>NW_022196898.1:96096513-96153624 GCF_008632895.1 Mastomys coucha
AAAAGAAGAAAAGAAAGAAAAACAGACCTCACTTTCTGTAACTGAAGAAATAGCAGTGAGAGGAGTAGGAAGACTGAGGCAAGGGGATTTCTTTGAGTTCAAGACTGGTCTGGGGGTATGTAGTGAGTTGCAAAACAGCCTCAGCCACAGCATAAAACCCTCTCTCAAAGAAAGGAAGAGGAGGAGAAGGAGGAGGAGGAGGCAGAAGGAAGAAGAAGAAGAAGAAGAAGAAGAAGAAGAAGAAGAAGAAGAAGAAGAAGAAGAAGAAGAAGAAGAAGAAGAAGAAGAAGAAGAAGAAGAAGGAGAAAGGAGTCAGGGAGAAGGAAAGAAGGGAGGGGGACGGAAGGGAAATATCTTTAAAACCATCATGTCTAGAGCTAAAGGCTTCCAGGTAGGTCTCTATTGAGCCATTCTCACTCATATTGTCACAGACATGTCTGAGTGTCTGAAAATTTTCTCTCCAAAGTGGCCAATTAGAGACAAGAGGAAAGCCCAGGCATGAGGCTGGCACACAGTTCTGATTGAGTGGAGTGGAGGAAGCTGGGCACTGAATTGATATAGGCCCTCTAATTTCACTCAGACCACCTGCCTGGTTTAGATACAAGCCAGTGACCTAAGCATGATGGGCTATTACCAGCCCTCTGCTGGCATTCCGAAATGACTGCAGAGGGGACACATTTGGAAATGCAGGAAGCTGCAAGTGGCAGGAGAACAACAGAGAAGAGGTGATCTTTCCAGGAGCATTCTGAGACTCTTTACACCACACACACACACACACACACACACACACACACACACACAAACACACACACACACACACACACACAGGCTCACACATGTGGATATGCATACATATCATATGCCCTCCATATGTACAAAGTCACCAGGAGCTCTGCTATGTGAATTAACAGGATTAATCACCCAAAATAAAGCTTCCTCTTAGTACATTGTGACAGTGGTGGGGTCTCCTCCACGCGGACCTTTCACATGTGGTGGGGTCTCCTCCACGCGGACCTTTCACCACGTTTCCTGAGGCACTGAGTAGAAACTTCTGAATATAGCAATTACTTTCTAGTTTGTTCTTTTCCTGTCAAACACGCGCTCACCTGTTTTCTCTTTCCTCTGAGGCAGTTCATATTATATGGAGTGAAAGAAGGAAGGCGAGCCCTGTGATCCTGGGACCAACATTAGACAAATTCTTTTATGAACCGGAACTCCCATCCCAAACCTCAGGCGCTTCATAGAGTCTCTGTTTTCTCTCTTTCTTCTTCCATTTCTCATGCATCCACCATAATAGAAAGGGAAATCTCTCTCTTTTATTTTAAATTATTGTCAGTCCCCTGTGTACACACCAGCAATTTCCACTGTATCAGATGATGATACACCAGTAAGTTTGATGTTTTAATGGCTATAATAGCTGTAATAAAGAAAGGAAACCAGATAGCCATATGCAGAATACACATTCTTTTGTGACACTAACAACAAACTGAATGATAGCAGGATACATAGTTGTATATGGGCGAGTTCTATATCCACTTGGAATTTCAAGTGGCTGGAGAGACAATTCTAAGATAAACAGAGGCTACCAAGATGTCCAAGGACTAGGTCCTTCACTTCAGGCCACACCCTCCATATGCACTTTCAGGCTCTTCCTTTAGGATCATTTACTCTTTGCCCTCAAAAACCTCACACTGCTACTTCTGGCTGTACCAAATCTTAGAAGCAGGGCCCACATTTTCATTTTTTTCTTTACTGAAAAAACAGGGTTTTTTTTCCCCTTACATAATATACACTGATAACGGTTTTCACTCCATCTACTGCTCTCAGCTCTTCCCCACCTCCCCTCCCATCCAGATCCACCCCTTTCTGTTTCTCATTAGAAAAGAAACAGGCTTCTATAGGATAATGATAAAATTAGGTAAAACAAAATCAAACACACTGGAATTGGACACAACAAACCAGGAAATGTGCCCGAGAGACAGGCACACGAAATGGAGACCCACTCATGTGAGCACCCCAGAATCCATAAAAACACTAAACTGGAAGCCATAATATATGTGCAAAGGACCTGTAGGATATAAAGAAAGAATGAAAATATAAATAAAAACAAAATTACAATAAAGAAAAGATAAAACCACAACAAAAAGGAGAGTCTCAACATGATATCATGAGACACGAGCCTCCAGAGACGCCTTTGGGTCTATTTCCTGTTAACCATCCACTGCTGGGTTTGCAGTTCACCCTGAAGAATAGTCTGTTTTCCCTGCAAGACCCCCTTGGAAGAAGTTTAATTTCTATTTGCAAATTGTTATCAGTTGGAGATAGCTTTGGGGTTAGGGTTGGGGGCATGTGTCCACTTCTCCTTTTAGTTCTAGGACCCCAACTGGTGTAGGCAGGGCCCCAATTTTAATATGCATATAATTTCACATGGTTGATGAATGATTCCAGCATGGGTGAACAGCAGGGAGGGCAGGACGGAAAGCCTCTCTTGCTCATTCTTCCACTTGGAGGTGGTTACTTTTTAAGTGACTGGCACTGGACACCGTAGGAGTGCCTCCTTCCATACACCCTAAAGCACTCCACTGCCCCAGGGGTCACTAAGGCTAGTGGGTTTTAATAGTTATAGATCTTAAATGGAAGGTTAGAAAGTGTTTCTTTTCATTACAATTACAACAAGGAATTAACCCCAAGGGTATCCACTTAATTTCATAATATATAGACTGGAACGCTAATGTGGCTCCTCTACAGTGTAATAAAGAAGCAACTGGCTCTTCTCTCCCCAGGGTGGGTCTCTGTAAAATGTATCACACACATGCAGGCACACACACACACACACACACACACACACACACACACACACACACACGTTAAATGAAGATGATTTAAAGTTAACAAGCTCCATAATGTGGCCAGCTTGGGTGCCTGGTGTGAAGAGCCCTGCACAGACAGTGAGCCTGGTGTGAGAGACCCTTCACAGGCACTGAGCCCTGCGGCTTCTTCTTACAGTGGGAGCTCACTCCCAGCACTTGTCTCTGCATCCCTTCAGTGACACAGAGAGAAGGAAAGATCATTTACAATTAAGCCCAGAAAGTCACCAGGATGACAGAGAGGCATGGAGCGAGACTTGCTAATTGTCTCAGTGCTGAGAGGAGACCAGTAGTGCGTGCTGGCCAAGGCTGGTCATGTGATCTCGATGCTGCACTTTGACACAGACCTCAGCTTACTTGTGGGAACTCGCTTCATAGTGACAGGAACCCAGGGCAACACCAGGGTTGAGGTTGTCATCTCCAGGCTCCAAGTGTCTGAAGCCACTTCCTGGCAAAGATTTGATAGCCACGCTTCCTCCCGTTAGCCCCGGCCATTAGAGGCATTTTTATTTCCCAATGCTTTCATGATGTTGGATCAAGGTCTGCAGGACAAATGAGGGGAAGGACACTATTTCAGAGACACAGCTTCAGACAGAGGCAGTCTAGGGACATCGGGAGAGGCGAATGGCAATTCAATAAAGCACAACCCTTCCAGAAGAAGGTTGTTCCTGTATATTAGACATTTCCAACATCGCTGTAACATTTGACCTGCTCCAGGCCTCCTGCCAACCATACCCTGGGACTCATTTCTTCCTTGCTGCTGAAAGTGTCAGTGAAGTAGAAATCTGCAGACTTCCCAGTCAACTGGGGGGAAACTAATGATCCAAAGAGAAGAAATGGCCAGTCCCCCAACTCATTTGTTCACATCTCTCATGCAGATCACTTTTCCAGAGTCAGATAAGGTTGTATATAAAAGCCACAAAAGAGCTCTGGCTTCAGTGAAAAGTGCCCTTTTATAAATCAAAGTTCCCAGCCTCCCTCCTGAGATAGGAAGCAGTGGCTTGAAGCGGATGTCAAGAGGGCTATAACAGAGCGTCAGGCATGGGGAGTCTCCAGGGACAACCAGGGCAGACACATATCATGAGAGAAAGCTGAGAGAGTTCAGAGTCTTCTCTGACTGACTCAAAGCTACAGAAACCATTTCTAGAAGAGGTCAGTATTGTTCTCAAGGCCCAAGAAGTACAAAGGGAAGGAGTGAAGGACAGAAGGAGGAATACACAGAAAGCCAGGAGGGCAACCATGTATGTGGCTTAGCAAGGGAGCCTCCAGTCAGTCAAGGAACCACATCTTTGCAATTGCAGGAGCCCTGCAGGAAAGAAAGCCAAGCAATAAATATGTGGCTCACTGTCCATACTGCCTTCTTCCTTCCTTATGAATCTTCATAAAATACCATGTTTCTACATAGCCAGATCCATGAGCATACAAAACTTTGACTCATTAGAAATTATGCTCCTTTCAAAATAACTCTTAAAGTCTTCCTCCTTATTGACTTTGTGGTTTTTATAGACTTGTGACCTGTGAGACTTGAAGTATTAAAACGTACGCATGCGCGCGCGCGCACACACACACACACCTACTTGTTCTGGTTTCTCTAAGTCTGACACACCCAAAGTGGCTCTTGCCTTTAGCAATTATAATTAGAAAGAGTAAGCTCACCTAGGTAGAAATTTATCCTCTTTCTTTAAAGCTTCTTATGCTGAAAACTGTCAGCATCCCTTATTTTATTTATGTATTAACTAGAGATGAGTATGAAACAATCTTCTCATTTTAATTACATGAGACATATACCATACAGTGTCCATTTGCTGAGTCTTCTCTTGGCATTATGGAATGAACTATCATATCAAATATCAGCTTATCTAATAACAAGCAATTTAATCTTCATAACCAACCCAGGGCACTTCTAAATTTGGTATACCAGACAATTTGTCTCTGGTGGATTATTTTAAGAGGTATTTAGCTAAACTAATCTGAAATAGCAAATTTTCACATTGTTCAAGTAACATATGACTTTAGCTTGCTGGTAGTTTAGGACAACAAAGGGGCTCAAATATATTCATATCAAATCATACTGGGTAAAATTTCTCAATTATCTACTACTGTTTATTTCGTTTATACACTGTTTGCTTTTTCAGCCTTCTTAGACACGTTAATCTTTTTGATATCTGATAAAACATTACACTGTTATATATGCACAATTTCACTTTGTTGGGGGTTAGCCTACGTTCTGCCAAAATGTGAATTTAATAATTCTTGAATGGTAGAAAGGTGTGTTATTTCATAAACAAATTAGACAAAACCATGCTTCATTCATTACTTTCCTCAATGATAGATAGCTACTTTAAAGATGAGATTCACACAATGCATACATGTACCTCAAAAAGATCTTTATAGATGTCAACATTGATAGATTACCAGAGGAGAATAAAAGTTCTTTTTTCCTACTACTGTGGATTCTGTGCTACTGTACCAATCAGAAGTAGTCCCCTAATAACTACTTGAAGTAGTTATTACCATGACCATGAAGACAGTGGCCCAAAACCTAGAGTAGCCATTTCTCTCAGAAAACCATTTCTTCTTTCACAGTTCTCTTCTTGTCAATGGGATACGTTGTTTCTAAGGTTGCAATATTCTTGCTGTCATTGTGTGTTTTGGTTTGGGGTCTTTGTAGGGTTATTCTGTGGTTTGTTTGATTTTCCCAAGGAGGCTCTCTTCCTCCATCCCGACCTTACTACTGTTTCCTCTGAGACAAGTCAAATACACAGACAGGGCCTTAGATAAGAAAGAGTCTTGGTCTCTGGACTGGAAAGGGAGGTTAAAGAGTCTTGATGAAGAAGTGGTATTGAAATCTATGAAGTTGCCTAAGCAGTCAATGAAGGTGGAGACGAGGAAATCAGAGGAAGGCACAATCCATGCGGTGGGCAAAGTTCAAGGCCAATGCTGCCCTATGTTCTAACCGAAGCAGATACTTCAAAGACTATGGTCATCAACTCTGGTAATATTCCTGATGGTTCAGGGTTGTAAAACTAGCCAGCAACTTTATCAACTCTGCAGTTACCAGGGACCTTGATAAGAGAGCTTCAAGGAGGGGAGGGGAAAGCTTTGGTTAGCCTGCCTCTGAGAGAAAGAAGACAGAGCAAACAAAGGCAAGAAAATCCCAATGTAAAAGAGCAGAGGGTAACTGATGTTGCACCTGGAGAGAGTTTTGGTGTGGATGGGATAGTGTGTGTGTGTGTGTGTGTGTGTGTGTGTGTGCGCGCATGTGTTAGATGCATACACACGTGTGTAAGTGTGTTTGTGTCTGTGCACATTGTGATTCAACGAGAATGTCAGTGACTTCTACCACTGTCCCCCATACTCCCTGGAGACTGAACCTACAGTTAGGTGCTTATCCAGCAAGCCCCAGAGAGCCTCTTGTCTCTGCCTCTCATGGCATCTGAGGTACCAGGCATATGAGCACCACCGACCTTCACATGTGTGCTGAGGGTTTCAATGCAGGTCCCTTTGACCATGTAGCAAACATTCTTATCTACTGAGCCATATCTGCTGCTCAAGCATTATCAATGTATTTATTTTATTCCATATGCATACGCATATGTGTGTCTGTGTGCACATCCATGCAGCAGATGCATACAGTAGCCTTAGGAGGTCAGAAGAATCTCTGATCCCCTGGAACCGGAATTGTAGATGGTTGTGAGTTACCTTATGGGTGCTCACAACCAGACCCAGTCCTCTGAAAGAGCAATAAGTGCTCTAAATCACTGAGCCACCTCTCCAGCACCTCTAGTATGTTTCAATGATAGAAACAAATAGTCTACTTGCTTCTCTATGTGACTAAAGTATGCAAGTGAAAACTCTGGTTTTGCAGGAAACGGGAGAGAATCAGGTGACAACCAGTGTAGGAAGTTTACCAATGGCACTGACTGGAGGCAGAACTGGCAAGGCAGACAGCCTGCTTCTATCAGGGGAGCCAGTTCTCAGAAAGAGTCCTTGACCCTGCAATCCAAGGCACTTCCCCATGGGCAGAGTCTTCCGCAGCCCTCCTTGACACTCATCCTGGCATTGCATACTTTGTTTCCTGGCTCCAGTTTTCTCTCCCAATTAACAGAATAGACCTGGCTTTTCTTTTCTGGTGCTATAACCTTAATTCCCCAAGTGGAAAACAGGGGACCACAGAGAGTAAACTCCATGTATAAATGTTGAACAAGCCAGCCATGAAAGTTCCAAAAACAGATCTTTTCTAGACTCCAGATGTTTCAAAATGTGCCATTACCATTATCAAGCTTATTTTTCTTGAAAACAAAACAAAAAACAAAAAACATAGGTGGCTCTGTCTTCTGACAGTTGGGCCTGGAATAGTTAGTTCTCCAGAGTTTGTGATAATGGCACTCCTGGGCATGCTCCAAGCTGCAGACAGAGAGCTCTAACAATGAGCAGGTATGGCCAAGACAAAGGTTGCCACTCATTCTATGAGGCCATGCTCTATGTGGGCAAACGATGGTGCAGAGAAAGGATCATTTGTTTAACCAACATCAAGATTTAAAGCCATTAAAGAGAAAGAGAATTATCCTTGGATGTTTGCCTAGCATGTGAGATTTGTCTTCTATAATTTTTGCTGCTTTCTACCAAATCACTTGAGAGTTCAGTTAATATTTCTGTACTGGTTTTCCACTGGGCTGTAAAGTGAAACTCTTGGAGAGATTAAGCGCTCCCCACAAGGGCAGTTATCTGCAGCTGCTGAGCGAGGGCTCCCAATCACACTGCCTGCTTTTCTTAGCCTGGCTAAGCCGACTAGCCTTCCAAGGAAATGAAGGGTTGGAGGGGAAGAGAAGCGTACTGGCCACTCTAGATAACACTGATGTTACTTCTCTGGGCTGACTTGTATTGATTTGTGCCAAGCGTATTTATAAAAGTAAAAATAGTTCATTCATGAATATTGAGCCTAAACCCTGCTAGCATACTTATGCCCTGATTGAGTGGCATCAAAAAGCAACTGAATACTGCCCAGTGGCCTTGGACTTAACCCTTGTTACAGCAGCAAGACAGAGGTATTCCATGCTCACACTTTAAAAATCTTTTCAGCTTACCTTTTTTGAAGATCAACTGGTCACCCCTGCCAGAGAGACACAAAGCAATGAAAGGAACTTGGGAACTGGCAAAATAGAGATATTCTCCTGGGGAGAGGGCCATGGAGTCGACCAAAGCAGGGTGTCACCTTCATGGTTAAAGTTTTCTGAGTTTGAGTAGAGAGGAAGTTTTGTTTTAAAGCCGGTCATTCTTTAAGATTGTGTTCCCAATTGAGAAATAACATTCCATTCTTCTCTGTCTCCAGCGAAGGAGAATTTCACACCCCGGTTCCAAACCACATAGTAAAATAATAACATTCTGCGTGGGGTGTAGAATGACTCTCATAATCTCCTCTGCACCATGCAAAGACTTTTGCAAGAATGAGTATAAAGCAATATTGTTTGATTACATCCCTCAGATGAGGTCACCGCTGGGCAGCCAAACAGGAGAATAGAAGATCATCTTACCTGTGAGCTGCATGGATGTATAAGCCCTTCAGCCTGGCTCCTTCCACTTTACCCTCTCCCTCCCTCTTTCCTTCTTTCTTTGCCCTCTGCAAATTTCTCTGCCCTGTTTACTGCCAATCTTGACCTTCAAAAACAACTGAGCTATGTTCTAGTCATTAACAATTATATCCCGCAGCAGATGTGGCAACCATTTCAGCCTGCTTCGTCATTCATAGGTAATCCAAAGTAGGGTGGAAACTTGAAGACAAACCTATACCTGTTGAACAATATTGAAAAGAAAATAGAACTAACAAATATATTTCAAGTTAAAAGTAAATTCCAGTTTATATCCTGTAGGACACAGAATGATATATATTCCAAAGTACATTGGGTTATTTTTAAAATTCACTGTTAAGCAAAAAATAAGCTATAGAATAGCATAATCACGTGCTTACATAGAGAAATAAAATTTTTAAATAACATAAGACCACCACCGCCCAGCAACATAAGACTTTTACTTTTATCATTTGTTCTGTTTTCTACATTTTGTGTATAATTAAAATACCTATTTATTTAATTCTTTATTTAAGAGCTTTTATGATGTTAAAAATCTTGTGATCCAGGCTGGGCAGTGGTGGCCTTTAATCTCAGCACTTGGGAGGCAGAGGTAGGTGGATTTCTGAGTTCAAGGCCATTCTGGTCTACAGAGTGAGTTCCAGGACAGCCAGGGCTACACAGAGAAACCCTGTCTCAAAAAAAACAAACAAAAAAAAGTCTTCTGGTCCTATTTTTTTTTCTTTCTCCTTTTTAGATTTCTTAAATCATGGAAAAGACATTTGTGGACACACACACACACACACATGCACACGTACATATTTGGATTAGGCCAAGTTTCTCCTCTCTGAGCCAGCTGATAAGGCAGGGATTTAGAAGGCAAAAGCGTTATATAATCAGAATTTTATTAAACTGTCTGGGATTTTATAGATCATCTGTTGAAACCCTGCATTTTATAATGGAGAAAGTGAGAAGGACAAAGTTAGGGAATTATTAAGAGCTGTTGTGTGGGTGGGCATGATGGGAGTTGAATGAAATTTCACATTTGCAATGATTTCAGAGAGCCCTCAGTAGGGCAAGCCCACAGCTGGCTGAGACCACAACCTTCTCCTCCCAACTCTCTCCCCACTACTGGACTTTCTGAGGCTTCTCATCTCCCAGCACCAAAATGCCCATTTCTCTGGGGATCTACACACAAAGATACCAAACTCAGAGACAATCTCGGTGATACTTGTTAGAACTCTACATTCTAGATGGGGCCTACAGGAACCTAGAAAACTCAGTGGGTGTCCTTCAGGTCACAATCAACACTCACGACAGAACTATGTTCAGAGCATGTCTATAAAATGATGGCCAGAAGAACTTCCTGTTCTTCATAATATCGTTGCCTTTAGCGAAGCCTAGATCACTACAGACACCAAGTAATAAATATTAAATTGGATTAAGAACAAGTCTATATAGGTGCTCATAATAATTCTCAAAGGTACATATTGCTTGAAGTATTTTTAAGGGGAAGTAAGCAGACACTAAAGAAATGAAGTCTTACTTGCTTTAAGCAAGATGGAGGCAGAACGTTATTTTCAATTCGGGCTGTACATTGCTCAGTCGGGAACTCAAGGAGACCACGCCATGACAGTTATGAACTGCTGTGAGTCGGTTGCCTAACACCAGCTCTCTCCTGCATTTGTGTGTGTCTGTTTATATATAACTCTCGGTGAGTAGTTTTCAGTCGTTTACCCCAATATTACTTGTTTTCTTCACACATTGAGAGCCTCCTCAGAGAGAGAGAGAGAGAGAGAGAGAGAGAGAGAGAGAGTCTGTGTGTGTGTGTGTGTCCCTGCCCTATCCTCCTACCCAAATGGGGCCAAAGGCTTGTACTAGAGTTTTTTTTAAGAAGACAAGGGACATAATCATAAAAAACACATTTTCAAAGAACAGTTTTGGGTTGTCAAGATTGCTAGCTTATCTTGTAAGCCCCTCTCACCTTTTTGCTCTGTTCCATTCAGCTTATGATTTTGCATGTGGTGGTAATGTGAGAGAGACTGAAGTTGACACAGTTTTCTAGCCCAAGCTTGCCAAGAACTCACTCGTAGTGAAGCATGACCTTGCAGAAGTGATCCCCTGCCTCTGGCTGCCATGGACTCCCACACTACAGACCCTCAACATTACACCGACTTATAAGGCGCTGGGGACAGAACCCAGTGTTTGATGCATGCCAGGCAAGAATGCTACCAACCGAGCTAAAACCACAGCGCCTTAACTTGCTTTGAAATTAGTCTTGGTGTTTGCTCTCGGCCACAATTGCACTTAGCTATTTGTCCTCCATGTTGCAGTGAGCCTGATTTTTCATTTGAACATTTAATTATCAGTGGCCTTGCTCACCCTGGAGGTACTGTCCCTCCTGGGGTTAATTAATTCCTAGAGATAATAATAGAAGGTTACCTTTACATGCAAACTAACCAACCCAGAGCCCCATTTACTGCCTTCGCCAGCCTCTCTGATACTTCTCTTAACTCTCCTGGAGCCAGAGCACAATAAGAAGAGGAAGTATCTACATTTCAGAGTATGTGTGGTGTAGTCTATGGCCTCTTAGGAACTTTGAAGTGTAAACTAACTTCTCAGTAACAATCATCTTTGACTTATTGACCTTCCCATTGTCCAACAGGAATAAAGACAGCATTTCAAAGCAATAATTTTATGTGTGTTCTATGCCATTCCTGTGAAGTTGGTTTAAGTCTTCTCTTCCTACCTCTTCTTCTTCTTCCTCTTTTCTATGACAAAGCAGAAATGCATCTATTTCAGACACTTCCATCTTGTTTAAATCAATAGGCTATAACTGAAAAAAAAAAACTTGTCTAGCACAATACACAGACAAAGGTTCGAATCCTACCTGTAAGTCTGACTATCATAAGCAACCTCAAGAACCTCAGCCATTCTACATGGAAAGTTCATAGCCTACATACCAAGACCTGTGTGGGTCCAGATGCTCTATGGAGACATCCACTTCCCAGGAGTAAATCATAAAACCTTCCTTGTTCTACTGTGTGATTATAGCTTCTGTGGGCTTAAGACGACCGGAGAAAGGACAAAAGAACTCACGTCTGGTCATTGTCCATAAGTGCCAGATGTCACTTTCAGACCATTGACCAGAATGCATCATCTTACCTAGCTGCCAAGCAGACCGTATGATATAATGGGGTAAACAGGCATGCAGTAGAGATCAATGCTCAAATACTTACACCAGCTTCAAGGTTTTCTTTTCCTTAAAGAAATGTCCTGATATTCTGCCAGCACAGTTGAAAGTACACAAAGCAGTCATAGCTATTGTGTTGAAAAGAATCAGTTGTGCTTATCCTCTTTCGAATGTGTGGATACGGGAAGAGCCTGATCTACTGCTCCTTTCTAGGTATGCAGAACATCAACATATATCCACTGGTAGAATAGCTTCCTTGTTGTTTATAGTTTAAAACATAAATGACTAAAACTGGAGTCACCTTTGTTCTCATAATTACTTCTGGGGGCTGAAGAGATAGCTCAGAGGTTAGAGCACAGACAGCTTGTCCAGAGGACCTAGGTCTGATTCCCAGAACCCAGATCGTGGCTCACAACCATCTGTGACCCTAGTACTATGGGACCCAGTACCTTCTTTTGACCTCTGCAGGCAGTACATGCAAATGGTACAAAGATATCTAAGTAGGTAAAATGCAGTACGAATGGTACTCAGAGATGTAAGTAGGCAACACACACACACACACACACACACACACACACACACACACCCCTCTAATAATCACCTTTGACTCTTGATATGCTCTACGCTTTCATTGGCAGTTGTTTTGATGATTTAACACTTCTTTCCTAGGAGCAGCACCATGCATGAATGTCTATCAATTCAAATACTGCTAGGTCTAATGAAAAGTGGGACCGCTTTTAGGTACCAAAAAAATTACGTCAACCTGCCTTTCCCTCTTTGACACACTTTACCATTTCTATTTCTATGGGCCGCTGCTTTCTCCTCCACTGAGTGTGTCTTTCAGGAGCCCCATCACAGATGAGTAAATTGGTATAAATTATGTGATGCCACACAATTTTGCCATGAGCTTCTTTTGGGGACAAAGTTTTATATTACTGCTCAGGCAATATATGGCTGCTGTGGTCGGTGACAAGAGTTACCAAAGCATAAGAGAGGATATACTCCTTCCTTCTTGTTGTTGTTGTTGAGAGAGAGGGAGATGCAGTTGAGGCTTACCTTGAATTCCTAGTGTAGTGAGGCTAACCTTAGCCTCCTGCTCCCCCTTCTCCTGCCTCCTGAGCTATAGGATTGCAGAAATGTGTCACCATGCTCAGCTACAATGCTCTCTCTAACTCAGCTCACAGCCTCCCTCCAGAGATTTGGGTGTGACAAAGACTTGCAACTTCATAGATTACTCTCCAAAAGAGCACTGAGAAGAATTTTAAAATCAATGTAGTTAATTTGTTATTTTCAGTTTAATGTTGGCTTAGTATTCTGGAAACTAGGAAAAAAAAAAAGTATGAGGTAACCTGGGCCTAGATCACAGAACGGTTACTGAAGACAAAGAAATAGATGTTAAAAAAAAGTTCTTCTAGACAAATCTATCTCTGTCATAGAACTTTCATAAAATGACACCTACAACCTCTCACTGATTTTGTTCATATATGTGGCAACGTTGGAATTTGCTAATTTATATTTGAAATGAGTATAGAAATGGGACTGTTTGCCATGAACCAAAAACAAAATTCAACTTGGGTTATGATCTCAAATGCCCAGTTAACACAACAGAGAAGCACAACATGATAAATTAACACAAGAAGGAAAAACAATCAATTATGAGCAGAAAGCATAGCTGGTCTGCAAGTCGCATCACTGACTTCTAAATTCCACAAAAGTTGCAGAGTCCCAGCAAGCTGTGCTGTGCAGTGTGTTGTCCATCCTCCCCCCACCCCCGACCCCATCTAAGATGAGAAGAAGGTATGGTTTGTGAGAACATTGGTTTGTGCAAACAAACAATGGAGTCTTCATCTTGGATACATAATAACTTCTCTGCTATGATCTAAAAATAAATAATAATTAACTACATATTCTGCATCTAAGAGTCCAAAAGACAGCAAGAAAGACAGCCAAGACTCTCTGGGCGTGACAAATATTTAATTGGAGTGTGCTATTCATTCGACATTTTGTTTTCTATTGTTTCTAATAATAATAATCCATCTGATATCAACAGATTCAATAGAATGTGGATCCAAATGGCCAAGGAAAGTACTTTAATTAAGAATCAAGATTTAGCAGTCATCCAGTCAATTATTTAGCCCTTAGCAAAAACCAACCCAATAAACTCAAAACTTTATAGACATGGCCTTAATCGTCAATACATCCATCATGGTTTGGTTTGGGATTCTGTGAGCCAGAAATATGATGTTCCAACAGCCAGGATATGACAAGTTGGCAGGAAAATAAAAGGCAGTCATGATCATGAGTACTATAGGTGTCCAGGTGTCAGGTCCCAAGCCTTCACACAATTGAAAATGATTAGAGAATATTCCCCCTGATAAAGGTTCAGGGCACAAGATGCTGTTGAGTCTAGAAAAGGTAACTTTTCAACTACAGCTAAGGGAAGGTTAGAGGTACCTAAGTAATAGAAAACAGCCAAGACGGATTTGGAAGCTTCCAATCAAATGTAACAAAGTGCCTTCTTTTTCCTGGGGATTGTGGCCAGGTGAGGGGCCAGCTTATGAAGGCAATCTCTGTGTGACATGATTTATACGAAGGCCCACGCAATCGCACACAATGGCATACCAGACAAGCTATATGGCTTTCCAAATGAGATGGTTACAGAATGAGACACAAACACAGTCGTGAGAAGGAATAAATCCCAGCCTTCTGCAGTCACAATTCAGTGTTTAATCCCTAAACTATCACAACCAGGAAAGCCAACATTTTAATTACTGTAGAATGAGTGACACGTCATTTAATGCTCTTCTGCTCTCCCAGAGTACACTTTCCCCAAGAGCCCATGGAAAGAGGTTCATGTGGTCTTCTCTCTGGTACAAGATCATTGACAATATCAGCTTTGATGTTTATTATCTCTATTCAACACAATTAGAAAATGGCCAAAAAGAAAAAGAAAGATCTTCCATAAACTGGGGCAGGGATTGGCAGCCATCAGTAGCTGTTCCACCTCGTTTCTTCTCCCTCCTCCCTCAACATCCTGTCACAGAATCATGACTGAAAAAAGTCTTCTCTATAGTCCACCAATGTAAAGAAGCTCTCAAAAGGAAACACGAAGGAGGCCCAGCCTATGTTATACTTGACTAACATCCCCCAGAACAACAGAACCAACAAGTGAACAGTGACAATCTCTGCTATTTTGTTGTTGTTGTTGCTGTTGTTACAAAGAAACATAGATTTCATTGTTCCCATACTATCAGTTGTTAAGATTTGGGGCTAGCCTGGGCTACACTAAATCTTGCAGCCTAGGCTATCCCCCAATTTCAATTCCTTTCTTCAGCCTCACAAGTGCTGAGACTACAGTGAAGAAGCACCACCTCTGGTAAGGACAGTTACTGACATTGGCTGCAGCACTCCTCCTCCAAACCCTTCCTAAAACAGCACTTCAGGCAGACTTTCTTCTCAGTCTCCATGGGAAACTGGCACCACACTTCTCTCTGAAAGCCAAAGCAGCTAATGCTCAAGTTCATTACAGATGATAGAATTATATTTACATCTAGTCTATATACATCCACTTGTTGGCTTTAAGTCATCTCTAAATTGCTTATAATGCCTAATTTTCCAGTGTACATATACGTAAATAGTGTTTGTGACATATTGCGTTATAAATAATAACAAAGCAAAACTGATTAGAGCAGATGTAGTTTAGAGAGTCTAAATTGGAGGTTTCCATCAGGCCTTCATTGTGGAAACCCATGGAAGAGGAAGAAGAAAGATTTTAGAAGTCAGGGGCAGGGGAAGAGAGGACACCAGAAGAACATGGCCCCACTGAATCAACTAAGCAGGTTCCTAAGGACTCACAGAAACTAAACGCGAGGCCCACAGGGATCTGCACCAGGCCCTCTGCGTGTATGTTCTGGCTGTTAGCTCGGTCTTCCTGTGAGTCCTAACAGTGGGTTGGGTGTCTCCGACTCTTCTGTTTGCTCTTGAGACTCTTTTACTCCTGTTAGTCTGCCTTATCCAGTTCGACATGAGGGGTTTTGCCTAATCTTATTGTATCTTCTCTTCTTTTGTCCTAAACAAGATGTGGCTATGGTCTCTTGGAGTCCTGATCCTTTCTGAAGAGGAAAAGACAGAGAGTCAATCTGGGGAGGAGGGGGGAAGATGGAAGGGTTTATGACAAGTGGAGGGAGGGGAAACTATAGCAGGGATGTATTGTATGAAAGAAGAATCTATTTTCAATAAAAATAAAAACATTTTTCTGATGCCGGTGGTTAAACACCCAGACAGAGAAACATGGGTTCTGAGAACTGACCATGTGCACATTGAGGTGCTGGTAGACACAATTCTCTGAAGTAGTCACCTGCCTGCCTCCATAAGAAGATACACACATCCATATAGGGCTAGAGACAGTGGAGTGGTGGCAACCTACATCTTGGATCACTTTACTACCTGCCATAGGTTTCACACCCTTACCTGTGGTGCAATAGCAGCCCTGTTGCAGAGTCCTGGGGAATAGGAAACGATGTTCATGTAAAGGTGCTTAGAGCAGTGTGCATGCTATGCACTCCACAACTGTGAGCAAGTAGGACCTGTCTCCAAACTGCAGATAAAAAGGTCATTTGATTCTGATGACCCAGTTTACTAATCGCTAGAATTTTTCAAATCTTCATTGCTTCTTTTTATAAGAGTATTCATCAGGCTGTGTGTGGTGGTGTATAGTTTGGTGCCAGCAATCAGTAGGCAGAAGCAAGAAATTCTCTGTGAATTCGAGGCCAGCCAAGTCTACACAGCAAGTTCTAGGACAGCCAGGGCTATACACAGAAAAACTCCATCTCAAAGGCAAATATAAAGATTCATAGTTTACCAAATTGCTCATTATTTTGGAGTTTTTCACAAGGCAATTTTTAAGAAATAAATACTTGCCAGATCCTGAGATAACATCTAGAAACCTAAGAAGGGAAGAAAGATGGTACCATCAGAAAATATACAACCAGTTTGACAAGACAGACATGCACAACCACATGTCTACTCAGGGACACATAAACAATGGGCAACCCCACACAAGAAGATCAGCTTGCCAGGTGTCCCACACAAGCATTACATGGTGGTATTGTGAAGTCAAAGGTTACAAGCTAATAGGAAGGTTTGAACCAACAAACTGTGTGTGACAATACGTTTTCTGGTGAGACGAAACATTGTTCTACACATCCCAGGTAGGGAGCCTATGACAGACCAAAGCTCAGATACCACCAAAGACCAACTTGGTGAACCAATGAGTTTTATTGGTATAATTTAGAGAAATATGGGTGAAGGGTTACTTACTGGAACAGAGATGACTCAAAGACAGCTGCTTCTACAAGGCCCAGCCCAGTATGGGTGACAGCTCACAAAGGCTGGGAACCTGGAACCCATTGTACAGCCTGCAGGCAGCTCGATTGCGTGGGAAGTGTCCTTTCCAAGCGACTCTGGTCTTAACTGCTTCCAGGAAGCAGAGTTGGTTTTTGTTTCTTCTGGGCAGCTGGTCTGGTCTCCAAATCTTCTTGTTCCTCTGAGAGGGATTCTCAGTAGCTTTCTTGCTTACCCTGGCAGGAAGGGGGCCCAGGGAATTTGGTCAGTTTCCGGAACTTCCTGAAGCTAATTTGAGTTGCTTACATTCCCTGAAGGTTGGAATGTTTCAATCTAGGAGGAAACTGTTGCACAGTACATATTCATTTCACACTCTTTCTACCTATGGCAAAACTCCCAAATTACATCATACTACCTCAGGTTAAATTAGACTCTTATTTTAAAATAGAACTTCTTTTGGAAAGTCAACATCAAGGTTTTCTCCAACATCTATCAGCTCTTCCCTGGAGACCTATGAATTGTATTGTCATTGAAGAAATGTCACATGCCCTCTATTTGTTATCTGGGCACAGATCCGGCTCTGTCCTGGGCAGTGCCTGTGTTTTCTGATTCTCTAGCAGGGAGCTGGAGTTAAAGCACTACTCCTTTTGGTTGTTTCTCAAACCCTTCCCAGAACACTAGTGTACCCACAGCTCATGTTCTGAGATCTTCTACATCTTCCCTTTGGCTTTTGCTTTCAGTTGTCTCCTCCATCCATCCCTATCTGAACAATGTCCTACAGACATGTTGATGTCTAATTCTCAAACACCATCCTACACTATTTGTAAAAGACTCGGAGAATGTTCCTGGCTTCAACAGACATGAGGTAGAGAGGGAGGCTGGCAGCTAAATATCAGGTCACTTTAAATGCACACCATCCCAGGTCCTACAGTAGTGGCAATGCCCCTTTTGAGATCATCATTTCCATGCAGAGTTCTATTAAGGTCTACGTCCCACCCTTCTCCAATCAAAGATTTCCAGACACTCTGGACTTCTCACCTCTCCCTCTTCAGGACCCATTCAGGACTAACCTTTGTTCATTCTACTCTCATTCTTTTCCAGTACACTGGGAAATTACCATTCTGTTATTCGTACATATTCTCTCTTCAGTGGCTTGTAGTATATCTTTCATTCCTGAATCCCCTAACTTCTTAATATTTTAAGGACCTAGTTTAATATTTAAAGGAAAGCTTCTAGTTTCTCTTTCAACAAGCCTAGGGACTGCAACGTGAAAACCCTGGCTTTTCACTACTATTGTCTCTGAAATTAGCTTCAAAAACAAATTTTGGATTCCAAAATCTCAACATTGTATCCTTTGTTCTTATCTGGGCTCTGCCTCCCCCTGAAGCAATGGATGTCATGACTCAACAGGAGAGATCTGTGGTGCTGAGCGGAATGTGGAGAAGGAAAAGAACAGAGCAGACTTGAAATACAACTCTGCCTTCTTGGCCTCCATTTTTTTTTTTAATTTTAATTCTTAATTCCAAAAGAGCAGAGAGTGTAAAGCCCTGAGCACACCTGTTCTCTAACACACCTTTGCTATCCAGTGGCCCTAATGCCCCTAGCAGGAATACAAACTTGGGGGCATATCCCTGAACAGGAAAGCTGCCTCGTCACCCTGATAAATGCGGGGTGAGTGAATATCCCAACTTCAGCAGAAAGAGGGCTTCCCACTGTGTGAAGTAAGCAAGATTGTTCTGCAGAGGGGTGAGGATCAGGGCAATAGGGGAGGCTGATGTGAATAACAGAAGCCAAGGGTACTTTAAAAATCTGTATGACTTCCTGAGGGCCACCATCAAAGACTACCCAGTTGGAGTTTTTAATACCAACCCTACATAATAAGAGCCATTGTTCCAGGCTGCTACAACACACTAACCGTTATCCTCCCATTATCTTATTTGCCATTATGTGTGAAACGGTTATAGCAAGCCAATTTCCCCTCCGTGACCCTGAGGCTCATTCACTTTCTTAAAACCAAAAAGTAGCAGAGGTGGAAAGCAAACAGTCTCCTCCCTCCCCATCGGAAAGCTCTGTTCATACTCTTTGTTCTTGCAGGAACCAAACCTTCCCTCCCTTTTTCTAGAGTCCACCCCGATCTTGACTCCGTGACTTACAAGCATTTGTTCAGAACATATCCACAGACTGCCAGTGTCGCTAACTGGGACAGATGTTGCTATCTGCTGCTGTGGCACTGCTTGCTTACCTTAAGTTATATGAAGCCGTCAAATCTTCATACCGTTATTGTTCATCGATCTTCTGAAGTTCTCTCTCTACCAGGGGAGGAGTGTGAGTGTGTGTGTGTGTGTGTGTGTGTGTGTGTGTGCACAAATATCTCTAACAGAGGCCAGAGGAGGATGTCTATTTTCCTCTCTCAGGCTCTGCCATCTTGCTTTGTTGGCAGGGTCTCTCACTTCTCCTAGAGCTCATATTTTGTGGCTAGGCTGACAAATAGCAAACCCCAGTGATCCTCCTGTCTCTCCAGCTGTCAGGGTTGAGTTAACCGGCACGTGAGAGACTATACCTGGCTTTTTACATAGGAGTCTAGACCTGAACTCTGGCCCTCATGTTTGCACATGTGTCCTTAAGTGTCCCTCCAATTTTGAAGACCCATGTCTTTTATTACTTTCCAAGTTAATTCCAATTGTCTGTCTCAGATTTCCTATGGTCCAGACAGTTGCACCTAAGAACCTTCTTGCAGAACAAAGGCTGGTGCTCAGGTCAACCGTTACTGCCAGTCTTCTCCAAGTTCCTTCCCAAGGACTCCTTTCCTCCTTTTGGGTTGCCTTGCCCAGGCTTATGAGAGTTGTTGCCTTGTCTTATTGTATTTTATTTCATCTTGTTTGGCTGTGATCTCTTGGAAGCCTGCTCTTTTCTGGAAAGGAAGCGACGGAGGAGTGGATCTCTGGGGAAAGGAGGGCGTGGGGGCAGGGGAGATGGCTAGGAGAAGTGCGGGGAGGAGAAACTGGGGTAGGACTATATTATATGAGAGAAGAACCTACTTTGTATTAAAAGGAGAAAGTTATATATGGGTGCTAATTAACTTTCACTATCTAATAATCCCAAATCATAATGGCTTACAACAGTGTTTGTTTAGCTTACAATTCTGTAGGTCAGCAATTTGGGTTGGGCATGGCTGAGCTTTTCTGGTTTCAGCTGCACTCAATCAGTGCTTCTGTGGTCACCTGCCAGTTCAGCTGGGAACTGGCTCTGCTAAAATGACCTCATGTAGATAACTGCCCAGCCATGGTCATGGAACAGTTGAGCAGAGTCTCAATGGTTTATTCTTAGAACTCAAGCATCATCATTTCTGTCACATTCTATTAATTAAAACAAATTTATGGCCAGCCAACAATCAAAAATTCCATTAAAAAAAGACTATATCTTGATGAGCGATGCTTACTATGTCACAGAATAATACAAATATACCAGAAATTCAAACGACTGTAGTTGTTTGTAACCACACCACCAAAGTACCTATAACTAAATCTATAGCTAAAATTAGTCAGATCTACCCCCAAAAGTCATGCATATTCATTAAGCCCTTCTAAACCATTGCATTTTTTTGTTAACATGAGATAAACATTTAATGAAAATGAATTCAGTTTGTCAAACATCCCTCAGACAAATGGATCCTGGCATGAGTTACCCATGAGACCTCATGGGCAGATGACAAAATCATTGTCAGTAGAAAGTTTGTCCTAATAGAAAAAAATAAATAGGTGAATATACGTAATTATGAATATAGAGGTACCTATGGGCTTGCAGAGGAAGACTGGATTACATACATACAAGTATCCTAGAGGCAATTGGGAAACCCAGAACCTCAAAAGAATAAAAAATGTGGCATTGTCCCTCTGTGGACAGATAACACAGAATCCATACCTCCCAGACTTTTTGCTTCACGGACAGATATGGTTTGCCATAAATGGTATATTTCATGCTAGGGAATATTGACAAAGTACTAAAATGATTCTCCCAACCAACCCCCTTCAGTTACCTGAATGTAATGATCCCAGGTATATTTTTGTCTGTTTTTGTTTAGTCAACTATTAGTATTCCTCAATGCTGATTTCTTTCTGACTCTAAAATGCCCAACCACTCAATGTGTTTTTCTCATGCACATTCTTCTATTTTTAGCACCTAGCATCCCAGAATGCATTTGTTCTCAATATGGAGATATGACTCCCACTTTATTTGACTCAAGCAATTAAATGTGCATCCAATATTTGAAGTCTCAGTACTAATCAAATAGTCATGCAATGACTTATCAAGGACCAGTTATAGCTTAGAAGTATTATATAATGGCCAACAAGACAATCAAAACCCTCTATTTTCTCCACTCTTTATGTCTATAGAAAGAGATTTATATTAAGGAATTACAAAGATGACTTTAAATTATGTGTAATAAAGAACAATATAGCAAAATATGAAAACAACACAAGGGACATTTAATTAGTCACATGACAACTAAACAGATATTAATCCCAAATGAATTGGAGAGTTCCAGGGGAAAGGTTCTAAGCTGAGGACATCAAGTGAGGACATCATGTGAAGACATGTGTGGACATCATGTGAGGACATCATGTGTGGATATCATGTGTGGACATCATATAAGGACATCATGTGAGGATATTTGTGAGGACATCACGCGTGGACATTGTGTGAGGATATCATGTGAAGACATCATGGATGACATCCTATGAGGACATCATGTGTGGCATGGGTATGCTAGAGCCTAGCACATTGGCAAAACAGGAAGATGGCCATTGTGTCTATACCCAACTGAGTGATGAAGAAGTAAAATCATTAAAAGTGGGGCATAAAGAACAAAAATACCCACTCCTCAGAACAAGAGCACCTTCCATCAGAAAGAAGTGTTTCTCTAAAGCATGCCCTATTCGGGATGGGTGAAACACCAAGTAGCCTCAGCCTACAATGTTCTATTTAATTTTCAGTTTGCCATTATGAGGGCATCTAACCTCTTAGCCCACAAATTCACTGTCAAGTCTGACTAATCCCAGTTTCCTGGGTATTGCCTCAAAATAAGGTTGGATGAGCTTTGACCAGTAGTTAGGATCCAAATAAATTCCTAGGTGAGAAACTGTTTGACAGGACAGACAACAATCTCTCAGAGACGTGAATGAGGGTGCTAGAGGTACACAGAGAGACTCGAATTTGTTCAATTTTATCTTTCCTTGAAGTTGGTCAAGTTAAAATGACATGCTTGCAAACCTAGCCCTTCCACTCTGAGGTCTGACTTACTCCCAGGACAGCTAAGGATTCGAGCAACCCCCGCATCTGCATCTACTCTCCAAAAATCGTTCTTTATTTGGAATCTTCTGTTTTAACTTTTCTTGAAATTAGAACTTGGAACAAATGTGCTTCACATGCAATGAAAATATTTGGCTGTTGCTGCATGCAAAATGAAGCTGAAAATCAAAGCTATAAAAACAAAAATAGAAACCTTAAAATCCTGGTTGGGGATGCAGCTCAGCTGTAGAGTACTTGCCTAGTCTCTCTCTCTCTGTCTCTCTCTCTCTCTCTGTCTCTGTCTCTCTGTCTCTCTGTCTCTGTTTCTCTCTGTCTCTGTCTCTCTGTCTCTGTCTCTGTCTCTGTCTCTGTCTCTCTCTCTCTCTCTCTCTCTCTCTCTCACACACACACACACACACTCAGGAAGAGACAGACAGACAGACAGAGTGGGAGACAGGATGTCTTCCACACCCAAGTGGCTTAGACATGAGTTAGAAGTAGTAGGGAAGTAAATCTGGAAGCAGGGCTCAACCCTTCTTTTTGGGGTGCTCGTAGTTTCTCACTCCATAGCTCAGGCTGGCTTTGAATTCGAATCCTCCTGCCTTAGCCTCCTTAGTGTTGTGTTGGGATTGTAGGCCTGTGTCAACCTGTCTGGCTTTCAAAGTTCTGGCTTCCCTGAGGTCACATATTTGGCATTCTTAGAATTGTTTTTCTTCCCCTTCTGATCCTATAGTCTCTCTAGCAAAAAATTAATGTAAAATCATTGTTCTCTACCCACAAATACCTTGGGCTGCCCCTTCACAAGCAAGCAGTGAGGTCATTCTGTGCCAAGCTGATGGCTACTATGATATACCTGTTGTTACCCGTGTCTCAGTCCTTTGAATTCAGCATCATTTTGCCACACTTACTCTGCATGTGACCCTTTGGTCCATACTGTTCAGCTCACCTGAATTTAAAGCAATCCGCCCAAACTCTTGGGTCAAAAGTGTCCAGGGCCTTCCTATTCCCCAGAGAGCACTTTTTCTATAAGTCGATACAATGTATTATCAATGACCAGAGTTGAAAGTGTAGCACAGAATTGAAACACCTTCCAATTCAAGAGCTTAGCGCCCACCCTGGGTCTTGTTATTTTAAACCATCAGCTAAAAGTTGCCTGGAGGTGACTGAGTTTTCTCTGTCCCTGGGGAAGCTGCTGTGAATGGCTGTTCTCAATGCTTTTTCGGAAAGTCGCCAAGTTCAGTTTTTGCAACCTAAGTGATTATGAGTTTAAATGCATGCCAGGGGCCATTCAAATTAAAGGCAGGAATGAAAATTTGAAACGGAAAGCTTAAAAAGGAATAGACAGACACACAAGGAAAAGAAAGAACAGAGTCTAAAACAAAGCTTGGCTTCTGACTTGCTTCAGTTCACTCTCTCCTTAAGGGACCAAAGCTTGGGTTCTAATCTCACCCTAAGCAGAGGATTCCAGCGCAAGCTGGGAGGCACTTCCAACCCCAGTTCTGTCATAGAGGCTACCTACAGACCCATCATCCCCTGCCTGGAGCTTGTGTCAAACCAGCCAGTGTAGCAGCACAGGAACTAACTCACACTCTGTTTTCCAAAGAACTAATGGAGATGCGTTGATTTATGCCGTCAATTACAAGTGTGAGCAACAGCCAAACATGCAAGTTACTTCAGGAAAGAAAAAAAAAGTCCTCCGGTCACTGAAGTGGCAATTAGCAAGTATTGTGAAGAGAATGAAGAGGAGAGGAGAGAGAGGGGAGAAAGGGCTGGTGAGGTGAATTGGCTTTAATTATCCTTAAACATTTTCTTCTCTTCTTTTGATGCTATAAGACCCCCTGCAGCTCCAAAATAAAATAAGCCTGAGTTTTGTTTCTCTCTTGCAAGTAGGAAGGCAATAGCCACTGTGGAAACATGTTCTTAATCAAAGGTATTAAACTCCTGACTGCTCTTCTTCCTTTGAAATTGCCTGGCTCATTATTACCATGGGGAAGAGAAGTCTAGTCACCATTTAACTCACATCTTGGTAAATTAAAATATTAATTACAAAATATGTTATTTTTAATCTGATATCGTAAGCTCTTGGTTACTGTGGCTGGAGGAAAGAGCACCTTCTTTCATCCTGGGCTAGAGTGGTTCTCCTAAGAAAGCTCTGAGAACATCTTTCTCATTCCTGGAAACCAAATCAGGACATGACATGGGACATTTTCTTGAGAGCCATTCGAATAAATTAGATAGCAACATCATTTATGTTTTATCTTTTTCCTCTGAGATAAGTGAGCACTCATGGTGGCTGCATCCACATGCTACAACCATGTGACCCTGTATGTTCGTCCCTTGGCTGCTCCAGGGGCTGTGGCCAATGCTGGGCAGAGCTGAAAGGGGAAGGCAGAGTGGTCCCTGTTCCCTTTCATTTCTGCCTCACAATTCAAGCAATCGATCTTACGGCCATAGACACAAATGCTCCATCTCTGGGGGAAAAAAAAGGCAAATAAAGTGAGAGAATCAGCATCAGAACCCACTAAACCTCTCATTGTTTGCTTCTTCAAAGACCCAAATTACAAGCAAAGTATTGGGGCTGTGAGAGAAAAGGCAGGCTGCTAGCCAACAAACCCACTAAGTAGGAGATTAGCTGATACCAGGGTACTTGCAGTCAGCTCAGATGATAGAAAGCTGAGTCTTTTGTCTGCTGGTGAGGTATCAACCTTAACTGTATCTAACATCCCTGTTGTACAATAGTCCCTGCTTTGCTCACTACTTGTGTGAAACTTGTCCCCTCATAACTGGAAAGGTTAACAATGATTAAGTCACTAGTTTCAGAAGGAGCTGGAATGTTGAAAACTATAGTATCAACACCATTGATGAAAGATCCTCTCTGTACCAAGTACAAATACTTCACTTTCTCATTATTCAGATACTCTCCACAGACAGATGCTTGTCCTTGTTCCATCATGTTAATGAAGGAAGACCACAGGCTTGGGAAGATGAAGAATAAGTAGCCAGTGCTGTAGGGAGGATCTAAACCCATGTGTACATATGTGTGTATATGTGCGTGCGTGTGTATGTGTGTGTGCGTGCATGTGTGTGTGTGCGTGTGTGTGTGTGTGTGTGTGTGTGTGTGTGTGTGTGTGCATGGGGGTGTGTGCGCGTGCATGTGGGGGGTGCATGTGTGGGTGTGTGTGGGTGGGTGGGTGGGTGGATGGGTGTGTGTGTGTGTGTGTGTGTGTGGGTGTGCACGTACGCATGCTGTATGTGAGGGTGTGTGGGGGTCATATTTTGGTGAGCAGAATATAGAAGCTTTTGAAAACAGAAGAGTACCGAAATTAGCTAAGAGGACAGCAACCTAAAGTTACATGTCCTCTGAAGAGAGACCCCCCAACGTTTCCAGGTTGCTAGATAGAAATGATGGTGATTGGTCTTTTTATTCTCCCACTAAACATCACCGCCCCACCCCCTGAAAAAGACCTTTATCCATCTTTTTGTCTATCTCTCCAGGAATTCCACAGAGCACATGAGAGCTAACAAAACAGTCTTCATTCTTTCATATACACATGCTTTTGCCCTTAACTACTTAAGAGGTGACTCATAGGTCTCTACACTTCACAGTCACTGGGAGGTTGTGGAGCTTGGCAAAGGTCCATGGCCTAACTCCATAGTTTAAAAGACCCAACTTAACCACCCAAGCCTCAGACTCTTCCTATGAAAGAGCAGGTCATGGCAGTGCCTGGTTCTCGGAACATTGAGGGCTAGCAGAAAGTTTTGCCCAGATGCTATTGTAAAAAGTTCCCCAGTCCTCTGATTTTGCTGGGTGGAATTGAATCCCCCCAAGGTGTTCTGTAGAGCAATTCCCAGGCCAGGTAAGATTGGAAATGTTAACTCCTCAAACCAGCTCCTGCACATACACAGTGTGTTTTAACATATAAAAGTCTCTCCAGCAGAGAAAGCTGTTTTAATATATTTAACATGAAGCACCCTTAGGGACTAGAGTTCTGAAGAACCCCCCACAGGAATGTGAAGAACCTGAATGGGGTAGAGAGAACACTGGTGCGTTTAACGCCACAGGCTTTACTCTAAACGTTACCAAGAAGAAAGGTGATGTAGAAAAATTACATACTTCAGAACCAAAATCTCTCTTGATTTAGAGCTCAGATTAGGAGACTCAGGTCACCAAGGAGAAAAGCTGTGAACACAGGGCTCAGCTCTGGCATTTTAGTTTCTAAGGACGTGTGCCTGAGGATTCGGAAGACCAGGTTCAGCCTTATTTATTCGGTGGAAGGGAACAGCACAGGAAGGTCCAATGGAACATTGACCCTGTTCTTAGTCCCATACTCAATCCTATAATCTCTTGCAGGAGACTTCCTCATCCTCCTGGAAGTGAACTTTGACACCAAGGGAAGAGCGCAGGAGGTAATTTTGGAGATGGGTTCGAGATGTAAGCAAGACTGAGCAGAGAGGGACTCGGCCTGTCATACGAAGCTAAGGGACTCATCCAGCTCAGTGAAGAGCCCAGCACTGGTGGGATATGCCTCCACTTAGCTCCCACCGTGTTTTGGAATCGGTTGGGGTAGTCCAGAAGGTCAGGCACAGCAGCTACAAGACTGATACCGTAGCCCTCCACAACACTGCCCCTGGAGAGTCCATTCTATCCACACAGTTGAAGGAGATATTCTTTTCTTCTTTTTCTCCCTTTTCCCTTCCATCCTTCTTATTTTTCCTTCATTCTTGACATCTATTCATCGTGCACAGTGATGGATTCCATAAAGATAAGGATCATAGTTCTACTTCAGTCTCTGTGGGAGGAAGGGAGTGAATCATGAAGACAGACAAGACCAGGCTGACTCACAGTTCTCTGTGTTGCTGCTTTTGAGACAGGGTCTGGCTGTGCAGTTCACACTGGCTCCACCTCCACCTTCTGTCTCAGGCTCCTAAGGAACAAGCCACCTCCTTAATTAAGCCATTGAGAGAGGCTACCTTAATAATTTCTTCTTAAAAATAATATAATTTGTATACATCTGCACATATTTATCATATAAAGATAACATTGGCTTCTAAACCTACTGAAGTTGAATCTACTTGTATGCATGTTTTTTCCCTTTTTCTTTATTTTAGCTAAAATGATCATTTGACCTGTCTAGAATGTTCACAGTATTTAAAGTGAGGAAACATTTTCATGAAAATCTCTTTGAGTGTTTACCATAAAATTAGTTCTCATTATATTTCATGTTTACCCTGAGTAATCTGCATTTGGATCCTAATGCTAACTCTAAAGAGCAGCAGAGAGTGTTGGGTTGACTAGCCAGATGTGGGGGCGCATGCCTATAATCCCCGCAGTCTCAGAGCTGAGGCTGGACAATTGGGTTGACTAGCCAGATGTGGGGTGCATGCCTACAATCCCAGCAGTCTCAAAGATAACGCTGGACAATTGGAAGTTCAAGAAGAGATAAAGCTACCTAGTGAGAGCCTGTCTCCACAAGAAAACAGTGATTTTCTGAAGGTCATGATGAATATTGGAGGGTAGGGTAAAGCCATGAATAACAGCCAGCTTTTAGGGCCAGCTTCCCTGGGGTGCTGATGGTGTTGTCTTCCCATTATCAAAAAGACACTTGTTCCACAACCTTGCCCACTCTACAGATCTTCAATAAATGAGACTGGCAAAGGATTGAGCTAACCGTTGCTTCTCAAATTTGATTTTGACTCATTGCAAAATCTCTTCGGCAAAGCCAGGTGTGCCTTCGGCTGCTTAGGTAACAAATGCTCTCTTTTCTAAGCTGATACAGTCTTTCTATTCCAAACACATCATTCCCATAAGTGCTAAGCATTTTCCGATCACAGGTAGAGAATTTTCTTCCTCTTATCTCCTGTTGATATGAATTCAGCCAGGACTCCCTGTGTTCTAGGCATTGTGATAATCTATTAGCAATACAAATCATGTGATAATCTATTAGCAATACAAATCATAAGCCTTTGGATGAAGATTCTCACCATTTGTGGTAGGAAAGAAACAAGTAAGTAGGCAATTGGATATAGGAAGTTATTCCAAACTGGTCACTACTCAGGACTTAAATCCCAGGGAGGTCATATGAGCATGGGAAGCAGCGAAAGCAACTCTTAGCAATCCTACTAGTCAATAGTTACAGTTTACGCTGAGTCATCTTAAAATAAAGTCAACAGCTAGCATTAAGTACAGCAGAATTGGGTCTCATCTGGCAATAAAGCCATGATAGAACTAATCAAATTCAAATGGGACCATGAGGGAACACTTTCATTCAGTGTGACCAGTGTCTACACCAATATCTCCACAGATCAAAGATCTCATGAACTCACACAAGAAGGAAACAATATGAAGATGGGGGGGCGGCTAGAAAGTCACATGTACAAGTCTCAGGATCCTGGAGGTCACCAACAAACCAACAGAAGCTGGGAGAACCAAAGACAGTTTTTCCTTGGACAGAGGGGCTAAGTCCTGAGGACTCCTATGTCTGGGCCATCAAACCTGCCGATTCCCCCATGAGTGTTACAAAGACACGTGGAATCAAGGCTCATTCCTGGGTTCTTCCTCTGTTACCACGCAGCCTGTGGAATCCCCAGTGCAGCCTGTGAGAAGTTCCTGGACTTAGAATGCTCTATACATCAGCTGATTAGCCATAAACACCGAGCTTCCTCCACAGTCAGCAGCCTGGAGCATCAAAGCGTGTGTCCTACCACATCAAACGTCAGGAAGTGCTAGCTGAAAGGAGACACCCAGACCAATGCAGGAGACAAGCCGTGCGCTGTCTCAAGAATTCTCTGAAAATAAATATCAATAGGCTTTCAGAGAAGTCCTGGAATGCCCTTTCCTGTTCCATATCTGCCCTAGCCAGAAATAGAAGGTGCTGTTTAGTCTGAAGTTGTCACCAACCATCAGGAGTCACAACTCAAGTGGAAGGAAGCATAGCTCTCAGACCACAAGACCCATATGCTCTTCTGCTTTGTAAAGATGGTGACAGCAAGCACCCTGGGCCACAACAAAACATGCTCTCTTGGGGATGTGCTAAAAAATTAACAGTTTCAATCCTCTTTGAAATATCCCCACACCACGGTAGTCACTCTTAATGGACTTCTGTGAGATCTAGCCTCACGGATATCCTGCCAGACACTTGAAAGGAGGAAAGGAACTGATTCACCAGGTTAACTGTGGGTGTGGAAAGGAATGGAAATTGAATGGAGCTGAGAGGAGGACTGCAAAGGCCTGGGGAAAGCATGGGAAAGCACATGTCTCAGTGCTCCCTGGAGATCTGGAGATGCTACATTAATGAGATGAACCACATTAGGAAACAAAACACAGGGTATGTAATAATGAGCCAAAATCAAATCCCAGGACTCTTAGTCTAGTAGCTCAGTTGCTGAACCAACCTCTGGAGCAGCAGTGTCAGGTTCTTCTTTCTCTTTTTTCTCTTCCTCTCTCCCTCCTCCTTCTCCTTTTTTCTTCCTCCTCCTCCTCCTCCTTCTTGTTTGTTTTTCCATTCTTATTTCAGATATAAATATATGCTTTCTCTTGGGTTTGTTTCTTTATTTTCAGTACATCTTGGCCACAGTTTCACCTCCCTCCACTCCTCCTCAATCCATTCTTCCTCCATTTCCCTTCAGGAAAGGGCAAGCTTCCCAGGGATAGATACCTAACAGCATAACAGGCTACACTAAGACTGACGTGTACCCTCAGGTTAATGCTGAGCCACAGAATCCAGGAGGAAAAGAGTCCCAAGAGCAGACAAAAGAGTCCGAGACGCCTGCACTCCCACTGTTAGGAGTCTCACAAGAGCACCAAGCTAATTGCCAGAACAGATATTCCCAAAGACCTAGTGCAGACCCACACAGGCTCTGTGAGTCCCTCTGAGCCCTGCAGAGTTGATTCTGTGGGCCATGTTCTCCTGGTGTCCTCCACCCCCCTCACTTCTTTAAGCAGATGCAACTCTGCTCTGAAAGATTGAAAGGCTGAAGGGCAAAGGCAACCAGGCCAAACTAGACTGAAGCTAAGGAGAGTTAAGAATGACCTTCACGCTCCTGACAAATTCACATGGTGTCCAAGGAGCAGTGAACTCTGTTTCAGTCACACTGTGGTGTTTACTCCTAGTCAGTGAATTTTCCCCTCTCCAGGTCTCCTAGAGGGATTGCCCCTATCTCATTCTCAGAGGTCTGCCCAGTTTGTAAGGTTTGTGGTTTATGGCCAGCTTTCTCTGGGAGCCACATCTGCACACACACACACACACACACACACACACACACACACACGCACACGCACACGCACACGCACACGCACATGCACACGCACACACGCGCGCGCGCCATTAATTATTCCATAGTGAATGACTAGCCCTGAGCCACCAAAACACTGTTGCACCAAATTTGCTGTTTTGAGAGACTGTATCTTCTCCTGGAAGCAATGCTTGTTTTTCTCCTGCCTGGGATGATTAAGAACACAACTGTGTTGACCTCTCCACTTTTTGCAGTTCGGTGATCAAATTCAGACCTGTGCCTGGTAGCCTGTTACTTTACCACTGGGTCCCACCCCTAGCCTGAGTCCCGTTTCCTGTCCTGCATCCTTCTGTAAGTCTTGGTTAGGAACTACAGTAAGACTAGGCACATCCCCTGTATGCCTGTGGATATATGTAACTGTATATCTTAGAACACAGAAATAGCTAAACTGGGCAAGCAACTTGCATATTATTTTGCGTAAGAACAGGCATTGAGGCTTTACCGTGCTTGATCTGTACAGATGCTGCCACTCAATGCTTTTAAGAATGTGTTTATGCAAACTGCATGTGACGTATTTCTAGTCTCTATTTAAAGTTCTTTATAATGCACAGTAAAATCTTTTATGAATACACTACCTTTAATAATAATAGTTTGTCTTAAGAATTTGAAACATTTCATAGAAATCCCATGAGCCTATTTACCACCGTTCTCACCTGGGGACTTTGAGGCTGCAACCTCCCTGCAGGAGTGTGAAGGAAACACCAACTGGTGCCTGAGCTTAAAAAGCAATGCATTACCAGGCGGTGGTGGCGCAGGCCTTTAATCCCAGCACTTGGGAGGCAGAGGCAGGCAGATTTCTGAGTTCAAGGCCAGCCTGGTCTACAGAGTGAGTGCCAGGACAGCCAGGGCTACACAGAGAAACCCTGTCTCAAAAAACAACAACAACAACAAAAAAAAAAAAAAAAAAAAAAAACAACAACAAAAAAAAAAACAATGCATCAGAGTGACTCAGAAGTTAACGTGTGGGCTTCAGCAGAAGGCTGAGACAGTCTGGTTTCCACCAAAACAGGATTTGTTAGGTAAACCCTGCAAAATCTTTCCTAACTAGAAGACTATGCCCAAACTGCACATTTTATAGTGGAAAATTTTATTGCCAGAACTCAAAATAGATGAGGTTTTGAGACTATATTCTGGAACATCAGTGACAGAGCCAGTTCCTGTCTTGCTCATGTCACCAACTCAAATTGAAATCATAGCAAATGAAAAGAAAATGATAATTCGAAGGGTCTCTGGGTACATATCTAAGTTAGGGTTTTACTGCTGTGAACAGACACCTTGACCAAGGCAACTTTTATAAGGACAACACTTAATTGGGCTGGCTTACAGGTTCAGAGATTCAGTCCATTATCATCAAGACAGGCACATGGCAGCATCCAGGCAGGCATGGTGCTGGAAGAACTGACAGTTCTACATCTTCATCTGAAGGCTTATAGAATACTGACTTCCAGGCAGCTGGGATGAGGGTCTTAAAGCCCACACCCACAGAGACACACCTATTCCAACAAGGCCACACCTACTCCAACAGGGCCACACCTTCAAATAGTGCCACTCCCTGGGCTGAGCATATATAAACCATAACAGTAAAGAAAGATAAAATTTGGCTTGGGAAGTCTGAAAACAGAATTGATCAGATAAACTTCTTGGTACTTGAAGAGACATGTACAGTAAGCAAGATTATATGTTCCAGTGTTCCCATCTTTACCTCTGCTCAGGAACAGGAACAGGAAGTGAATATCCGAGAAGCACAGCAGGGACCATGTGTCTTATTTCTGACTCCCCAGGAGTCAGAAATCACACAAGGGGAGAGATCTATGCTCTGTTTTAGAGTTCTACATATTGAAAGAGAAGAGTGGAGAGAATGGAAAAAGAAGACAGGTTTGGGGGCCAGCCCATCGGAATGAGACTCTAACTCACTGTGTAAACTCAAATAAATTGCCTCACCCACTGAAACCTCACTTTTCCTCATTAAAAATAAATAAAAATAATAAGAGCAACAGTATTTACCTGGTGGCTGTGAAGATTTGAAATCATGAAGGAAAAGCAGCTAACGTGTTTCCTGGTAAATACCAGATGTTCAGTGGAAGGCAGCTATTATTACAGCTAGAATATTAAATTACGTTTGCCATCAGCATAGACTTGCAGAAAATGAGATTCAGTTGTATTTATGCCCAAAAGCAATTTGTCCCCTATTAAAAAGATTTCAAATGTCAGCAAACAAAAGGGGAGAAAAGTCCTATTTTTTATGTAACAGAAAATGATACATAAAAGCTAAGTGGCTGAAAGGTTAAAACTACATTAAAATTAATAAATCAATTGCCAAGTGCAAGCTGTTGATATTCTGTCCTCCCCAGTTTTGCTTTATTTTACCCAGAAAAACATAGTAAAAACAGAAAATAGGACGAGAAGAAGAGAGAACAACCCATAGTAGAGAAGAAATCTGTGAAAAAGTGAATGAAGGCATTATAGTGGAGTTTACTAAACTGTTAAAGACAATTTTGCAGAAGGAATGAGAGGCAAGAGCTTATTTAAATCTTATGTTTCATATGTTTTTCTATTTTCCTATACTGAAATACCATGATACTAGATAAAATATTAAAGCATTTTAAGGACTTTATTGTACACGCACGCCATTAAGGAGTCCATAGAAATAAGAGCGCAGTGATAGGACTCAAGCAAGTTCAGCTCACACTTGCCCTTTGCTTCGAGAAATCTTGTTAAGTGTGGAAGTCTAACTTCCACCTTGACAGACACAGTACAGCTAGGAGACAGAAGATTCAACCTAAAGTCCCAAGTACAGTGCCTAGAAGAAGTTATGTGTGCTGAGTCACTATGAAAAGTAGACACCTTTAATGTTAGGAGAAAACAAAAAATAAAGCATTCTGTGTCAGTTAAAATGATTTAATATGTGATCTTAATTCTAGATTGATTAGAGAAGAAATGATCCCAGACAGGAAATACAGCTGGCCCATAGACAGGCTATTGACTAAATATGTATTCTTTATAGGACAGAAAGTCCAAAAGAATGTAGTTTCATTGAATATAATATTTCAGTGTTGGTAACATCAAGGGTAAGTGTCAAAAGAAATAGGGGTTTTCTTTACAAGAATTAAAATTTAACTCAGTGCTTGGAGAATATTATGGAATGCATAAGGAAAATATGCCACCCACTGTGGAAAAAAATCACAAAATACATCAAAAGAGAAGATACTATGAATGAGAATCAAGCAAAACGACATAAATAAAATATACCCAAAAGGGCCCCATAAGCTCACAGCCATACACAGAATGTGAAATGAACCACATCGATCTGTGTAAATTTCAAAAGCATGAAAATAAGATCATTGTAATTGTTCAGGTACAAGAATAAGCAGACATATTGCAAAATGAACCAAAGTAGAATTCATAGAGATTGAAAATTACAATTATTTAAGTTAAAAGAATCGATAGAAAGGATAATATTACTGAGAAAATTAGTTAGTGAGAGGATAAATGTTTAAAAACTATGAAGAGTGCCCTTAAAGGAGACATGATGTAGAAAATATACTCAGAAATAAAAATAAAATAAGACAATCTGTTCTCATTTCCTTCTGTTGTTCTAATAAAACGCTTGGCCAAAAGCAACTTAGGCAAAGAAAGGACTTCTTTGGCTTACAATTCCAAGTCAAGTCATGAGTAAAGGGAGTCTGGACAGGAGCTTGGAGAAGAATCCGTAGAGGCACTTGACTTACTGGCTCGCTCATAGGCTCATGTCCCACTAGCTTTCTTATGCAGCCGAGGACCACCTACCTAGGGAATGGTGCCCACCCACAATAGGCTGAACTCTTCTATATCAAGACAAACCCTACAGGCATGCCTACCAGACACATTGACTTAAACAATCTAGGAAGCTTTTCTCTAAGAACACCCTAGGCTGTGCCAAGCTGAAAACTAAATATCACATCAGAAATTGTGAATGAATTAAAAGGAGAAAACAGTAAAACGCCAATAACCAAACACACAAAAGCTGGGATATTCCAGAATCAATGATGCAATAGCAATAATCAGATAAAAAAAAAAAAGTCTCAAAAATTCCCCAAAGACAAAATCATAGAGAAAACACCCTTACAGAGCTGAAAGGAAACTAGACGGTACTGAGATTCCTTTGAGGAGTTTGTGAAGCTTGCGTACAACCAGAGAAAAATGGAGATTCACTTACAAAAGATAAAGGTGATTACAGTGATGGTTTATATCTCTATGTCACCACACCAACTGAGGCCAGAGATGCTGAAACAATGTTTCATGTTTTCAGAGAAAACAACTTGCTATGTAAATTTTTTGTTTGTTTCTTTGAGACAAAGAAGCAAATTTTGAAGGACTGGGTTAGAGGAAGGCACATCTACTATCTGAAAACCAAAACCCCTGAGGTTTGGCGCCCAAAGATCTTTACTAAAGGAAATAGTACAGTATCTTCTGGAAATACTCATTTGCCACATCCATAAGTTCCTCTTCCCATTGTTCATCAGTCTGGTTATCACTCCTCATCAACTGTGGAAAGTATAGAAGGAAATAATTCAATAGTCAAGAGCTAACTGAGGACACTGATTGTTAAATGTGTAAGAATTGATGACATAGAATCATTAACTGCAGATTAACTGTTGAATTGAACCTAGGTGTGTGTATGTGAAAGAGAGAAAGAGTGAAAGAGAGAGAGAGAGAGAGACAGAGACAGACAGAGACAGGCAGAGACAGACAGAGACAGAGACAGAAAGACAAGAGACAAAGAGAGATGCATGTGGCAGGATATGGATGTGTGCATTTGTGTACGTCAGAACCTCAGGTGTGATGTCTCAGGTGCCTCTCAGTTTTCACTGAACTAGAGCTGGCTAGCTACCAAGAATAAGCTATTCATCCAGTCTGGACCTACATACCATCTGTCTATACTAGGATGAGAAATGTGCCTCCACACCTGTCTTTTCATCACTTGGACGCTGAGGATTTGCACTCAGGTCTCACAGTTGGGAGAAGGGTCCTTTACCAAATGAGCTTTCTCTCCAACCTGAGCTGAACCTTTTTTTTTAATTTCTGTCTTATTGATTAAGGGTGGTCCTCAGGGTCACATGCGTGTTAGGTGATCACAGTGCCACTGATCAACATCTCCGACCCCCAGTGGGCATTTCTTTTATGTCTCTTCAACTCTTCCTCTTAAGAAGGGCTGTGAATCCAGGCACAGTTAGGCTGTCCCTTAAACAAGATGTCAAATCAATTGACTTCACAGTATCACACAGCTGTCACCTAACATTGCTAGCCTTTCTCTTCCCACCTGAGAAATGCGACACATACTCAACCCATGAGTACAAAACACAAAGCAATTCTTGTCCATAGGAGACAATAGGAAATATTGATAAGTGATCCTGGAAGCCAGTAAGTAATTCTTCCGTCTGGAAATCCTTTAATAAAGCTTAACTTATGGTGCTAACAGATTGTCCTCTGACTCTGATGAGAAGCCAAGAGTACAGATGAGCTCTGGCGTCTCCGTCCTTCCTTCTTTGCCTCACCCTCCTTGCTTGTAAACTTTTCTTTAGGTTCTGCATCTTGGAGGCCCAGAATAATGTAAAACTTACCATTTGTGACAATGGGTAACTAATTTATTGAAGGTGAGGGAATCAACTAATAAACAAGGTCATAAGTATTCTAAAAACAAAGGGAGGTAAGTTGATGTTTTGATCAGGACTTTAGAGAAATGAACTATATATTATATTATATTTACTACATTATATTTATAAATAACATAGAACATCTGAGATTAACTTGCATGGTTATTGTAGTTGAGAATTCCTATGATCTCTCATTATAAGCTAGACACCCAGGAAAAGTACTTGTGGGATTCAATCTGACTCCGAGAGCCAAGAACCAGAGAAACCAATGATTCAGAGTACATACAGTCCAGAAAGATGTGAAGAATCAAGGCATCCTGGCTCAAATCCAGGAGGCAGAAGAGAGAAGTGAGTTTTGTTTCTCCTCTTGGTTTTTTACTCAAGCCTCGCTGGATTGGATCATGCTCAGCCACACTGTGGACAGAGGGGAACCTACTTTACTGAGTTCATCTGTTCAAAACCTGGAACTGTCCAGAAACACCCTCACAGATACCCCTAGGAACAGTATTTTGACACCCCAGGAGTTCACATGAACAGCATGAAAGGAACCATCAAAGTCAAGGAGTTGGTAAGAATTTAAGCTCTCTAATGTCCTTTTACAGTGTGAGCAATGAGCAAAGTAGGAAAAACTTCAGACTGACTCAGTTAAGTGTTCCTGTTAAAATATGTATGAAATCACTGAAGAATTAGAGTTATAAAGCATAAGATTTCCAAACATGGTAGAAGGTGAAATAGAGGAGAGAGTCGGAGACACGCAAAAAAGAAATGAAATGGAAAGCATAGAAGTGGAAAAACAATTCAAATAGATCGAACATAAATTAGACAAACTCCTCCAACAAGATTACAGTATCAGTGTGGAAAATAAAATCCAGCTGTTAAGAAGAGATACAGCTGAAGCCTAAAGCAGAGGAAAAGGCAGACAGAAAGGGAAACTGGAAGCAAGGTGGGAAGCAGGTGATAGCTGTGGATTCTCCTTGCTGGTTTCTGATGTCAACACCCAATTGTATCCCACGGTGTCACCCAGTTACTGAAGAAAGACCAGGATCTTTCTCATCTTATGTATCCAATGGCCAGCATAGCAACAAGACAATGTCTACTGAATTCATGAAATGAAAATATACAGGTGTGCAATCCATCAGAAACTTGTTGAGTCTTCTCAAAGGAAGCAATGATGTTTCACATAACTTATGAAGATTGATTTGTTCTGGTATTTCTATCATAATAAATGGTTTTCTTTCTCCTTAGAGAAGAGCATCAAGCCTAGCTCAACCTAGAAAATATCTAGATGTGAGGTCATTTGTGAGATGAAAGGCATGCGCATGAAAGACGGCCTTCTTTCCTTCATGCATATATTCCATATGTATTTATTTACCCGATCACTGTCAGATTCTTCGTGGGCACAGGACACATGACCCAAATTAGATAAACATGATCCTTTTCATTTTGGAGATTACAGACCAATTTTTGTAAGGCAAATCTGCAATCAAAGCTACTTTAACGTATGTATTATACATGCATCTTAATATAGTTTAAATTTTACTTCCCTTATATTATACTTCTTTTAGGAAATTCCTTGACTGCAAAATAAAATTTCATCTTGTTTTAACTCTATTAACTAGATAACCCTGGGCTCATAATTCAGTCAGTCAGATCCTTCACTACTGAGGAGTTCAGGTTTCTTATCTCTGAATTTGAAAATAATCCTTACCTCTCATTGTGACCGTTACCTAAGATACTGTGCCAGGTGTGCTGATGTCTAATAAATGTCAGTTTCCTAAGAATCAAATCATTCCTTCTATGCCCAGAGTTAATATGTACCATGTCCCATTTGTAAATATTAACCATTATTCATGGCAGGCATCAAGTTTCAGAGAAAGGGAGCTGTCTAGATGGGGCAAGACTACTATTTATTAGAAGCAGATTTTGAGGCCAAATCAGACATGAGATGGATGCATACCTGCCGCTGTTAGACTGTGGCTGTGGTTTGAATAATCTACTAGGATTTTCTTGCAATAATGATTACATTATATTCTGTATAGTTAACTTAGATAATTGAAGGTTTTGTCTTCTACACAGACACACACACACACACATACACACACACACACACACACACACACACACACACACACACACCAGGGCATCTGACCTTCCCAAGACTTACAAAACGCTGTTTGACCATTGTATCCAAGCTCTCTATCACCATGGCAGATGGAGAAATGTATTGCTGGATATGCTGCAAAAAACTAAAGGCTTTGAAATTAATAGAGACCTGGTTGCTATAGGATACAACTATGCCTAATGAGCTATTGAAAGTGATTAATATATGTCCCATTGGGCCAGCAAAGAAAAGGGCTATGATTGTGCATAAAAACAAAAAAATTAATTTGACTTATCATGACAACAGAAAAGGTTGATCCAAGTTACCACACATTGATCCTGAGAAGAAGAGGGTTTTACACTTCTTATGAGATTCTAAAAATAGTGGGGTTTTTTGTTTGTTTGTTTGTTTTAAGTGCCAAAAGCCCAGAGTTTATTAGAATGAACCCTGTCTTTGGTCTCATTGCACTGGCTCAATCTTTCTTTCACTGGTGAGTGGTATCATGCCTTTCTTTCATTCACCATGCCAGAGTTCTCAACAACGTCAGAGAAACATTAAATCAAGCCTTTGAGAACGCACTAAAGTTCTAAAGATGCTGGGATGAAAGATGCTTTGTAAATAGGGGAGTTTGTTATTAATTACTGTTATTCCAATGTTCATTTCCCACTTTAGGCAAACAATACAGAAAGTCATTTTTGCTTTCCAAAACAAACTAAAGATTCTTGAAATCCTGCAAAGCTTTGTCTCTCTAGTCCTCTGTATTCAGGACCACGTACGAACAGAAGATTTCCTCCTGCTCAGCAACTATGAGACGAGCCATTAAATCTCTCGGATAGTTTGGATGCGTTAGTTGTTGAATGGGACATTTTAAAATTGGTCTCTTTTTATTGTTCCTTTCAAAACATTCCCATCCTAGCTTCATCTCTAACACACATTACTTCTTCTTTCACGACCTAAATATTGCCAGTCAAGTAATGGCTATTTCTAGAAACCATGCATGATAGAATACATTGCAGAAATACTTTAAAAAAAAAACATAAAAATGTCTTTCTCTCAAAAAATTAAAATCATTAATTAAATATTGTTGATATTTGGAAATAAAATATCTCTGCTTATCAGTGACTGTTTTAGAATTCCAGTCGGAACTAATTCAAACACTACGGAACGTAAGTAACATGTAGAGGTTATCTAACTATAAATACTGGCTGTCACAGGAAGCCACTTTGTGGTAGGTGGGAGGATGTGAGCATGGGGATTTCATAAAAGGCTAAATTATCTATTTAGAGATCCTTCCATTGACTTCAGACTTCCTTCTCTGTCACACTAACACAAATTCACACATGTGCACATTCACAAGAAAGGAAGGAATTATATTTCTGTTTATTATGTGCTAGATTCTCGATATATTTATTTTAGTTAAGATTTACCAGAACTTTAAAAGGCAGATATTATTCATTGCATTTCACAAATGGCTGACATCACATGAATAGTATGTGGTAGATTTCTCCCACAAATACTACAGTGAGCAATCTGAGATCTTAGCAGGATTCACTCCTTCATACATTCATTCACTTTACTAAAAGTTGTCTGTGTTTTCCATCATTTACTGGGAATACAAATACTTCTTCTCAAATCCATGTCTGCACATCCCTCCTTCTTTCTTCTCTGTTGTCTATCTATCTATCTATCTATCTATCTATCTATCTATCTATCTATCTATCTTTGTGCTTTGTGTGTGTGTGTGTGTGTGTGTGTGTGTGTATGAGTATGTGTGTGTGTTTGAGTGAGTATTGTTTGTTCATGTCTGTGTGTAAGTGAGATCAACTTTAGGTGTCCTCTCTGAGGTTCTCTTAACCTTATTTGTTGAGACAGTGTTCTCAGTAGTCTGGAACTTGCCAGTTAGACTAGGCTGGCCGGCCACTAAGCCTCAACGAGCAGCCTGTTTCTGCTTCCGCAGTACTGAGATTTATCTAATTAGATAAGTACTACCCACAATCATAGTAAGTCACTCCAGTGGTAGGTGGCAGAATGGGATCCTGGGAGACTTCTAGAAAAGGCTAAATAATCTATTTGGAGACTTTGCACTGACACTGGACTTCCATCTCTGTTACACTAATGCAAATTCATGTGTGCATTCAAATAAACATTGCCAGTCCTGGCTTTTTAAATATGGATGGGTCTAAGTCCAAACTCAGGTCCTCCTGTTTGTAAAGGAAGCACTTTGCAGTCTGAGTCTTCTCATCCAAAGGGAAATGCTCTTACTAGAGAGCAACTGTCTTAGGGAGCCAGGAGCCCAATCCCATTTGGAAGCTATGGAAGGCAGAGATATCTGTATTGCTCCATGGTAAGAAGGGGCATTGGGCTGTTGAGTCTTGTCACATCAATAACTCTGAATTCCAGCCAGAAAATGGTCCTGAGGAATTAATTTTATTTTCCCCGCTCTTCTATGAATATTTACTTATTTGTGGGAGAAAGACATTTGAGAGCTTTCTTATGTTTCTTCTACCGACTCAATCCAATTGTGAGAAGCACAGACAGAAGGACCTTTTCTAAAGGCAGATGTGCACTCACTGTGTGCATCCTCTAGGCCTCCGGGTCTCAACACCAGTGCACTCACTGTGTGCACAGCCCAGGGCTCCCTGGTCTAAGCACCCATCAACCTTGGAGGTTAGTAAGACACATGGCAACACTGAGAGAGAGGCTTGAAATGTGTGGGATTAGCACTTCCCTTTCTAGGTTCTCCACACTCCCCAGCTACTCCTGTGATGTGTTCCCCATCTGGCTTCATGTTGGGGCAGTTCAGCAGCAGACTTCTTTCTCATCTCCCAGACCTACCTTCACCCTGGCAGTGAAGGAAGAAGAAGTGTGATGTTGCCTGATTACAGCGCCCTGAACATAACAGGAAACTGGATGAAGCCGCTGATGGATTGACTAGTGTTGGAACCAGGTCCACTGGACCCCTCCACATCAGCTATAGTGTTCGTTAACTGCCCTTACTGAGACTATCCCAGGGGCCAGGGACTTCACAGGAATCACCTTCTGCACTTGTAGACCAAGTACCAGCAATATGCTTGGTTCTGGGCTGGGTGGCCAGGCATACAGGATGAGCTCTTTGTCATTTCTACATTCTTTGCATCTCTGATGCTGGACAGATGAAGAATAGCACACTACAGACGGATGTAACAAATTACCCATAAAATATATTCATAATCATCTGATAACCAAAAATGGGAATCAGGCCACTGATCACATTAAACTTCTGTTGCCTTGGCAAAGACTGTTAAATTAACCTTGAAAACACCCATAATCCCTTGGTAGTGCACAGAAAAACCTTTCCTGTCCAGCACCATGGCTGCTTCTCCTGTTGCCTTCCCCCCAACCCCCTTCTGTCTCAGCAATTGTCACTTGCTGTCACTCAGCCTTTTTCTATCAAGACACACTTTCTTCAGAATTCTGTCCCCATCCTGGAAGTTTGTGAAAGGGCTTCAGTCACCACATCCCTCATGCCTTCTTGAGCTAAAAAGATGCCTGACCAAAGCAAGACCCGCCCTTGGAATTAAACTCTATCTAGCAACAAAATGAGCCTCCAAAATCATTTCCTTTTACTGCTCTCTGAAAATCAAGGGAAATAAACAATCTCCTACAATGAATGTTTGTGTCAAAAGATAAGAACATGACCCAACTAATCAATCAGGCAGCCAGCCTTTTTCCCATTTATTTCAAGCAGTATTTCTTCATGCCAAATTTTCTTCTGCTTTCTTTGGAAGGGTGGAAGCTAGTGACTTCCAGGCACAGACATTGTTTCAGGCTTTGGGGAGCAAATTTCCTAGTGCTTCATACACACACACACACACACACACACACACACACACACACACACACATACCATATTTAAAAGTGTTTTACGTGTATGTGTACATATGTATATTATTACTCACTTCCTAAACTTCGTGAATGAACTCATTATCTGTCTACTCTTTACTTTCTTAAAGGCAGATTTGTAATGAGCTATTTTATGCCCCTAAAGGCATAAAATAATAATCTGAAGTCCCAACAATGTGGTTCTCCGAGGTCTCAGTGTGCCCGTGGTTGTGAGTTGCATTTATAAGATTGGGTTTAGTTTGCATATTCAGTATCAGGTACGTCTCAGTATTTTGATATTTTGTACACTGGCTTGAAAAAGCTATTTATTACCACAGAGTCACTTCACCAGTAAATATTTATAGGCAGTTTTATTTCCAGTTTAGAATTTGAGTATCGTATCTTATGATACCTACAAAAGGCATTGTTGATTTGCTATTTTAGCTTTTGATGGAGAACATGTTTATAGCCTGGTGTGGGAGGTTTCTTCTTTAATAATTTACAAAATTACCTGCAGTAAAAACTTTCACCTGTTCTTTGTTTCCTTAGTGCCACAAAATTGGAATTACATATAAAAACCTTTCCTCCAGGAGATTTATATCTACCAGAGACAGAAACCCTCCACTTAAATTTTTATGAAACATCAAAATTACAGCCAGGCTTTAGCAAAACAATAGAAAGAAGCCTTCATTGGGTGAAGAGTCTTTCCAATATTTGAAGACATCATTCTTTATCTCCCATTTAATCTTTATTTTCCTGTGGCGGCTTCTTTCTTTGGTTCTATCGATTCCCTTGTGTGGACGTGCAGTCTGCTCATTTGTCTTTCATTACAGAAGGCTCTGAGTCCCAAGCACAGGGGCTAACTCTAGCCACAGGACCTGTTTCTCAAATACTTGTGCTTTTCCAATTTAATTTGACATTGTTCCATGAACACACTGATGCCCAATCTCTTTCTTTTCCCTAGAATTGACCACTGCTTGCTTCATTAGGGTAATGTGGAAACAACCTGGTAGACCCAAGTAGAAAAAACCCAGGAGATACAAAGACAGAGAAAGTCAAAGTCGGTCCTTTATAACAATTCAAATTTTAAACCTCTCTTTATTGGATTACATTTTAATAAAGGGTTTATGTAACATCCACAGAGCAGTTATCAATTAATTGCCCATGGAAAGTTAAGGCATGTTACACAGTAGTAGTTATTGTACTCAGGACATTAGACATATGTTACATAAAAGATGCAGTCACCTTGAAATTATGCTCAGAAGGCTGCCTTGTTCCTATAGAGTATTATACATTCCACTATGAAAATTGAGTTAAAAACCTATCAAGAGATGAAGGCGGCTTGTTCCAAATGGTTCAAGGTAGGCTTAAAGGTACTCACAGTTAGCTCAATAGAATTTGAAAGCATTGCACTCTGTAATTGAAGAATTTCTTAAGTTCTTCATCCCCTCTTAGCTTCTGTGGACTGAGGCTCTATGTTGCAGAGAATAAGCAGGCCTCACAGTTAGGACCTTGCTTGGTCTCATGCAGCCATACAGAGTTACTCAGGGATACTGATTCTGGCCTTGGAATGTTCACTATGTGAGCAGCTGCATCCCGAGAGAGCTCCAGCATCTGGGCCTGAGGTCTAGAGAGGATTCAGAGGCAACATAGTCCCTAGGTCTGATGGACAGAGATAGGAAGCATAGAAAGCTTCCAGCTTCAAAATGGTGGTATCACTCTGAGAGAATAGCAGGAGTCTTGGAGAAGAACCAGTTCGAGTAAGAGTGAAAAGGGGACAGACTTAAGATACACTAAGTCTGTGGACAACAGAAAATTTCAGCTCCAAATAATGTTGTTTTTTAGGAGGATGGAAACTTGTCATGCTTGTGGGGAGTTTACATATCATTGAGTGTTATTTTTATAGTTTCCAGAAATAGAAACCACCCCCTCGTGATTCTGAAGAAATGAGGGAGTTGTGTAAGCTATAACTATAATCTAAAGTATCAGAAAATCAAAGTCATTACTTTAGGGCATTATACTATATTGATTTTTAGGAAAAATATTACCTCCATAGTTATAGTTTAATTTAAAAATACCAGAAACCCATTTAACTACTCATTAAATTAATTTGAACAAAATCTAAGTAAAAATTAAAAATCTACCCAATATCTTACTACTTGAAAACAATAACAAATGACAACTTCATCCATGCACCCCCTCTACTGCTGACATATCTGCTTCTGGGTCACAGAAGGGGAAATGACACAGAGGATACAAGCATCACCTCTACTGAGTTAGAGCAAGACAAGGGTGAGATGAACTATCATTCCAGGTTCAGCGTGATCTGGCAGGAAACCATACACAGCGGGGTATGTATCTACAACTGTCTAATTCTACAAGGAAAAAAAACTCTGGGAAAGCAAGGATATTGGGCCCTGATTGGCTAACATCACAGTGTCACATGAGGAGGAATGCTCTACGGAAGAGATACCAGTGTCCATGACTGATTCCCACAACTGCTTATAAAAAGCAACTTTGGTTGGACTTTGGTTTGGGAATCTACAGGGGATTAGAACTGAGAAGGGGGTCTTCCTCTCATACCTGGGAGCCAAACTTTTCTCTAAAGTATCCAATGACTCTAATGCAAATATTAATGATTCTGCGGAACTATAAGTGTCATAGATTTTTGCCTGACAAGCTTTTCATCTAAGGCCTAATTTCCCTGTTGCAGTTTCAGCCATTCATTGCTGTCAGAAAGTAGCTTCAATGAAAACTCAGCTAAGTACTTAGAACCAGTTTTGAAATGAACTACAGCTGATGTATGAAATGTGAAAGATCATCACATTTCTATGGAAATAACCTGCTGAACTCAGGGACTTGATGATGAAGTCTCAGAACTGTAGCTACACAGTTAAATTTGTTGACATGTGACAACAATCTCTGATGATTAACAGTGTACTCACATCCCTGGGAATCATAAAGGTACCGGGAGTCAGGAAAAGAGCGATTATCATCATCTTATAGCTCACAATGGTTTGATTTACCAAGAATGTTTTGATAATGCTTTATAATCCTAAACCATAATGTCTGGGTCTTCTATTAAAGGGCCCCAGAGGTACAAAGGCAATAGGATGAATGGATAAATGACAAAAGAAGAGATACCTAGGGAGATAGGTAGATATAAATAATATATAGCTACATAAGTGATAGATAATAATACATAGTATATATGTAGTCATACAGATGATAGTAAGATAACAGATGATAGACATGGATAGATGATGATAGATAGATAGATACATACATACATACATACATACATACATACATTAGATACATAGATACCTATAAACACATAGATAGATAGATAGATATACATGCATAGATATACTAGATACCTAGATACCTAGATATAGATAGATTGTAGATAGATATGGATACATACATAGATAGATTAGATACATAGATAGATAGATAGATAGATAGATAGATACATACATACATACATACATACATACATACATACATACATACGTAGATACATAGATAGATGACATAGAGACAGAGACATAGAGACTTAGATGCATAGATAGATGATAGATCAATCAATAGATAGATAAAGACATACATAGATACATAGATAGATAGATATCTAAAGATAGATGACAGTTGTTTAATTGGTTAACTGATCAAATGTGATTTAGGAGGTGGAAATACCCCATGAGGACATCTGGAAACTGGAACCTGCTAGCATGGCTCAACTCAAGGCTAATGGCCTAAGAATCAAGGAAGCCAAGGCTTAAAATTAAGATGTGAACTGGAAGACCTGGCATCAAGAGGCAGAAGAAACAAGACTTCTCATATCTAAAGACGAGAAAGGTTGTCTCAGCTGCAGAGACACACAGAGTACATGATCTTTCTTATTTGATGTTTTATTTGTTTCTCCTGATTGTTAAATATTGTCATCTCCCACTGTGGTAGGTCTTCTCCACTCTCCGACTCTAGAAACTCTCTCACAGGAGTGCCAAGACACTGCTTTGCCATGTCTCTAGCCACTCTTAAGTCAATTCCTCTTGACAACTGAAAACAACCACCACAATATGGAGGAACATACTTTGTTCCCACGTTTCCAAATATCCACGTTAAAATATAAAATTTGACCACAATCTCTAAAAAAGCTGTTTAGACTATGGGAAAGAAAACAAAGATTATTCATTAGCTGACTTAATTTGCTTCTTGTCTTCCACATGTGTGACTTGATGATTCTTGCCAGTTGCTTAGCACAGAAATACCAGAAACCACCAAAAGAACTGAGAGTACGGCAGAGGGATGATGCTGACCCAGAGAGTGGCAGAGAAACTCTGAGCTCTGACGTGTAACAGACATTAAGATGATGAAAGGAGATTAATGCTTATATTAAGATGGAAAAATATTTCATCAAATTTATGACCATAGGAAGTCAGAATGAAGCATAGTTAAATAGATAATGGATTTTTGGACACCAAAGAAACTCAGAGATTCTGGTAGCTTGAATTAGCCAGTTTCATGCCTTCCTTTGAAGATTTATCAATACTCATACTTAGGGTTCTTTATTATAAAGTGAATCTGAAAGCTTTATTCTTATAGTGCTTGAAGTATGACTTTTGATTCCACGTTGAAATATGAATATGTTGCTGGTTGCTTCAGCCTCTGTTTCTGTATTCTTTACTTGAAAAGACACTGACATTGGTATAGGGAGAGAATTGCTTGTTGTTTGAAGTAAGGTCTCATTACACAATCCAAGCTAGCAGTGAATTTTTTGAAAACATTTTTAAACATTAATTTTTATGTTTATGTGTGCTTTGCTTGCATGCCTGCATGTGTACCATGTATATATAGTGCCCATGGAAGCCAGAAGAGCTCTTTGGATATCTTGGAGCTGAGTTGCAGATTGGTTTAAGTAGCCTCCTGCATGATAAAAATCCCAACCTGGACCCCCTGAAAGAGCAGCAAGTGTTCATAACCTCTAGACATTTATGAAGCCCTGCAAATGAATTCAGGATTCTCCTGCCTCCATGGGTGTTCATCACAACACCTGACAAAAATCAAGTTTGGTAAGCAAATTCAAAGCAACTAAAGATGGGCATGAAGCTCTTTCAAAATATTATGTGAGGGAGGTGGGAAGGTGGCTCACACAGTAAAGTGCTTGCCTGTAGGTATGATGTGAGCTTGAGCCTTAGAATCCATGTAAAAGCTGCCAGGTTATTGGCTAATGCTTGTGGTTCCATCACCAGGGATATGGGAGTGTAGGCAACTGGGAGAATGGTGAAGGGATCCTGTCTTAATGGCCATGCAGACTAGCCTATTGGTGACTTCACGACAGCAGAGATCCTGCCTCTAAGGTGATATATGGCCCCTCTAAAGATGGCACCTGTCTTAATCAGGGTTTGTATTCCTGCACAAAACATTGTGACCAAGAAGCAAGTTGGTTGGGGAGGAAAGGGTTTATTCAGCTTATACTTCCAAATTGCTGTTCATCACCAAAGGAAGTCAGAATAGGAACTCATACAGGACAAGGAACTTTGAGGCAGGAGCTGATGCAGAGGCCATGGAGAGGTGCTGCTTACTGGATTGCTTCCCCTGGCTTGCTCAGCTAGCTCTCTTAGAGAACCCAGGACTATCAGCCCATGGATGGCACCACCCACAATGGGCCCTCCCCTCTTGATCACTAGTTGAGAAAATGCCTTATGGCTGGATCTCTTGGAGGAATTTCCTCAAGGGAGGCTCCTTTCTCTGTGATAACTCCAGCTTGTGTCAAGTGAACACACAAAACCAGCCAATGCAGCATAGGTTCACCTCTGCTTGCTACATACACGTGCACACCTGTGCCCCTACACACACACACACACACACACACACGTGGTATGTGTTCATACTATAATCTTAGTAGTTCAGTGAGAAAAAGTAAATACCACTAAAAAAGTGTGAGCTGATATATTTTATAACATGAAGACATTCCAAATCCCCATGTTGTGTTTTTATATGGTCACTATATCAGATCTTCAGGTTGCCACCACAAATTAACACATACTTATTGGCTAAAACAGCAAAAATGTATTTCCTCAGAGGATGTCAGAAGGCCACACTTCTCTTGAAGGTCCTCGGGCTGACTTCGGCTGCCTTTTCTAGCTTCTGGTGGCTCCAAGAAGTTTGTTTGTCTGAGATGTGATTTTACTATCTAAGTCAGGCTAACCTCAAATTGTCTCAACCTCTCAAATACTGAGGACAGGCCTGTGCCACCTTTCCTGACTTGACCTCTGTAGTTGTGACATGCATGGCCTCCTCATTTCTATGTCTCTCATCTGTGTGTGTCTGCTTTGCTGTTATCGATTTGAACACTTGATCCCCAGCTGCCCTACCCTGGGAAAGTGTAGAATCATGAATAGGTGAGACTCTGTGGTAGAGGTAGAAGACACATGGTCAACCTTGAGACTCTGTGGTAGAGGTAGAAGACACATGGTCAACCTTGAGACTCTGTGGTAGAGGTAGAAGACACATGGCCAACCTTGAGACTCTGTGGTAGAGGTAGAAGACACATGGCCAACCTTGAGACTCTGTGGTAGAGGTAGAAGACACATGGTCAACCTCGAAGGTTGTGCTAACTTTTGGTTCTGGCTTACTTGATCACTTTGTGCCTGCTGTGATTTTGACAAGCAGTCTGGCACCTCATGTCCCCGCCATCACCGTCAGCACTGTTCTTACCATGTTTTCTTCCCCACCCTGATGATCTGTAGCTTTGCAACTATCACCACAGTAAGCCTGTTCTCCCTTGCCTTATGTGTTAGAAGAAGGCATAAAATTACTACAAATACACTCACACTTGTTGTTAAATTTTGGCCCACTAGATATTCTAGGATGATCTTCTCATTAAAGATTTTTAAGTGACATTTGCAAAGGCTTTTTTTTCCAAGTAAGTCACACTTCCAGGTTCCTGGGGTTAGACACATCTTCAGAAGAGACATTACTGAGCCCATTGCTCTCACCTAGCATGACCTTCTGCTCACATAGAGATCATCATTGAGTGGAGGCTGGGGCAGTGTAGGGACTCAAGTTTTCTGAGTCATTGACTCATAAAGTCTCAACCACAGGGACCTTATGCCCAGAAGACAAATCTCTGAGAAAGGTGACACTTAACCGATTCTTTTCATCTTGTGTAAGAAGACCTAATGTCAAATTGCTGCAGCATCTATTACTTCTGGCTATTTAAAAAAACAAAAAACAAACAAACAAAAAACTGTGGCTTTAGGTACTTTTTTATTGCCATGAGAAAATACAATGACAAAGAATATTTATATAAGAAAATACTTAATACAGGAATTACTGCTCTAGAGCATTAGAATCCATGACCATTTTGGTGGACAGCATGGCAGGCAGGCAGGCAGGCATGACATTGCAGCAATGATGAGGCCTCACGTCTCTAGTCCACAAGCATGAGACAGAGAGAGAGAGAGAGAGAGAGAGAGAGAGAGACAGAGAGACAGAGAGACAGAGAGAAAGACAGAGAGACAGAGACAGAGAGAGACAGAGAGAGAGACAGAGAGACAGAGACAGAGACAGAGAAAGACAGTGAGACAGAGACAAAGATCAGTAACTGGGAATGGATGGGCATGGGCTTTTGAAACTTCAAATCCCATCCCTCAGTAACCCAACACCTCCAACAGGGCCACACCTCCTAATCTCCTCCAGGCAGTTCCACCAGTTAGGGTGCAAATGGTCAAAACCATGAGCCTATGGAAGGTGTTCTCGTTTAAACCACCACACCAAGGACTCCACCTCTGAGATGAGGGCCTCTTGAACAACAGACATAACATTGCCAGCTCCTTTCTCCCATTCCCCTCCCTTCCTTGAAAACATCTCCTGATTAGCTGATGCACCAGCGTGTTTCAAGAGCTTTTCTTTCTTAGGAGCCTGGAGTACACTCCGGAATCAGGGAGCCCCGTTATGTGGGTTCTCTTCCAATGTTAGCATTATCACCTCATCTTCAGATAATGAGCAGGTCTTGGGAGGAAGAACTACTCACTAAACCTACAGCTTAGAGTTCTCGTAAGTTCAAACTAGCCCTGCAAGTGTATGCTTCCGTTCCAGAAGCCCTTTTGAAGGTAGCCTATTTTTTTTTTTTTTCAAGAACAGATGTGTCAGACAGAAGCAGGGGAGGAGCTGTTATCTGTCTGATAAGGAAGATTCATTCTTTTCAGTTTTCTTCTGTCCCATTAGCCAAGGTTTGCCAAACTGGCAGGCCAGGGAACTCTGCAATCTGAGAGTTCGTCTCCATGATGGTAGCTAGCATGTGTCTCTATGCTGAAGTGAGAGGGTAGCAACCCTGATTCTGTCGAGCGCCTACAACAACAGCCTCAACTCTGGGAAGCTTCCAGGCCTCACCCTGGATATCCCCCTTCAGCTGGTGCTCATTTCTATCTTTTTGCTTTAATGCAACTACAACTGCCACACTTCCCTAGGCTCTAGAAACTTTCTTAAGCTGAATTACTGTATCCTGGGTTCGTGACAACCTTTGAATTTTTAAACACCTGATCAGAAACTTGTGGCTGAAAGAAAAAGAACAATTCTGTGGAGGACTGGCCTCTTGTGAAACTTGGTGATGTCCACACAGTTGGTGTCAGAGGCCACAGCTTATTTGACTGTATCTCATAGTGCCTGTTACAATTCTGAATCCTGGTATCTCTAATTCACCCACACTAAATAAGTAAAAAAAAACATGAGTTTACCAATAATTTTGGAAGCAAGAGTTCTAAAACCAGTTAAGTATCATGTTCCTTATAGCAGCTATAAGAAGAAATGGTTTTCATTTGCATTTGTTTTAGATTCCCTTCAGTGAAAATACCCCAGAATGCCACCGTGAACCCTCTCTTCCCTCCGACATCGTCTTTGACATTGACTGTTCTGTTTACGTTGGACAGAGTTCCTTTCTACTGTGTGGGTCCAGGGATTTGAACTCAGCTCATCAGGCTTGCTACGCGAACACACATGACCCCTGACCTGTCTTACCGGCTGTCTGCTTCCTGTCTGCTTCGTGTGGTTCTCTAGAGTTTCCCATCTCAGGATCCTTGTGTCCATCCCATGGGAACATCTGTGAGCAGACTACAGGTTTGAACATAGGCTTGTTGGAGACCATTGCTCTGTCTATCACAAATGCTCCAATCAATGGAAGAAGATTCAAAAGCAGTGAGGTTCTTGTTCAAAGCTGAATTTGCATTTTTTGAAATCCTTCAAAAGAAGCAAGTATATTTTGCTAAATGTAATTGCTTTCTGTCTACCTAGTCCTTTCCTGTTAAAATTTAATTATTACTACCCTTAGGGTTGACTTTCTTTAATTTTTTTCCTTTTTATTTCCTCTCACATACCTATTATTATTAACCTAGATCTCTTACATTCAAAGTTTATATCTGAGAATGGAGACTAGGATTCTAAATTCTATAGCTAACTTCATTATTTTTCTTCTTAAAATGGCTTCTGATCTTAATGCCCTCATTTTTTTGTGTGATTTCTGCATTACCAATACAGAAGCTTAGCTAGTGGATGGGCACACGAGGGAAGAATTGGGCACATCTGATTTACAAGTTAGCATCTACATTAACTGCTTGCATATTACTGGAGAAGTCGGTCTCTTGAAAGTGTAGTTGCTTTGCCTACACCAAGGAAATAACAACAGTAGCTCGGTTACAATGTGCTAATTTGATTTCTATAAGCCTTAACCTTACCACAGTGGACCTGGAATGTAGGCGGCCTTCTTTGCTATCTTCCCTATAGTGTTCAGCTGAAGTGAAGTCCTACTTGTTCTGATGAGAAGCAGTTGACACGAGGTCAAGACGTCAGCTGTTCTATACCAAAGATCCAATGTCCTGGGACAGGAGGTCAGATGCCAGTTCTCCTGGTTAAAAACTACTATTCTTTATAGTTATTCTTTCTCTTTGTTTGATTGTGTATTTAAGATATGGTCTCAGCTAGCTTCAGCTAGCCTTGAACTGGCTATATAGCTGACCATGACCTTGAGCCCTGATCTGCACACTCTATCTCCCAAGTGCTGGTTTCACAGCTCTCCTCATCACTTGGGGTCTTCGAGACACTGGCTTGCTGGCTAGTGCAGGCTATCCTAGGACTCACCATCTTCTTGCCTCTGCCCAAGTAATATGATTGTGGAAGTGTGCCATCCTATGTTCTGCTAACACCAACTCATTTTGTAATTCACACAAGCAAATATTCTTATAGGACAGAGGAAGCGTCCCCTCTGGTCTTTCTTCTCCTTGAACTTTAGTTCATTCTATTCTGTGGTCAGTATTTCTTCTTGCTTCTCTGTAATCTCCTCAAGGAAAGCAACAGTCTGCCCTCCTGGCCCTCTTTCCCCAGCACCTGACAGAGCAGGGCATGCTCGTGCAACTCGTGCTAATAATGAGTAAACTAATAAATGCCTTGCTTGCTCTTCTCCCCACTTGACCTCTGTCTTGGACTCCATTGTTATGTCTCCTCTCTGAACTGTAGTGATGGTCTAAGGGCTAGCTCAGTCAATGTCCCCACAGCATGCTGCACTTTTGTTAAGACTTTGCCATCCTGGGGACTGGTTCTCGAGCCTTGCCAATGCAAAGCAAGCACTTTACCACTAGGCCACAGCCCAGTCCTTATTTTTGATAAGGTTCATCCGGGTAGGCCAGTACACTTACTCTCAACTGCTTTAAAATTCTTCCAACTTTTTTATTTATCTAGAACGTACTTTGCATTCAATGTTTCATCACCTGTTAAGTAAGCACTGAGAGTCCCCCACAGCAAGGAGTGCATCACATACTTGCAATGCACTACATGCCTGGAGAGACACCCTCTGTCCTGTTCACCCTCTCCCAGATTCTGTATACTTCACAATAACTTGAGAAACATGTCTGTCCGTGATCAATAATAGTTTTATTATTTTGATGGGTCTGACAAAATTGTTCAACAAAATGTCTTCTTTTTAACAATATGGATGATTGTTACGCCGCATTGATTGTACGCATTTCAAATGCAACCTCTTGTTTGCACTTTGCAACTCTGAAGTGTAAGCAAGCAGTGCCTGTTGCCGAGCAACCAGCAGTATTCTAGGGTCATGGTTACAGAATTTCTGCTTCGAATTTTTGGGCTCACCAATGTTTCCTGAAGTAATCGCTGCAAGGTATGAGTAGGGGTTGGATTGTTAAAGCAAATAGCAAACCGAGCTAACGGAAGTCAGTGAGGAATTTAATTATTCTCCCAATTTCCAAAGGCAATGATGTATTACGGTAATACTTGTTTTTCCCCTTTGCCTTTGCTTCATGCTAGTAGCTGAAAGTGAGATGATGTCCTGGCCCCTGGCGTGTCTGCAAAGGGGTCCTAAGCAGCCTCTCTGTGACTTTAGGGAAGGCACTCTTTCTCCTGTTGCAGTTGGTCCCCAGGCACCAAGGGCAGAAGGACATAGCCCCCAGGAGCAAAGAAATTGAGTATTGATTCCCAAGTTATCGTGGGAGGAGTCATCTCTAAATTTGGATACGTTTTCCTAAGTGATTTCTATTCTGTATGGTTGATGGGTTTTCTTCTGATATTCTAAGGATGCTGTATTTTATTCGCATATTCAATTAATTTTAGCACCATTCTCAAAATCTTTGAAATTTCTGAAAATAACCAGAGCTTTTTACATAGAGTGGCTCTATTCCTAGAGTGGAAAGAAAAAAAAAATATCTGGAGATAAAAACAGCTGCAACTTTAAAACCTCAGCCACACCCCCCAAAAAAGCTAATCACAGGCTGAAATATGGTGGTGGGACATGTCTAAGACACTTAGCTCATCAGCTATTTTATTTTTGCAACACGGGGTACTGAAGAGTACCATTTTGTTTTGTTTTGTTGTTGTTTGTTTGTTTGTTTGTCTGTCTGTCCTTGGATTGTCATGGTTGATTGGAAGATGGGGCTACCAGAATCTCAGAAGAGTCATTCTAGTCCCCAAAATGATTAACATAAAGACATTGAGCTATACCTTGTATTGAAAGCCCACTTGATTTCACCACATGGTGAAAAGAGTTGCACATCAAATTGTTAGGAATGAGCACCAGGAATGAGCACCAGGCGCCCAGCAATGGGAGAAGTTAACATTCAGTAAGGAAGGAACACAAACACCAGGCGTGTTTTCTAAAGCCCTCCTAAAGGATGGACCAGGACTAGTGCTCCTGTGTCACTCACCAAGCCCTCCTAAAGGATGGACCAGGACTAGCGCTCCTGTGTCACTCTCACCAAGCCCCTCCAAGTGGGAGGAGTCAGAACCTGAGGCCTCCACAGTGTGAGACTCCTTAGCACAGCTAACACTCACCTACACAGCCTGCCCAGCTGGTTCCATCAACCCTCTCCTTAGGATAGGGCTCGAACTACTGAAGCACTGGAAATCTGCAGAAATGAACGTTTCCCCTGCACTTGAAATCTTATAAAGCCAACAGCATTGAGTGTAAAACCTTGTTTAAAGCCAGGACACTTTTATATGGAAAAGTGGAAAGGAAGGAAAAAGAAAGAAAGGGAAGGGGGATGAGAGAAAGGATGGGAAGGGTAGAAAGAGGGAGGAAGGAAATGACCCCAGAGGTGCTTTAATTCCATGGAATGAACTCCAGCATTGTGGATTGCATCAGATTCTCTTCTTTTATACTTATCTCTGAATACTTTTTGTGTGAATACATATAAAGTGTAAGTGAAAAATTAACTTCACAGAAAATTATTCTACACAGTAAGGGCCATACTGCCAGATTTCCTACAATAGACTTCAGTCAGCCAACCAAGATCTTTTACTTTTACTTAAAAGGAAAGAAAGGAAGAAAGAGAAAGAGAGAGAAAGGAAGGAAGGAAGGAAGGAAGAAGAAAAGAAAGGGAAAGGAAAGCTAGTGGGCAGGTGTGGTAGAACCTACCTTTAATCCTAGTTCTTGGGAGGCAAAGGTGAAGTCTGTAAGTTCAAGACCAGCTTCATCTACATAGCGCATCCAGGTCAGCCAGGACTACATAGTAAGACATACTGTCTCAAGAAAGTTACCGCTTTTTTTTTTTTTTTTTGATGAAAAGTGACTAGAAATAAATCTGTTTTACTTTTCTTTAATATTTATTTCATTAATAATGTCAATGTATTTATTTACATCATCAGTCTTTCCAGACATGTTGCCCTTATGTGTCAGACGGGAACTGAGGACCCAGCTGAAGCAGAACGAGCTGGAGAATTTTTTCTTTCTGGGGAAGGACTGAGTTCCTAGCTCTGAACGGTGGAGGCAGGGGCTGAGGTAGAGAATGAAAACTGAACGCTGGCATCGTACTTGGGTACTTGGTTTGCATTCTTTCAGATTTAAGGCCTTTTTGTCCTTTACTGTTTGTTCCTTATTTTGCTTGGTTGGCTTGTAGCAGTTTGTCCAGCTCTTTTAGTTCAGTTCAGTAACTTGAAATTTTGATGCTCACTGAGTAAAAGTAGCTGAACTGAAAAGAGTGAGGAGTCCAGGTGAGTCCTGGGTTGTCCAGCTCTGCTGCCCTGGACGGAGCGGCTAACCCAGCTCTGCCGCCCTGGCCCGAGTGCCTTGCTAACCCAGCTCTGCTGCCCTGGCCCGAGTGGCTTGCTTAACCTAGCTCTGCTGCCCTGGGCCGAGCAGTTGTGGGAGGTAACGTGAGGTCTCTGTTATGTTTTACCTCTGTCAGTAAAGCGGGCAGGGGTTAGACTGTCGTCCTCACTAAGGAGGACGTGGGTGATCAGCGTAGAAAACTGCATGTTAAGCCATCACCTCCATCATCCAGGGGGACGGAGAGGATGAAAGATCCCTGCATTGAAGGCCTTGAGCTTCCCACAGAGAGAGACACAAGTGACTTTTCACCACGTGGCTTCACCGAACTGTAGCACCTCTTGCAGGTATGGTCTGCAGTGGTTCCCGAAAGAGGGGGACTTTCTGTGAAAACTGTGGGTGCTGTTTATCATCTCCTGCATGTTATTTATATGCATGAGACCCCTAAGCTAGCCAATTTTTAAGTTAAAAGAAAAATGGAAAGCAGCTATCACATGTGTTCTTTCACAGGGAATTCTAGGCTTAGATTTATAAATACATATATACATATACACATATACATATACATACATGCACACATACATGAATATATACAACATAAATACTCACACACATATATGCATGCACACATGCCTACAATATACACATACATTTACACAGATACAAATACATACATACATAAACATATACATACATATGTAAACACATACATACATAAACATATACATACATTTATACATAACCATTCACACATGCCTATACATACTGTGATGGTTTGAATTAGAATGACCCCCATAGGCTCATAGATTTGAGTGCTTGGTCACCAGGGAGTGACAGTATTAGGTGTGGCCTTGTTGCAGTGAATCTGTCCTTATTGGAAGAAGTGTGTCACTGTGGGTGGGCTTTGAAGTTTCAAATGCTTAAGCCACACCCAGTCTCTCTCTCCTCTCTCTCTCTCTCTCTCTCTCTCTCTCTCTCTCTCTCTCTCTCCCTCCCTCCCTCCCTCCCTCCCTCCCTGGTGTGGACACAGGTGTAGAACTCTGAGCCTCCCCTCCAGCACCAAGCTTGCCTACATGTGGCCATGCTTCCTGCTGAGACAACAATGCCTTAAACCTCTGAATCTATAAGCCAGCTTCAATTAAAAGTTTTTCCTTACAAGAGTGCTGTAGTCATGGGGTCTCTTCACAGCAATAAAACCCCAGCTGAGACACATGTATACATGCATATGGATACATATGTACTCACATGGATACATATGTACTCAGGACATTAAAACACAAAGGTGACCCCAAGGGGGGAGAGAGAAGTCTAAAGGGATTGGGGAACAGGACAGAGTGTGGCCTGCCTATGTGGCTTGAGAGCAGAAGGGACCAGTGGAGAGGAAAACACCAGAAAGAGTGCGGGGGGGGG
>NW_022196898.1:96153634-96156527 GCF_008632895.1 Mastomys coucha
GAGAGAAAAAAAAAGCAATGTTACAATGATAACCATCATTTTGAACGCTGACTAGAAATTAGTAATGATAATAACAAACCAAGCTTCCCAAAGATTAAGAGAATCAAATCCTGAAGTGATTATCAGAATTCATTGCTGATATTGACAGTCACAAAGGCAACATGACTATATTCTTCAACAAGCTGGCAGTCTCTGTGAAACTCATTGCATTCTGACCAGGTGTGGTTTCCTAGCTGGCAGACAAGACAGTACTGAGGAACACATCGTTGCTTGTCCATTCAGAACCTCCTCAGCCTAACACCTGCATGGACTCTACCATAAAACACTGAGATCTGAGCTGGGAGGTGCGGTACCCAGCCTAATTCAAGCACTTGGCAAGTTCAAAATTATTCCTAACTACACAACAAACTTCAAAGCTAGGATGGCCTACAGGAGACAGTGTCTGAAAACAAATTAATAATCAACGATAATCCAAACAGAGAATGTGTGCTTTGCTGGATTTTCTGCTGCTATGTTCCCGTAAACCCTGTGGGGACGGAAAGCTCAGGCTTTGTCCTGGAGGTCATTGCCTACTCCTGTGGGAGGACAGAGGATGCTGGGGGCACATCTGCTGGAGTTCCTCTGCACTTCAGTAAGGGATAGAATGTCAAAGACCGTAGTGCGTGGCTCTGGACCCTGAAAGCGGCACACGGAACCTTGCCATTCCCCACGGTTTTCTTAGCCTTACCTGTTGAGGGAAAGGTGGTGAAGCAGCCAGGGCTGACTTTACTTGCAGAGTTAGAGGAAACAGTGCATGTGCCAGTTTCATTCTGTTGCTATGACAATTACCAGGACCAGCTGCGACTCAGGGGAAGGAAGGCTTTATTTGGCTTATACTTCCAGGCCAGGGGTCCTTCACTGCAGGAAGCCAGGGCAGGGACAGAAGCGGGAGCTTGCAACAGAAACCATGGAAGCACTCTGCTTGCTGGCTCGCTCACAGGCTCACACTTAGCTAGCTTTCTTCTACAGAACAACCTGCCTGGGGATGGTGCTCCCCACACAGTGGCCTGGGTCCTACTCCATCAATTAGCAATCAAGGCAATCCCCCACACCCATGGCCACAGAGCAATTGGATCTGATAATTCCTCAGTTGAGGTGTTCCTCTGAGATGACTAGGCTGTGTCATATTGTCAATTAAAGCTGACTATGACCATGACAAACTTACCACATGAAGACAATAGACAGGTGTGACTTTATTTTCTCTCATCTTTCTCTTGTCCTGAACTCTCTCACTCTGAAAAGTTCCCTTCCTGATTCTCAAGGATCAAACACTAGTAAGTGAAACACAAACATATGTAGCCAAATGTTGCCAGTACACCTCAGCCTTATCCCTGGTACCCCATCTCCAAGACCTCCCCATGACACTTAACCTCATCCTGCATCTAGTAGCATTGTGTTGTTCATCTGTGTCTCCCAGCCAGTGGAATACAACCAGCTCCTACCCACTACAGGCCTGTCCTGCAGACCACATGATGTTACTATGATGAAATAAACACCTCCAAGGTGTGTGAGAATAGAACAACATTCAGCCTAGTGTCCATGGGCATCATGGAGGGTTTTGAAGTCAGCATCTGCAGTGTTTGCAGCTTGAAAAATAAACACGCCAGAACAGAGGATGAATAACGAACAAAGGCATCACACATGGATCTTGTGAGAGGGTTTTGTCGGGGAGCAGAAAGCGAAAGGGATCTTTGATTTCCAGGTGAGGGAAGGAATTTGGCCAACCCCGGCAGGAGAAACATGTTACACACAGGGAGGGGAAGACACGAGGGTGGACAATGCCAAGGAAATTAAGGTGTCTTTAGAATGAAAAAGAGCTGGAAGTGAAGGAAGGACGTAAAATTAAGTAAGAAGATTAGTGGAGGGGGAGAAGGAGGGGTGTAGCAACCAGGATGCTACGAATAAGCAGACTGGCTGGACCAGGGTGTGGGAGAGACCTCTGTCCTTTCTTCACACTACCGGTCTGTACAGGCTAGCTCCTCTCCTGCCGAGTTAAAAGGATACTCACATTTCTTCTTTTCTTTAACACTCTTGGGCGTTACGAAGCACCGCCTGTGATTCGTGTTTGTGTCATCTGAACTTTTGCTTAGGCTCAAAACACTGCTTAAAAGTCTTCAGCTTAGTCAGGATGATCTGGGGTGGACTATTAGCTTGCCAGCCTGAACCAGACTCTTGGATGAACTGTGCCAATTGATGGATTTGAATGTTCGAGTTTTAGCCACACATTCAAAAATGTGCTACTCATTGTTCTTCAGGCTTTAAATGGTTTTGGCAGGACGCTTAAAATCTGCATAAACAAATTAGACTCTTATGAAGGTTAATGAGCGGGACAACCGACGCATTTAAAACACGATACTGATTGTGCTGTGCAATCCCACATTTTAACTTTGAATATGTTTATTCAGCTGATGCAGAGTCTCCTCTAGCCAGACTGGAATGGTACTAAACTCCTAAACTCCTGGTCCTCCTGCCTCTTGCCCAAAGTGCTAGAATTACAGGCAAGGACAACATATTTGGATCTCTTAAACATTTACATGATTGTGGGTGGGCATGGTAATGTGTGAGCTGTGGAGAACGGGCTGAGACAAAGGACACCTCTAGAGGTCAGTTCTCTCAGTCTGTTGTGGGTTCAGAGATCAAACTTTGGTCTTCAGACTTGCACAATAAGCTCCTGGACCCGCTGAGCCATCTTGCTGGCCCCCTAATACCTGGCATTTGAAACTAAATGTACAAGAGAAAATGTCTACAATGCCTTTTTTTCACTCCTGGACATACGATTATCAGTTAACATCCTGCAAATCCATTTCCAAGAAGCCCTCCTCTGCCTCCCCCTGCCTTTTTTTTTTTTTTTTTT
>NW_022196898.1:96156556-96156783 GCF_008632895.1 Mastomys coucha
TTTTTGCTTATTATTATCTGAACCATCTCCTGGTCTCAAGACTGAGGCTCTTGCTTCCAGAAGCCACTGGCCACTAGAGTGAGAACAGTACACAGCGCCATCACACATCTGTGCTGCTCCGTCCAGCAAAAAGGGCACCACACTGTTTTTATTTATTTATTTGTTTATTTCCTTTTTTATTAGATATATTCTTTATTTACATGTCATATAATTTCTCCTTTCCCAGT
>NW_022196898.1:96157210-96169021 GCF_008632895.1 Mastomys coucha
AACTCCTTCCATGGGTATTTTGTTCCCCCTTTTAAGAAGGAATGAACTGTCCACATTTTGGTCTTCCTCCTTCTTGAGTTTCTTGTGGTTTGTGGGTTGTTCTTCTGTGTATTCCGAACTTCTAGGGTAATAACCACTTGTCAGAGAGTGCATACCATGTGTGTTCTTTTGCGATTGGGTTACCTCACTCAGGATGATATTCTCCAAAATCCATCCATTTCCCTAAGAAATTCACAAATTCATTGTTTTTAATAGCTAAGTAGTACTCCATTGTGTAGATGTACCACAATTTCTGTATCCAAAGAAGTCAGGAAACATAGGTGCAAGCATCAACCACACTCTTTTTAAAAACTTGTCTTAATGGTCCCTAAGCTGTCCAGCTCCTCCATGATACCTCAGTCCCTCTGCAGCTCCTCACTTCTTAGCTACCCTTCGCCATAGTGAGGATTCTTAGAAATTGGGAATAATAGTTCCTTTTTCAAAACATTATGTGTGCATGTGTGTGTGTGTGTCACACACGTGCATTGATGTGTGGTATCCATGTTTGTATGCATGTGTACATGTGAGTTTGCATGTACACATACACATGTGTATGCCCGTGTGGAGGTGAGACATCAAGCCAAGTGTTTCTACCTTATTTTTGAGCCAGTGTCCCTCACTGGGCACCAAGCTTCTGGCTCTGACTGTCCCCCATCTCTGGTGGTGGAGTTATACATACATGCTGCCACAACCTTAAAGAGGCTCTTCCCAACCTGAACTTTACAATTATGCGGTACGTACTGAACTCATTGAGTCAATTTCCCAGCCTGCAAAGTTTTTCCTAAAGGTTCAATTGTGCAGCAAAGTCAGAATTCTCTGTAAGAGCGTTGGTGCTGTCTTCATTATTTGCAGCACGACAGTAGGGACATCTTTGAAACTTGAACCTCTTCATAAATATTTAAGGTGTGTGTGTGTGTGTGTGTGTGTGTGTGTGTGTATATAACATGTGTGTGTGCATAACGTGTATGTGTGTGTGCATAACATGTGTGTGTGTGTGTGTGTGTACGTGTGTGTGTGTGTGTGTGCATGTATATGTTGCGTCCGTGGAAGGCATGACTGGCTGTGGTGTGTCCTCTAGCCTCTCTGTCTTATGCAGTTCACATGTTACCTCATCTCATTTGTTCCCTATAAAGCAGAGAACACCACCTTTCACAGACCTCAGAGAAAGTTCTCCTAGTGAAGCAAATAACTTGCCCCGTTCACTTGATCTCATAACAAGTCAAGTGCTGTGTGGAAGCGGACTCCAAGCACATTAGAAGACTATGACAGCTGAGTGCAGAAAAGCCAGTTTTATCAAAAAGTTCAATCTATTTAAAACATGCTTTGGGAAAGCTGGCTTATATAAAGTCTGGGCTTGGGACCTCAGCTCTGAAGGGGTCCTCGAGAAGGGTTTGGAGCAGATCTCCCACCCTAAAACAGAACCACCTGAGATAGAAGAAAAATCTCTTCTGTTTTAAATAGAACACAGAAAGATTTTCAAACCACCTTTCATAACCCACTGCAAAATTGGTATCTTACCAAAACACCTCCAGCGTAATGTAAATCATCCTGCAATATCTACTTCCTGTTTTTGTTCCTGGACAAAACTGAACCCAGTTAGTTCCTTTTGAAACTCTACTAAGCCTACTTCCACAGCGTTCAAAATAATCTTACCTGAGATTATACAATCGCCAGCCTTTTAGGGGCTTGCTGTGTAGTCTTGCCAGTCTAATTCTCTCTATGAGCAAAGTAGAGTTGCTATTGACAAGCTTAGTAAAAAGAATAACTCAGAAATCTTAGCCATCTTGCTATGATGCTAGAATCAGTTTTTTATAAAATAACCAGATCTTCATGGTCATACTTATGTGAGCATAATAATAATAACTGTATTTTAACATTTTTATTATAAGGTTCTGATTTTAGTTTTTTTTATCATTTCTATGTATAGCTTTATATATTCTGTAATCTAATTATGTTTGCACAAAAAACTATTTATTTTCAAATGGTGTTTCTATATGCAGATTTCTTTATCTAAACATTTAATTTAAAGCTAAAAGAAATCCTATTTTTCGTATCTCAGTTTTGTATAGGTGTTACAGAAGTGAGCACCATATTTCAGTTTTGAATGCTCATGAGTTTTTGGTTGTTTTTGCCTGTCACGTTACACTCTGTCGACCTCTACAGAAAGTCACAGTGCTTTTATGGTGTTATTAGATTCTCTTTCATGTTCCTCACTTCTCCTAGAAACCAACGGTCCACCTTATGAGCAAAACTACTTTTACTTGGTCTCTGGGCCTATTTTACATTACTTATAAATGGATTAAAATTAATTTTAACTAAATAATTGATTATTTTATGCTAAAGAACTAAAAGTGCCCAAAGTGCTTTTTAAAATTGTGGTAAAATAAATTAGATAAAGTTTATTATTTAACTATGGTTAAGCATGAAGTTCAATGCAGATTGTTGTGCAAAACCTTTAACACCATTCATCTCTGGGTCTCTGTTCATCTCACAGTGAACCAGGTATGGTAGAAGAAGGACCGGAGTGTTTTCTTCCTCTTATTCTTTATATTTACCAGGGTGGCTCTTTCCATTTACTCCGTAGGGGGCCTGGAAGGTTACTGTAGTTACTTTTCCACATCCCAATGACTAGCACATGTTTTTGGAGATGGCTCCCTTCTTTACTGAGGCGAGACCAGGCAATCTCAGGACCCTTGTCGTTTGGCATTCATGAGACTCATGAAAGAGAACTGCTTACCGGGGTCTTAACTTTCCCTCCCTTGTGTCCCGCAACAGTGTATCCTCTCAAATGCAGCACTGTTACACAGCTATTTTCTTCAGATGGAGATGTTTCCTCCATGAGGGAAACGGAGGCTTCTATTACTATGGTAACAGGGGGCTTCTATTACTATGGATTCTCAGGGAACATATCAACCGGTCTCTCTGAAGAACTCTGCAAGGAGTAAATAACCGAGGGGCAGGGAGAGGACAGCTGTTGTGAGTCCTAATGCATGCTCTCTATGATGCAGCTGTCTTTCAGTCACCCAAGCTCCCGTAAGCCTTGTGTCACCCATGCTCCGCCACACAGTCCCAGTAAATTCATCACTTCTCTAAGGTAGATGTAGATAACATCGTTTCTCTTAGGGTCTCTCCAAGGGAACAGGCTTTGGTTCACATCTCACCAGAAAGATCCTACAACCAATTTGATCTCATTTTTTTTTTCTACTGAATAGATTTAGAAAAAGAAAGGACAATGAGTGTTAGTTTAGTATTCAGACATGCATAGGACACAAAATGTGTACATTGGAAGCTAGCCTCCTGGATAATGTGACTAGTTTGGAAACACATATTTAGGGGGTGTAAACTCCTACTGATTTTGTTTGTTTGTTTGTTTGTTTCATGCAAGCATGTCCTGTCACTGACCAGTGGGGTTTTATTGCCTTTGCTTAGTTTGTGATACTGGGAACACAGAATTCAGGACCAAGATATTCTAAATGAACATTGTACTGCCCAACTACACTCTAGGTCCTGCAGAATATTCTTTAAAATACTAGCAGGCGTACAAGTATCCCAGTATACATTTGAAGTAAACATTGTTTTAGATTTTATTTGAGGTCAGGTTTCAGAAAAGGCCCCAGAAATTGTCTTCCGACACCTTACCACAATAGTAAAAGTGAAATTAACAAGCCACATTAAAGATCATGTCTCAAAGTGTAGCTCAATGGGAGAATGCTTGGCTAGTATCAGTGAAGACATAAGCTAGATCCTCTGCACCATGGAAGAAAGTGAGATAGGAAGAAAAGCAGCAGGAGGAGCAGGAGGAGGAGGAAGAGGAGGAGCAGGAGGAGGAGGAAGAGGAGGAGGAGGAGGAGAAAGAGGAGGAGCAGGAGGAGGAGGAAGAGGAGGAGCAGGAGGAGGAGAAAGAGGAGGAGGAGGAAGAGGAGGAAGAGGAACAGGAGGAGGAGGAAGAGGAGGAGGAGGAGGAGAAAGAGGAAGAGGAGGAAGAGGAGGAAGAGGAACAAGAGGAGGAGGGAGAGGAGGAGTAGGAGGAGAAAGAGGAGGAGGAAGAGGAGGAGGAGGAGGAGGAAGAGGAACAGGAGGAGGAGGGAGAGGAGGAGGAGGAGAAAGAGGAGGAGGAGGAGGAAGAAGAACAGGAGGAGGAGGAAGAGGAGGAGCAGGAGGAGGAAGAGGAACAGGAGGAGGAGGGAGAGGAGGAGGAGGAGGAGGAAGAGGAGGAGCAGGAGGAGGAGGAGGAGGAAAAGGAACAGGAAGAGGAGGAAGAGGAGGAGGAGAAGGAGGAAGAAGAGGAGAAGGAAGAAGAGGAGGAGGAAGAGGAGGAGGAGAAAGAGGAGCAGGAGGAGGAGGAAGAGGAGGAGAAGGAAGAAGAGGAGGAGGAAGAGGAGGAGGAGAAAGAGGAGCAGGAGGAGGAGGAAGAGGAGGAGGAGGAAGAGGAGGAGGAAGAGGAGGAAGAGGAAGGGCAGGAGGAGGAGGAAAGTGACAACTATGATGACTTAGGATGGGATTTTTCTAGGTTTGGACAAGAGGTGGTTGCACAAACCTATCAGCCGAGCATGTGAAAGAGGATTGATGCAAGTCCTCTTGGCTTACACAGTGAGTTACAGGCTAGCCTCAGCTACAAAGCAAGACCCTGAGAAACCACCATACACACACACACACACAAATACATACACACAAACACACACATACAAATACACACATAAACACACATACAAACACACATACACATACTCACAGAGGCATGCATGCTCATATGCACACATGCATACATGCACATCACAAATACACACACGCAGACACACACCACAATGCATATACACACACATCACACATACAGGCACACACACATATACACACTTGCAAGATTCAGTCCAAGTCCTTGATGAAAGCTGCAAGATTCATTCTGTGTCCATTTGGATTATTCTGTCTCTGGAGAGACTATATTTTTCTCTAAAGTTTTGACTTATTTTACTGCCTTGCCAGTATATTAATGCTTTCTAAAAGATATTATATATTTATATACTAACATTTTAACTGTACTTGACATAGTTTAAGTTAGGACAGCTAGTGTTTACCTGCCAAAAGAGAATTTTGTCCATTCAGATATGTAATGTGTACATAACACGTGTGTGCATAATACATGTCAAGAGCTCCTGTAAGGAGCTGGGGCTGCTCAGAAAAAGAAACTTAAGGAACTTCCCAATTGGGAACTGTATTTAATGGAACGTAAAACCTTAAATCAGAAATGCATACTTACAGTGGGGCAAAATCCTTGAGACTACTTACTGCTGGTGGGATCATGGTGCACAGAGGTCAGAGAGCCCTAGAAGGAAGCAGGCAGCTTAGACATACAAGCTGCAGGAAAGGCAGTCCTGGGATGAGATAGGCAGCTCACCATGTGGATGAGGGGTGGGGTGTGGGAGATGGCTAGGTGAGGATGTCTAGGGTTGGTGGCACAGGGTCAGATTACACACAGCTCTGAAGGTCAGGGCTTCAGATTTGACATCGCTGTCCATAAGAAAGGTGACAAAGGAAAGAAGGGAACAGAGCCTTGGGAAGGACTTATCTGGACTGTCTAGGAGCAGGGAGTGGAGGGGCTTTCTGCACGAAGGTTAGATGTGGTGCAGTATGTGCCCATGCCAGCATGATGGGATGGCCTGAATGGGTGAATTGAAACAGCCTGTTCACAGAGTCTCTCAAATAATAGGTGCTCAATAAGCCCAGAGCTCCCTTCCTTCCTTGAAAGCGGAGCCACGACAAATTGGTGAGTTTCAATGCACAGGACAAGGAGGAGGAGCAGGGGACTGCAGTCTCCTCTGAGGTCCTCTCTCTCTCTCTCTCTCTCTCTCTCTCTCTCTCTCTCTCTCTCTCTCTCTCTCTCTTTCTCTCTCTCTCTGAGGAGCAGGGGGACCACAGTCTACTCTGAAGTCCTCTCTCTCCCTCTCTCTGAGTCTCACTCTCTGAACATTCTCCATCCTGTATCCCGGCTTCTACCCTCCAAGTCCTCTTCACCAGTCATTTTTGATAACTACTTGTAATATTTTAAAAGGTAAGCCCAAGCAAGGAGGCCAGAGAGATATTCATTGTACATGCCTCTGATGGAATATAAACATGGAAACTCTAAAACTTGGCACTGACAATCATACTAAGCATGTTCATGTTGGCTTAAAGGCCCCACAGTGGGCCTTTGTGAGGATCCTCTGTGAGGATGACTTTGGAAGACACTAACATTTAAATTTGTGAACCTAAAAACAGAGATGGCTGGCCTCTGCGGCTTGATAGTTCTTAGCCAGTCTCTGAAAAATCTGAGTAGAACAGACTTGTATCTTCTTAGCTTCACAGCTTGTGGGCATAGAGGGAGGTGTGGCTGTTCCTGAGTCCCCAGACACCATGGACTTAACAACTTCCCTAACCTGATGAACAACACCCCTGATAGACAGGCATATACACACACACTCACATATACACACTCACTCACACACATAGAGACACATACAGACACACAGACACATACATACACACACACACACACTCACATATACACACACACTCACATATATACACTCACACACATAGAGACACATACATACATACTCAACCACACACACACGCACACACACATACACATACACACACACATAGAGACACATACATACACACTCAACCACACGCACGCACACACACACACATACACACACATAGAGACACATACATACACACTTAACCACACACACATACATAGAGACACATACATACACACTCAACCACACACACACACTCACACACATAGAGACACATACACATAGACACATACATACACACACAGACTCACATATACACACACACTCACATATACACACACTCACACACATAGAGACACATACATACATACTTAACCACACACACACGCACATACACATACACATATACACACACACAGAGACACATACATACACGCTCAACCACACACACACATGCACACACACACACATACACACACATAGAGACACATACATACACACTCAAACACACACACACACACATACACACACACACACACACCCTATTGGTTCTCCTTCTGTGGAGGCCTCTAACTAATGCAGCAAATATGAAGTATTAATTTTATTAAAATCAGTGCCTTATGTACACTGTTCATTTAGGGCAAAGCTGACACTGCTTCCCTGATGATCAAACTAGATTCTAGAATAAAAAGGCCTCTAAGTGTGAGTGGGTTATAAAAAGCCTCGGGGATGCTGTACTTCATCTTACACACTTTAACTTCATAACAGTGAATCTTTCTTACAATACCCTGTTAAACATGGGCCCAGGAACATTGAAACTGCACCAAGTTGCTATTGATAAACACTCATATTTACAGCAAACCAATATTATTTAGTACCGGTTGCCTTTTTTTAAAGGAAGACAGGCACTTTAACTGGGTATATAAATGATGTTCTTAAATCTTGCAAACTTTATCTCTGTTCTTTGTTCTCTTCAGCACATGCTCTGTTCTTATCAGCTCCTGCCTGCCCTGTTTGTGTGTTCCTCGGTGTTAAGTCAAGATCAGGATAATTAAATTTCACTTGAAGTTCAGAGAGAAAGTGATTAAATTTGAACCTAAATCTTTCTGAAATCCGCACCTCTCCTGTTTTTCAGAGAGGAGAAATTTGACTTGCATTTTAGTACAAATATAATTATCTTGTTCAAGATAGTAGATCTTTGGAGAAACAATACAATATTATCTTGGGGAAAGAGCGGGTAATCAGAAATTCAAAGCAGGTTTGTCTTGCGATTATTTTACATATTCAGGAAGTAATTGAACTTTGCTCTTGTGCAGACATTTGCCACAGCCAAATGACAGGCCTGCCGAGGAAGCCATTCTCTATATCCCTCAGCATGGAACAAAATGGGAGAGAAATCCGATGCCATTAGGAAGCAAGATGAGAGAAAACGAAGCAGTATAGGGACCAAACACTGCCAAGGTCAGGGCTGGAGCTGGGACTGCTGGTATAGTGTGGGTCTAGCATGCCCGAACCCCAGGGGTTCAGTTCAGTCCCTAGCATCACATTAATTGGGCATGATGAAGACTACCTGCAACCCCAGCACTTGGAGTTTAAGGCAGAAAGCCGGGAGTCTACTTGTCCTCCTCTGTTCCCTGAGGCCCTGTCATTCAAACAGTGCTACATCACCACGCAATGGCAGCTGCAATTCATCTCCTCCAGAAGTGACAGAGGTGACTCTAGGACTCTCCATGTGTGGGGATCAACTTCCTACTTCAGGACAGCACTTGGAAAGGGTGGTTTCTAGTCAGAACTGGACATGGACTTTCAAATCCAGTTTTTCTAACAGCAACTCAAAGCCCCATACCCCACCCCAAACTGCAAAGCTGTTCTAGGTCCTACATGCCGCAACTTTAATTTGACTTCTCCCTTTACCCTCCATCCCACGTTGATTAGGGAATCTGAATGCAGAACTCAGAGTAACATTCTAAGGGAGGCTGAGACTCCAACTCGGTGCCAGAGTGACAGCTAGCCCTATTCTCGGGGGTGGGGGTGGAGAACAAGAAGCAAGGGCTAATTAAAATTACAAGCTAGAGAGAGCAGGCTTTGAGAAGAAGAAGCCGACCCTAGCCAATAATTCCAGAGATAAATCATACTTGATTTGCTAACATATAGATGTGTCCAGGAACTATGATGTACAAATGTCTTGAATACAGTTCCAATCAACCTGCAGAACAGTAATCAGGGAGGCAGATAATGAGAAGAGGCGCGTGATGATGAATAACAGGCAACACGGGTCACCTTGAAACAGTGCAGGACACAGAAACTCAAACCATAACTGATCTAAACAGGCAGCTGCTTCAAAGAAAACACACTTGGTCAGATTTTGGACTTTCCAGGAAGAAAGAGAAGGAAAGAAAGAAAGAGAGAGAGAGAAAGAGAGAGGGAGAGAGAAAGAAAGGGAGAGAGAGAGAGAAAGAAAGGGAAAGGAAAAGAAAAGAAAGGAAAAGAAAAAATAGAAAAGAAAAAAGAAAAGAAAAGAAAAGAAGATTCCAACAATCTGTGACTTCCAGAGAAAGTTAGTTACTTGAAGAATCAACTTGACACAATCCATATGTTACCTGTGATGGGAGACTCAGCAAAGGGATCGCCCAGATCAGACTGGCCTGGGCATGTCTTTGGGGGATTCTCTTGATTGTAAGAAGGGCCTAGCTCATCATGGGTGGCACATTGGCAGTTCCCTGTCTACAGTTTTCCTGGGCATGAAGTCATTCCTGGTCCGTAGGAGAAAGACAGCGAAGCACAAGCCTGCAAGCCAGCCAGTGAACAGTGTCCCTCCATGGTTCTGGCTGCATGTTCCTGCTTCACTTCCTGGTCCAATCCCTCCGTGTGAGACTGTGAGCCAAATAAGCCTCCCCTAAGTTGTTTGTAATCGGAGTGTTGTCATAGTAACAGAATCTTGGTCAGGTTTCACAGAGCCAGCCTCCTGCTCATTCTATCCACTATGCCCTTAATCTCTTGAAGGGGCTCTGCCCCCTGGATTCCTATTCAGAGAGTTGGTTCAGTTCTGAACTGCAGTCAGTGACAGAAAACTGCAGGTAAAATCTGAGCCAGTCATATTCTCTCATGGACTATGGGCCTTCAGCAGCTCATGGGGTTGGTGGCAGTGGTGGTGGCTGCAGCAGCAGCAGCAGCAAAGGAGGAACATCACTTGATGTTCCTACCAGAGTAGGATAAAGCAAAGTTTTGAACATGGACACCATGACCTGCTGAAGGCCCATTGCTAGCCTTTATGCAGATATTTGTTATAACATATCTGTTATGCTCAAGAGACCAATGTGCTCAACTAGGATGCAAGACCCCAGGAAGACAGTTACATGTAGATCAGATTACCCCATCCTTGTCTCCAGGATCCCAATCACCCCAGGCTAAGCCCTCACTCCCTCAATCTCTGCTTTATTTCTGATCCTTCTGTATGCTAGCCTCATTCCTGACCCAGGCTCTTTAATAATAATGATAATAATAATAATAATAATAATAATGTTATTATTATTATTATTATTATCATCATCATCATCTGTGGCCTCTCTTTGCAATAATGTCTCCCCAGAGTCTTAAATCAATATCTTTTCCTTTCACCTCTCTATTGTGTACGTCAGTCCCTCCCAGCATCCTGGTCAGGTCAGTATTCTCACTCTATCAAGTTATCATTTACATTTTATAAAGGCATTGTTGGTACACTGGATCTGAAGCTCCAATCATGGACTAGAGCATCATCCCCCTGCTCACTTACTAAGGCTGGGGTAAGAAGAAAAGGCCACAGCAGCATGGGAGAGCATCTTCATCTGCCCACCTCCACAGAGGGGTGGGTCATAGGAAGAAATACAAGTGAAGTTCTTAGAATAGTGGACCTGCTGGCAAGGACACTGTACACGAGGACCGGTGGTTCCGTGGCCTCTGCTGGTGGCGCATTTATCGCCATGCCAGCTAATCTTCTCCATTCCTTACAGTGCTCTTGGAAGCTAGGGATCTTCCCTAAACATAATGAATCTTTGATTAATTCACCGAACATTACAGTTCTCGTCTCAATACTAATTAAGCTCATGTTATACAGGCATTTAGGCTTTTAAGTAAGATGGCACCGGATCAGACTCCCCACGCTGTACTTTCCAGATCTATGGCTGAAGACTGAGCCCCTAACTTGTTGAAGTTTTGAGCTCGCCACTTTTAAAAAAGACAGAAGGAAAGGACTCCAAGGCCAAATAAGTACTATGTAGTGACATCATCCGTGGGGCTTTATACACTATGTAGCGACATCATCCATGGGTCTTTCTACACTATGTAGTGACATCATCCATGGGGCTTTCTACACTATGTAGTGACATCATCCATGGGGCTTTCTACACTATGTAGTGACATCATCCGTGGAGCTTTCTATAGCCAACGAAAGGCAAGAACCACAGCTACATACTCTTGCAAGGGTGAAATTCGTGAACACAATGTTGATAACCACAAATAAGGTATTATATTGTAATATCCTGCTTATACAGTTAAAATGTAGGCAAGAGTGGATTACAGAGCCGGAAGTCAGGTATGCTGTATTTGGAATTGGAATATACAGGACAGAGGAAGTTCATGTTTCTGCATTTGTTTCTTGATGTAGGAACTATTTATGTTGCCTTCTTATCGACAAAACTTAAGAAGTATCAGCTATGGTGTTTTGTTTTGACAACTCCATTGGATTGAGAAAACACCTCTGGGCAGGTCTGTTTGGGATGCTCCCAGAGAGGACTCCTGTGATGTGGGTAACTCTGTTACACAGGCTGAGGGTCCTTGATGGGATCCAGGGGGAAAGGGTGGCCAGCTACTGGGTCTTCCTGTCCTCTGTCAGGCTGGGAGCTGGTATGGCCGCCACACTCTTTCTGCCAGGACATTCTGAAACCTGCCTGGATCAAGGGCTGAAACAAAACTCTCTTTGCCCCCCAAAGAATCTCCCCAGGAGTTTCCTCACGGCCATCAAGAATGGACAATGAAGGGTACTCTCCAAAGGGGTCAGGACTAAGGAATGCTGACATAGCGAGAGGCTCTCTCCATGTTCTTCTCACCTCCGATCCTCCTGCGCATTCTGAGTCCTGACCCAGGCTCCCTCCGCTAGCTGTGTCCTCGGTTTGCAACAATGTCTGTTGAGAGTCTCAAGCCCTAGAAGCTGATGTGAGAGAATGCCCCCAGTGCTAACACTGCTTCCCAGGCTCCCTCCACTAGCTGTGTCCTCGGT
>NW_022196898.1:96169187-96172004 GCF_008632895.1 Mastomys coucha
CTGTGTCCTCGGTTTGCAACAATGTCTGTTGAGAGTTTCAAGCCCTGGAAGTTGATGTGAGAGAATGCACCCAGCGCTAACACTGCTTCCCCTATCTCTGCTGTGACCTAGGCACCATGCAGCGCTCCTGACCCTAAAAGTTGAGCTCATTAGAGCATCTGTTTAGGCTGTCCTGGGCTATCTCCCTGAGCGTGTCCCTCCGTGCCTTTCCTCTACGGATCACCCAGTGCTTGCCTTACCTGCGGCTTCGCCTGTACTTTTCCACCTCCCTAACTCATTCCTCTGAACTGAACTCATTCCTCTCTGAACTGGGGTCATTCAGCAAACTCCTACCTATCTTCCAAAACCTAGATCCAACAGTGGTCCCCTTAATAAATAATCCTCAGAACTCCATCAGTCAACTGCTCTCTCCCTTACGTTCTCAAAGGAGCTGAGCCTTTGTGTATTTGGGTTGTAAATATCCGTTAAAAGCAAAGTGCTTTCCTTAACACTGCAGGATGGAGGCAGAAAGATCAGGGCATTGCGCTTAGCCTGGGCTTCATAGGGAGACCTTGTCTAAATAATAAACAAACCAATCAACCAACAATCTTTGTTTTTTTCCTTTCTGGGATGGACATTTGCAGTAATAAAGTTCTTACACTTTCTGTTGACTCATGTTTTCATCTTTAACAGTCATCCCACCGTGTCAAGCCTACTTTTCATTTATAAAATGCAGAGTATTTTATTACAGATTTGGCATAAGGATAAGAATCTTAAAAACAAGTGAGACAATGCTCTCCATAAAGAGTTTAGTCAAAAACAGATGCTTAGTAGGCATCCACCACCATCACCAGGGTGGGCGAGGCTGCTTGTACTCTGTGCAACCATCCTCATGGTACCTCTAAATTAACTCCAACCTCAGTTGGAGTCAGGAACTAAGTAACTACATCCAGGAAAGAATGTGAAGGTGCAAGAAGAAGTGGACTCAGTTGAAAACTCAGCACAGCTCGCACGTACTTTGTAAGTTAGCTATCTCAATCCTACAGGGACCCCTGAGGCCTGCTCTCCTTTTCTTTCTGTAACACAGATTATTGCACAGAGCTGAGGATCCTATTGGGCCACACGAGGAAAGGCATTCCTTACAGATAGGAGCCTGGAAGCTCCAGGGCCACTGCTCACAGGATGCACCTGAAAATAGTTCCTGGCCATGCTGCTGGAGGAAGATAATGGCGAACCAAAACTCTAGATGGCTGATTTGTCTGTCTCAAATTTGAAGTCACGAGGTATTTATGTTGCTTACAATACCTTCCTAATGAAAGAAGCTGCTACGGAGTCACTGCCTGTCTGGTGGCGGATGGCAGGAGGCTCTTTACATATATTACCGATAATCCTCGGGCCAACCCAGGGCAAGGTAGCCTGATTCCAATTTTCCGGAGGAGGAAACAATTTAGGAAGGTTAAGTAAGAGAGAAGAGGCTTAAGCCCTGTCTGTGAGAAGCTGAAGCTGCACAGAGCCTCCTACCTCCGCTTCATTAAGTGATCGACACTAATAGATTTGCATATAAAGGAACAGTAAATCAGGTCAATATGAGATAAGTGGATAAATATTCAAAGATTTGCTGATTTTTTGAGGTATGTTAAAACACACTAGATGTTTAAATGTTAAATGTTGTAATTATTATGTTAGATAATTCTGAGGGAGTGTTTATATCTTTAAATGAGCCGGGTCAGCAAAAGCCCTGGCATCGAAACGTTCCTTTCTGAAGGGTCGAAGTTTTTCCGTGTAGGTTTGTAGTCTTAGAGCCCCAAACTGATGGCAAATGCCCCCCAAAAGCAACACCTAGCACTTTCATTTTCTCTTTTGAGTGAGCCAAACTGAGGCAGTGATTTGAGTAGAGATCAAAGCATGAGGTAGGACCAGTAGCTAGTCCATTGTGCTTGTTCTGACAGTTTCAAAGTTTGGCTACATTTTACATGCACTGATTCAAGTAGTTAAATGTTCCCTGAACTGTAGGAAAATAAGTCACTCAAGTGACCCTTCTAAAAGGACCTGTAGGGACAAGAGGAACCAGGGTGAGGGTTAGGTTAGTTACTTCAGATATGGGGAAGATGACCAGAAGGTCAAAGAGTCCCGGAAGTATCACAAGAGGACATAGCACATGGGGTGTGGCCTAGCCCCAGCCAGGACAGCACAAGGGACAACCTACAAATCTCTCTGCCACTCAGAATTCTATCCATAGTCTGCACAGCTTCTACAATTTAAGGTGCCCTCTCCAGATGTGTCACCTGAGAAGCTGCAGGGTAAACTGGCAGTTGCTAAGGAAGGTAAGGATGAGGCAGGGAGAGGGGTCTTTTTGCAAAGAGTAGAAATAAAGAGAAATGTAAATACAGTGCTTTTATAATTTGTAATTTATACAATTTACAATAACAAAATATATGATTTTCTTTCACCCTTTCTTCCTTCCTTCATTCCTCTCTTTCTTCCTTCCTTTCTTTCTTTCCTTCTTTCCTTCTTTTTTGATAAATGTCTAGTACAGCCCAGACTGGCCTGAAGTCCCATTCCCTTGTCGATGTCTCCTGGGGATTCCAGGCAGAGCTGCTAATGCTTAAGAGTTTTGAAAAAAAAAAAAAAGGTTATGAAGCTAGAAGAATATAGAGGTAGAAAAGAACAGAGGCAGGAAAAAAATATGTATACATGAATAAGAAAGGCTAAATCATAAAACAAAAAGATGAGATATAAAAAGCATGGTCATAAAAGTAAAGAAATAAAAAAAATCAGGAGCAAAAAACCCCAAAATTTGGAAAGTGCTAGATGGGAAGAAAGGAACGGGGGGGGGGG
>NW_022196898.1:96172091-96173123 GCF_008632895.1 Mastomys coucha
ACATCAGTAAACCATGCAGCAGCCATGACAGCTGGCCAGAAGGTACTGACTGTCTCAGCCCAGGGAGCTGAGGGCCCTTCCCTCCCCTCTGCAGTAGCCCCGAGTAAGCAAGGTGCTAGAGGCTTAGCTGCAGACTGGCTGCTGGGGTGCCTTCAGGGGTCTAGGGGAGCAGGGCTGGGTGTTTACTAGGGTCAGCCTGTGGCCCGAGCTGAAGAGAACTGAGTTAAAGTAAGCCCATATGGCCTCTGCGCCTGAGAGCAAGCATGGGACTCACTGCCAGGGCTCAGGAAGGGCAAGGGGTGCTGGGGTAACCCTGTGACAGGCACTTGTCTTTGCCCAGCCTCTGGGAAGGACTAATCGCCAGGGGACACAGAACTGTCAAAGGGCCACAGGGGCCACAGAGATGACAAGATTTGAAAACCCTAAATGATGAAACGCATTTTAAAAATGTAAATAACACGTCAAAAGAGCGTAAGAAAACCCAGGTACTGTGATTTTCTTCACACAGCTTTTGCGGTTTTTAGTGCTTGGTTGTACAGGGAAATAAAAGTAAAATCTTTAACATCTTAGTTTTGTGTGTGTGTGTGTGTGTGTGTGTGTGTGTGTGTGCATGTGTGTGCGTGTGAAAGAGAGGGGGGAAGGGACGGAGGGAGAGAGTGTGTGTGTTTTTCAACTGCAAAGTGGTTAAGCAGTATTATTTTATTAGTCAGGTGAAGATCAAAAATTGGATGCTGTGACTCAAATCTTGATACTTTTCCTACATTACAGCTTCTTCCTGGAGACTTTTTTGATTGAGTTATAGCCTAAGCAATAAATCAATAACCAAGATGGTCAGCATCACATTTGACTTCCAACCTGGTTAACGGATGTCAGCATCACATTTGACTTCCAACCTGGTTAACGGATCTGCTTCTGGGAAGTGTTTTTGTGTTTGCTTTATTTTGTTTTAGTTTTTGCCTTTGGTTTTTAGTTCTTCTTCTTCTTCTTCTTCTTCTTCTTCTTCTTCTTCTTCTTCTTCTTCTTCTTCTTCTT
>NW_022196898.1:96173425-96177827 GCF_008632895.1 Mastomys coucha
TGTAGACCAGGCTGGCCTCAAACTCAGAAATCCGCCTGCCTCTGCCTCTCAGGTGCTGGGATTAAAGGCGTGCACCACCACCGCCAGGCTTCATTTTCTTTTCCAGCTCTATGGATTTAAAAGCAACAGAAATTCTCATCTGTGATTGAAGACAGAGACCAAACCATGAGTGAGGGGATCTTCTCTGACCTCCAAGCAAATTGAAATTGGTCAGGTGTTCAGACTCAGAAAAGAAGACATCGGAAGCGGGTACTGTCAATCGCTAGCCAGGAGCCCTTGAGAAAATTCCCTTTCCTCCCTCCCTTCCTCTCTCCCTTCCTCCCTCCTTCCCTCCCTTCCTTCCTTCCTTCCTTCCTTCCTTCCTTCCTTCCTTCGTTCCTTCGTTCCTTCTTCTTTCTTTGTCTTTGTTTCTGTAAAAGTAAGAAATGAAAACTCTCAGAGGGCTGGCGAGACTGAACGGAACAAGCACGCAGCGTGTAGGACTCAGCCGGCCAGCTCCCACATCAACTATGAAAAGAAACACAATGGCAAAAGTAATCCTGTTTCAACAGTGATGCCACAAAACAACTCAGGTTATCTTTTAAACATCAGACAGCCTATGTTTGCCTGTGAGAGCCAACTATTCATTATGATTGACACTTGGTCAGAAAACCACCAGTGAGTCTTTATTCTGGTCAACAGCTATCATTATTGTTCCTGTTAGATCTCTGTGGTCCCTGTCAGACCTATCTATCAATCAATCTATCTATCTATCTATCTATCTATCTATCTATCTATCTATCTATCTATTATCTATCTTTATTCTTTTTACAGTCTAGTCATCATTCCTCTTGTAGTCTGCCCTCTGGCAGTTCCTCATCCCATTCCTCCTCTCCTCCTCCAAGAGGATGCCCCCACCCCCACCCAACCCCCACCAGGCCTCCCCACTCCATGGGGTCTCAAGTCTCTCTAGTGTTAGGTACCTCTTCTCTCACTGAGGTCTCAGTAAGGCTTCTGCTGTCCATATTGGGGCCTGGGACCAGCTAGTGTATGATGCCTGGCTGGGCGTGGTAGCATTTTGTCTAGGCTCAACCCCACAGTTACCTGGCAATAGCCAGGCATACATGGCTTACTATAAAAAGGGATGCTTGGCCTCTCTACACTCTTTGTCTTCTTGCTTTCCCTCTTTCCTCTTGTCCAGTTCCCCCTCTCTCCCTACCCCCCTGCTTCTCTCTCTCCATGTACTCAAGGGTGGCCTCTATTCCTCTTCTCTCTCTCTCTCCCTCCCTCCTTCTCTGTCTCTAATACCCTCTCAACTCCCCTCCCCATGCCTTGAATAAGCTCTATTCTATGCTATACCTTCATGTGACTGGTCCCTCAGGGGGAAGGGATGCCTTAGCATGGGCCCCTGGAGGCACTTCCTTCCCCCACACCTGACTCCACCAAAACCATATTCTCTCCCCTTATCTTTTTAAAAAACACAATAGGTAGCTCTGTCTGAGAGATCTCAGGGGTCCAGGTTAATTGAGACTGCTGATCTTCTTCCTCCTTAACTTCTTCCAGCCTTTCCCTCATTCAACCACAGAGGTCCCCAACTTTAGTCCAGTGGTTGGGTGTAAGTATCTGCATCTGTCTCAGTCAGTTGCTTATTGGGCCTCTCAGAGGACAGCCATGCTAGGTAAGCACACCATAGCATCAGTAATACTGTCAGGCCTTGGCGCCTCCTCTTGAGATGGGTCCCAATCTGGGCTGGTCACGGGACTGCCTTTCTCCCAGTCTCTTCTCCATTTTTGTCCCTGCAGTTCTTTTAAGAAAGCTTCAAAGAATTTTTTTTCCCTAATAAAGTCAAATGAGAAAGCCACGTGGCTAGGAATGCTTTTTCAAGAGCCGAATTCTGACTCATGATTCAAAAATGCTTGTGAAAATTTATGCACAGACTGACCAGTCATCATTGGTCTCTTAGGCTCACAGCACTGGCTGGCTTAAGGATAATCATGCCTTTTAAATATTTCCACAAGGTTTTTGTCTTTCAGCTTCAATAGGCACAGAATAGAAAGATGTGCATAAGTGTGTGTGTGTGTGTTTGTGTGTGTGCATGTATGTGTTGTTTGTGTGTGTGTGTTTGTGTGTGTGCATGTGCATGTGTGCGCGTGTATGTGTGTGTGTGAGAGATAGAGATAGATAGATAGATAGATAGATAGATAGATAGATAGATAGATAGATAGATCTGTAGCAGGTGAGAGTACAGTGAGCTCACCTGCACTGGCTTTCCTAGGTATTAGTTCTAATTTCAAACACTCATCTGTAACACTAGGGCCTGTGTACATGACGACATCTTACACCCTATTCAGAAAAACCTCTAGGAACAGTAGGCTTTTAAAATCAAACCTGTCTGTCAGGACTTCTGAGAAGAGCAGCAATGCCTTCAGAGGAGGGAGGAAGATGCCAGAAAGCTGGGGAGAGGGCTATTGAAAAAGACACACACTAATCACCCAGGAACATCAACGTTATTGTTCATACTTTGCTGTTTGCTTTTGACAGGAAGATGCTTGTCTGGACTTAGCTCAGGTCAGTGGCCGCATGACCTTGAGATGAACCTTGGGTACCTGTCAGTTCCCGCTAATACTTCCTCCCTGAGATGCACACACACTAATACTTCTTCCCTGGGATACACAAGTAATGAGGGCAAAGCACATGTTGCTTGAAGATGCTCTAACCTCCAGTCGTTCACATTTTCCAGCTTGGTGGTGGTCTCAGCTAACCTTGTGTCTAGTCCTTTGGAGACTCCATCTGACCCAACAGAAATTCCCACTGTGAAAACAGTACTGAAGACGGTCATGATTTATCCCAGATCCAGTCCTAGCCATCAGAACTCTGAGGCTCACACTCTGGTCTGTGTGTGCGATTTGAGGTCTCAAAGCAATGGGGAGGGGGCCTCTGGGAGACACTTTCACCCAAAGCATCTTAGTTTTATTACATTGGGAAGTAACCTCACATTTTTTTTTCCACTTTCCAGTAACTTTTCCTACTGAAGCTTGAGATTTAATGCAGGCATCTGACAGAAAGGGGGTTGATCTGGAACTGTTTTCTTTGTGGAGTGTGGTGGGGAGGACCATCCTTAGAGACAACTTTAGGGTCAAGAAATAAGACAAGTTGGCTTCTTTCCAGAAATCCTGCTGGGAGGCAAGCCTTTCAAGTTGTTTTTATTTTATTTTTTTAAGAAAAATTATAAGGAGTAGACATTCTATAGTTCAAATATTTGGATCCATCCCACCCCAAGGAAGCAGAGTAAGGTTCAGCTGTAAGTCCAAGTTTCAAGCTTGAATTGAGAGAAACATACATCACCCTCTGCTCTACTCATCTGAATACATGAAACATCTTGAGCATCTTTCTTCTGCCCACAGGAAAAAAAAAGGCATATGAAATTTGCTTTTTTGAGAACAGGCAAAGAATTTGTCTTTTTTGTTGTTGTTGTTGTTTGTTTGGTGTGTGTGTGTGTTGTGTGATTGCAGTGATGGGTCTCACTCAATCACTGTTTTACTGGCTACTATACCACTTCTAATGAACGCGCACAAGGTGGACCTGGCTGCATATTCACACAACTTGTATCAGCTTCTGTATAACCGACTTTTTTGTATAAAAGCATTCCAAGTGAACGTTAACAGAGAACTGGTGTCAAGCACATCTCAGATAAACAGGTGACAACATTCTTCTTACTAGCCAGGAGTTCTTCCCAGGGAAAACGATGCAAAAGCAATAGTATAATTTATAAGCTCAAGACAAACAAGCAGGGATATGAGAACTGTGTGGCCAGGAGTACCTGGGCAGGCTCAAAGCAAATGGACAAATAAAGAAGACATCAGCAGTTCAATTTTTTTTTTTTTTAAAGTTCGAGACTCAGTGAAAAGTGACAGCTACACAGGCCTGAGGACCTCAGTTCGGATCCCAGCCTGGGCTTGTAACCCCAGTGTTGCAGTGAGAGACAGGAAGATCCTGAAAATTCTCTGGCTAGCCATTCTCTCTAAAGCGGTGAGCTCTGAGTTCAGGGAGACTCTCTATCAAAAACAGAGTGAAGTAATTAATGAAGACACCTTAAAGTTAACTTCTGACAGACACATGTGCCGATCCATAAAGGCAAGTTCATCCACACAACATATAAGAGTCCCCGTACAGATTGCAAACTGGTACAACCACTCTGGAAATCAGTTTGGCGGTTCCTCTGGATATTGTACATAGTTCTACCGGAGGACCCAACTATACCACTCTTGGGCATATACCCAAAAGATACTACAACATGTAATAAGGACACATGCTCCACCATGTTCATAGCAGCCTTATTTATAATAGCTAGAACTTGGAAACAACCCAGATGTCCCTCAACAGAGGAGTGGATACTGAAATTGTGATACATCTACACAATGGA
>NW_022196898.1:96178832-96242413 GCF_008632895.1 Mastomys coucha
AAAAAAAAAAAAAAAAAAGAGTCCCTGTGCATGCATGTGTGCGAGCATGTGCACACACAGACACACACAAATCTAGCCACTAGATTCATAATTTTAAACTTAAAAATTACCTTGTGCTAGGAGGAATCCTATAGGGGGTTGAAAGCAGCATATACCTATTCCTTTCAGTTTGTTTTAAAAACATTTTGGCAGCAAAGAGGAGTGAATTTCCAAATTGCATCGCTTGGGGTAAAGACCACTAACCACTTAAGAGATCAAGTACTTGTTCTCCTCATTTCAGAGTTCCGAGAACCGACTGGGCAGAGAAACAGATGGGACCGAGACGTCCTTTTCCTTCCTTGTTTTGTATTTTCATATTCATGATGAAAGCAGACTGGCGCTGTCTAGCTTATATACAAAAATAAGTGTGGAGTTCAAGACTCTGGAGAGAAAATGCAACGAGGCTGAAATGCCAGTGCCTGCTTTTGCAACACCCCCTTCCAGCAAACAGTTTCATAAACTCTGGGCATTTCAGCCACACGGACTTTCCCAGAAGATGGTAAAACCTAGACACTGAGTCTGACGCAGGCAGTTTCCACTTGCATATTGATGATACGTGACCATATGGCTGGTCTTCAAACACTTCTAGGGTCTACTGCGCTCTCTCTCCATGAGCTATGTGAAACAAGCTTGGGAATTCTTTCTCTTGCAGCTCTGCAGATGGCGCAGCAGTTAGATGCTCTTCCAGGGACTCAGGTTCAATTCCCAGCACCCACATGGCGGCTCACAGCTGTCTGTGACTACAGTTTTGGGGATCTGGTAGTCTTTTATGGCCTCTGAGCATAGTAGGCATGTGTGGTACTGACACACATACAGAGAAAACACTCACAAATATATACTAATAAATATTTCTAAAGGAAAAAAATAGCCTTTTCAAATTCCATAGGCATATCCCATTGTTTCCTTGTAGAGTGCTGGCTCCCTGAGAAGCATCTGAGGAGACCAAACTTCGGAAGACTCAGGTAGAGATGAGTTCACTACAAACCAGAGAGATCTGTCTGTGGAAAGTCAACTGCAAGTTCTGTATTTGGAGCAAGAGCTCTCTATCATCACAGACCTTGCCACTCTGAGCAGTCTATTTTTAACAATTCATAAACTGGGAGCATGTGCTTCAGGAATCTATCCTTTGCACAATACTTAGAAATCTACTGAAGGAAAAAAAAAATCAGGTGTACTTTTCTGTCCAAATTTAGTGTTAGAATTATAATCATTTATTTTACAAAATTCTGGTTCCTACTACAACTCATTTTACAGATTTTGTGTCTGTATGCAAGATAATTAGGATACAAGTCTATTCTTCTCGCTGCGAAGGATAAGCAGGCAAATTTGCTTGCATTCTTTTATGTAACTATGGTTACAGTCTGAGGTTTCCTAAGCAGAGGGGCAGATGGGATTGGAAGGGACCACCGTGGTCGAGTCTACTGCTTAACATACATAAAAGTGCACGTTACTACTTGAAAAAATTCACATTTATTTACTGTCAAACCGTGTTAAACTTTACACTGGATATTAGTGATAGGCTCGTTATTAACAGCTTTACACAAAGGGCTTGAAAGAAGAGCAGAGCTTTGCTGAAACAATTTACATGTTATTAGAACTTTACCATAAAATAAATTAATTACTAAATATAGGCAGAAGGAATATGGAAGAGTAATATTTCTGTTTTATTTTATTTTTATTTTTTTAAAAAAGAGTAGGCACCTTTTGTTCACTAGAAAGTTTGTGAGAAGTGCCCAGTGACCCCTTCGCCCTCTGTTCCAGAATAAACAGAGGCTTGACTCAAGACCTCCACATTTCCCCACATTTGTGCAAGGCATGGCAGGACTTCTAAGAGTTTTTTCCCCATAAAACACACTCTTTTGGCAATAAGAAATTTAAATGTAAGAAAGGGGACTAAGTGGTCGCAGCAGACGCCGTCTACAGTGGGAAATCAACAAAGATGGGCAGAGGTCACCATGACGGGTGGAAGAAGAAACATAGCCTATTTTGTGCAACCAAGAGCTCGACACAATATTTTCTCCAAACTCTTTTAAAATTATTTTAATGATATTTTAGTTGGACACAAATGTATTTATTTTACCCTAGCAATAGAACAAAATATAATTTCTTTAGCCATTTTTTTTTCATGAGAATAGTTCATTGTACAGTTGAGGAAACATGAAATAAGGCCTGTGGCTTGATTGCTACTGGTTTCACATGGTTTCAATTGTTGGCGTAATGTAAAAGGTTTGCAGGGAAGTGCAAACGGGTGCAGAATCTCTCTCCTGCTTTTCCAAGTCTTGTCAGGAAAAGTAAGATACAGTCAATTTGTCCCACAGGATCTTAAAGCCTACGTCTTGTATATAATACAATGCAGGCCTACAAAAAAACCAAAAAAACAAAAACAAAAACAAAAAAACTGGTAGGGCCCTATTTACAGACTCAGTTCACCAACTGCCGCAAGGAACATGGCCAGGAGGGTCTCGTTTGTTTTACAATCTCTCTACACAGCAGCAGAAACGTAAAATACCTGGTTGGCATTTCTTTTTTCTTTGTAACAAATAATTCAATTTAGTATACTCTGTGTATATACAAAGTTTTTGCATGTTTTATAAAAATTCACAGAACTGCAAGGTTCAGTCCGTTTTGTTTTCCTACAGTGGAGAACCACGGGCCAACACAGCCGAGTCTTCTGGCTGAGTCGATAGGCATCGATAGGCGCTGCAGGGCCCGCTGGCAATTGGTCTTTATCAATTAATACTTGCGTGTGGCCCTAGGAATCCCTTAGCTGTACTATTAAAGACTTGTTACCAGCTGCATCTGTCCTTCCCTGACGTCCCCCTCCGGGATGCACCCTTCTTTGTTAATGGGGATGATGTAACCATCACTATTGCCTCTGCTGATCTGGTAGCACATCTGGAGCTGGCGGCCAGCTCCAAGATTGGGCATACTTTTATAGTAAATGTCCTCGTTCTCACTCCTCCTGGAGGGAGACAGGTCCTCCGCCATGTCCGGGCTGCTCTCCGGGTAGGGAGAGTCTCTTAGGTTGGGCATGCTCGTGTACAGAGAGTCTCTGTTCGGGGACTGGAGGTGATCGTCAGCCTCGGCCGTCAGCTGGGAGACGTAGCTGTCGGTTGCCTCTGGCTTCGCTTTTTTCTGGGGTTGGTACAGAAGCGAGTGAGTCCGCTGAGGGATGAGCGGCGCCTCCAGCTCTTTGTGGCGGAACTCCAGCCCTGGGTTGTCACCATGCATCAAAGATGAGGCGTCAGCCACAATCGCATCATCTTCACTGCTGCTGCCGCCAATCACGGGTTTAACTGGGAGCTTGAGCTCCAAGTTGTGGGTTTTGTTGCCGCCCCGGAGGTTGTTGTGCACTAATTCTGAAATGATCATTTTCTCAAACGCGGTGTCGTTCAGACTTAGTCCACAGTCCACGACCTGCACACTGTCGTGGTAGTCTGCCTTACGCAGTGAATAGCTGTTGTTGAAATTACCATTTAGCGGTAGAGTATCCATGGCACTTGTGTCCCGGGCATTGTTCAGTGAATGTCCTGCAACAGAAAAGGGCGGGGTCACCGTTACTGCCTCTGCGCCTTCCGCAAGAAAGTTCACTTTTCCTATACAAAATGTTTTAATGTCGTTCAGGACAAAGTTGAATTTGAAACCTAGCACGCCAATGGTGCCCGGCTTTCCCGCATTCCCAACGGTAAACAGTTGCAACCCTTAGATAACAGGAAAAAGTGTTATAAAAATGATACTGTTTTCCAGGGAGGGAAAATGGCAGACAGAATATTACTTTATCAATTTGGGGGACACAGTAGTTCATCAATCAGGTTTTGGTCCAATTTTTGACACGTTTACAAACAAGACTTAGCTCCATGCCCTTGCATAGTTAATGCAAAGCAATTTTGTAAGTGACGATTACGTTTTAAAGTACAAGACCATGGTTCATAAAATAAAATCAACAGAATTTGTCCTAAACAACACTAAATTAAAAAGGAACAAGCCACATAACAGAAACCAAAAAAGGCAATGTACAACAGAAGCCCACAGAACTGGCAAGCAACTTTTAAACAACGTTCTAACATTTCCTTTTTTCTGGAGATGAAGTTAAACAAAAAAAGGGAATGGGAAAAAAAAATGGACAGATACAAGGAATTCATGTGGAACAGAGTCAGGCATCTTTCATACTGGCAGGACCGGGGTCCACAAGCACCATCCAACAACAAGACAGACGGACAGCAGGTGGGGTGACTCACTCGGGACAACTCACATCATGTCTGTCTGCTCAGGCTATCTGGCCTAAGAGTAGCTTGATATGTAAAAGAAAGTAAAATGATTTATTGTAGCATGATGAAGAACTTCTAAGCTTCAGCAACTTAGTCAGAGCAAGGGTTCAACCAATTAGATTCCCAGCAAAAGCAGCCTTGACTTCTCATTGAGGACTTCTTTTATTTTGAGTTGTGTTCCTTACTTAATGGTATGTTTAATAGCAATGGCCTTGGGCTTCTCAAGGTCAAAGTTGGCCTGCAGCCCTGCAGACTGCATCAGTCACAGTGACAGTACCAAATGATCCAGCAGCGACTACAGTGCAAGACTGGCCCAGAGACACCATAGGCATGGAGGGCAAACGCAGAAATGTCAGAGGGTTCCTAAGTATGGGTCACAGAAATTAAACCAAGAAGCGATATTAACTATGGAATGGGAGAAGGTGTCAGCCTCGGCTAATACATATTTTTTTTAATTATTATTATTTCTAAAAGAATGAGAGATTGGATACATCTGCTTGAGATATGAAGAGAGATTCAGGAGGAAAGAAAACGATGGCAACATGCAGTACTTGAATCGGAGTTGTATTTTCAACAGACACAGAAACATGTAAACTAAGACGTCACAGTGATTGTCGAGCAAATGGGAAAAAGTGAGAGGAAAGTAAATGGTCTACACGATGGGGAATTAGGTTCTTCAACCCCAAAGCCTTTCCCAAAGGGGAAAACAAAAATCATCTGTCTACAGAGAGGTCTGAAAAGAAACTAAAAAGCAAATAAATAAAGAAATCAAGAGAGTGGTATGAGGCTACGGAGTAAGACTGACCACTGTGAGACTGCTGCATTGTATGCAAGGCTTGGAGGGTCAGGGACACTCATTCTCAGAGGAGGAGGAGGGGCTCGCTCTCTAGCGCTCACTCCACTCTTAAAGCTGCAGAGATCTTAGAAAACATCCTTCAAAAAACCATGTCTGTGCATGACCAATACTAACGGCAGAGCTGGCATTAGCCCCGGTGGGAACAGAGGGTGGAGGCTTGCCTGTCACTCACTGTTTTATAAAGACTTGATCTCTACATTCGGAAAAGCTGTCCTTTCCATTTACAGCCCAATCCGTGCTCTACAGAAATGATGGAAATGACACTGCGACTGTTATCTCTAAGGGCTTCCTTAGTTCTCTTGGGTTGGGTCCCTCAAGTGAGTGCGGATGTGCCACACTCTTGTTTAAGGCTATGGTTAGGACACTCAGGCACTCTTTGGTTGTCACACGGCTAGGATGCCGGCATTCGTTTCCCCTAAGCTAAACGAGGGTCAGTCGTTTAGCTTTATTTCCTTTCTATCATGGCTCCCAAAGTATAAAATAATATATGCTGGGTATAACTCAAAAGGTGTTTTCTATGATATACTGCAGATTTAAGATCTCTCTGGTTTTGAAGAGGCATCTCTTTTCTGCCCATGTTCAGGTAATTCACTTGAAGACTTTGCATAGCCTGTGGCAAGATTACTGTGGGAATGCAGAAATGATAAGTCAATTATTAAGCGTTTTGGCTGACAGTACTTCAGGCTTTCTAGAGCAAATTATTTCAGCATTGCACAGACTTCAGTGTGGACAGCGTCTGCTACAGACCTCCAGGACTAGTGAAAGCCAGTACACAGAGATGCACTGTTGGAATTTGGCAACTTTTTTTTTTTGGTTGCAAATTGTGAACCACTTGCCCGCTGAGTCTACTCATGACTGCTAGGTACGTTTTAATTGTGCCCGTTAAAAATCATGCTGAAAAAATTTACATTTGATAGGCAAAGTTAAGTTTGACTCCCATACTTGTCTCTCTGTAGGTTGCTAGAGGAGAGCGTGAGAAAAGTAAGGGAACAAGAAAATGAAAAGAGAAGCTGCAGTTACGTTAACCAGGAATCGCAAGAAGAACAGAAACAACAGACAAACCGGAAACAAAATCCTCCGTTTAATTGCAGTTGTTACTCACAAGCATTATAAGCTAGGTTTAACCATATGTTAAAATTTTACCAAGATCTTAAAATTACTCCTACATAGGTTTCTAATAAGCTAGTAAACATATTAAACAGGACTGGTGGGTGAGACCTCCCCCTCCCCCTTCTAAAAGCAGGGGATACAGACTGGCTTAAGGGTCCCTGTACCCCAACGTTCCTTACAAAGCAGGAAAACTCCATAAAGCTGCACTATACTATAGTTTGATTCTACGGCTAATGCCGGGTGTGCTTTCTACACCCGGACATCCAAATTAGCCTCAGCTAGCTCATTCCAGAAGCAAAATTTGTCAGCAAGGTTTAGAGTCAACTGAACAATATATTATATAGATAGGATACCTCTAAATGATATAAATCTTGAAGATGGGCTCTCGGACCATGTGATGTCAGTCCTGTAATAATATATTAAGATTTATGCCACCTGTGTCAAAAACATGGACAGTTACTGCAAACCTATCGCGACTGGGCCCTTACTATAATATAGTGCAGTTTTACAAGCCTGGCATGGGCAACACCTTCCTTCTTAATGTGAGGAAGTAAAGAGGTCAGAATAGTAAATATCTAGCAATGAGTTCTTTCAGAAATGGCTCAGAGCTCTGTTTAGCAGCACAGAAAGATCGCTTTATTTATAAGCATAAGCACACCTGGTGAGTTAAACACGGGAGCTGAAGGGGCATTACACACAACTGTCTCAGCGAGCAATGTGTTATAGGGGTTGTTAGTGCCGTGGGGCCGAAGAAGTGGGTTTGTTAGTAGGTAATTGCCAGTCATTCCTAAAGCAAAGAAACAGAAAGAGAGTCCATCAGTGCTTGTTTCAGGGTTACAGTTGCAGTAGTTTTAGTTCAGTCATCGGCAGTGGGCAGGGCTTGCAAGGGAAGTCTGCTGGAATTTTCCTCACTCTATCTGAACTTCTAATTTGGAGGAGAGAGGGGAGAGGAAGTTAAATTCCGGTAATTCGCAGGTGCTTTCTAAGTCTCCCAAGTAAACACCTGCTGAGAATGACATTTACTAATTTATACAAAATCACTGTTAAACAAAAATGCCAATTAAATGCATGGAGATCAACATTATGCTTCATGATGCTGCTGCTCAATATTAAAACCCTAACCACCAAGGCCCAGCAGAGGGAATCTCCGACTTTCAGACTTACAGGTGTACGACCGTCCCTCATGAAAACATCTGTGTTAATACTGACTTGCACACAAGCAGGGGGGAGAGCTTCCACAGCCATGTGAGGAGGATGGCAAACTGCAGAATGCTGCACTCATTAAAGGCAAAAGCACACATGCTGGTGGGGTGGGGGGAGGGGCACAAGAATGATTAGACAAGCATGTTTGTTCTGTACTCTCATTTGCCAGGTTTCAGAAGTGAGTTTAAAACTTTACTAGGTGACACTCATGTCAACAGAATTACGGTAACCCTGGGCAAAGGCGCAATGGAGGCTTCACTCACTAGCGGCTAGTCAGACTCCTGTGCGCCACTAATGGAATCTGAGTAAAGTGAGGTCAGCATGAGGCTGGTATGGACATCATAGAGATACCCTTTCTACACACAGCCGAACCTCGTCATGGCAGTTGTATCTATCACAGAGCACTAAATCGAAACTTAAAACAATGCCAATTCTCCATACCTGACTGCAATTTCCTAAATTCTGTTTGGAAGAACTCGTGCTTTTCATATTCATGCCTTAATCTTGCTAAGCTCCTATACTTCTGACCTTTATCATTAGGAACTGAAATGGTTTACATTACACATCTAAGTTGGTTAGACTCAATACATGGAACTCTATGGGGGAACCTGGTTTACATACTTCCATGCATACTAATTCACTACAAATGTTTTGCCACTTAATATTTACTTTAGAAATATGAAATAAAGGAACTTTGCCAGAACTGTGTAAATTTTCAATGTGAATTGGCACCATTTTACATAAATAGTTACTTTACTTCTAGTAGGACCTAAATGAAGATAACTTGCCTTAGAAAGGACGGTGTGTGCTAACCAGAGATATATGTTACTCTGTAACAAGGTACATTTCCAACAACTAATTTTTCAACCCATGTTCTGTTAACGTGGAACTTTAAATATTTTCTTCCACTAACTTATGGAAATAATGTAAATCTATACATACTTTGATGACTGATGCTTTAAGTTGACCCCCAAAGTTTAACAACTGATGATCTAAACCCACGGGTAAGAAGAGCGTCTCCTCTAGAGTTAGTCTAAGCTCACACAAGCACAAGCTTCCGGCTGTATCACGCTGTCCCTGGATTCCCTCAGTCTAAGCTTGCACAAGCACAACCTTCACGCTGTCCCCTCGATTCCCCCGATAACTGACCTTGATTAAGGGTAGAAGTGCTATTGATGTCACCTGAGATAAAAGACGATTCAGACTGCTTCCTCACGGTGTCATTCCACATCCTTCTTATACGGCTCTGTTAATACGAAACAGTAAGACAAACACATTACCTTCGCTCCTGCACTTCCCTCACTGACAACACATTGATCCACCCTGAATCATTAGTTTACAACTGGAGTTTGGGCCTTTTTAAGAATGTGTTTTGTTGTTGGTCCAAAAATGAGGACAGCAATATTGGCCCGTTCCTCTACTACTAAACACCCTGGTGGGTCTGCCTGTTTATTTACTCATTGAGACAGGGTTTATGTAGGCCAGTCTGGCCACAAGTCACTCTGTAGCCAAGGATGCTCATGAATGGCCTGCCTCCAACTCCCTAGGGCCTGTAGCACCGCAGCCAACCTTCACCTTCCTTTCTTACATGTTACTTTATGGCCTTGTTTAAAGTTGGAGAATTAGTAAATGAATTGTACTGTCTACTAAAAACTGTCTCTAGATGACCTTGGAATATGAATGAAGTGCACTCCTCAAAAAGGATGCTCTTACCTCAACACCCAGACTACATATTTAAGAAGAGACTGAAATCAACATCCTAAAAGAGGGCAGTACTTACTACTACATGAGGACAAGGAGGAAACAATTAGTGTGTCTAAACAGAACACGTCTCTGCAGGCTTTCTATAAGTAAGGTTAATTAAAGACGCTGTCAGGCTGTGTTACCTGTGTGCCAGAGGAGTACCGAGCACTGGTGCGGGTGGTGGACGCCTTCACAGAGCTGTGCGGGCTCTCGGTCGGGAGACCGCCACAGCAGTACCAGTGTCTGAAGCACTTGCCATACTCTTTCCGTACCTGGATTGAATAAGCACAAGACAGGGGATTGATGTGAATAGGCGCCGGTTTCTCACGTTCTCGCTAATGAAATGAGCAATGAAGACAACTGAGAAAGATTAAACTTCCATAGAGAAGATAGGATGAATTCGCCTCAGGTTCAGTACAAGGTGCTGAAACAATAGTCCCCCAGGCAAGCTCTGCCTGTCCTGAAGACAGGCTGGTGGTAGCGTTAAGATCTGACCTGGGGATGCTCTGCAGTCTGCTGCTATTACGCAAAGCCTGATGAAAAGGGATACAGTAGAGGTTTGCTCTCTCTGAATAGTTAGTGACTATTATTTTGGCAAAAATAATGATACAGGAGATTTAGCATCTTCAATGTCTGTCTGTCTGTACATGACCAATTTAGAAGTGCATTCCAGATGTTTCATAAGCTTAGCCTTCCTCAGGAGTCAGTACATGAACTTCTAGATTACACAGACAAGGCACGTTTGGCACTAGAACAAAGCCAGTAAGAAGTACTATCATACATTAGTCCACAGGAAGGATGCTTCCCTGGTTTTCTGCTACGTCTACCTTTGAGATTTGTGGAACCTATCTTGCCTCTGCACTCCCCTAGCACACAGCAGCTTCCATTCATAACATGTTGTTATGAATGGAATCGTCTACTCCAGTGTCTACTCCCTGATGCTGGAGTAGTCGATTAGACACAAACATTGACTAACCTACAAGGAAATTTAGCTTAACCTTCAAGCTGTGAAATCCAAGCCACTGAGATGGGTCCCTCTCTCTTGTGGACTGGGAGAGGTATAAAGGTAGATAGAGAGCTGTGGGAAGGGGCTAATGGGTGGGGTAAGGCTATACTGGTGGATTAACATTGTTTTTGTACATTAAAGTTAGATTTTGAAATTAAGATAGACAAGGAAAAATTGAAGACAAAATAAAAATCTTTTCTAGTAGATTATAGAACACTTGAGGCCATCTACCCCCAGATTTAATCTGTTACTTCCCACAAAGTTCTAGACTGGCACTCCTTCCAAAATTGTAAAATTAATGCAACCGGAGGACTCTCTAAGCCTAAGCCCAGTTGCAGTCACCTTCTCAGCTCACGAAGTGATGATACATATTAGAACAAATACGAACAGCATTTTGCTTTCAACGCATTTCCTAGGCCCTACTGTGCTCACTCAAGCATAATAACGAAGCTTTTATTTTATATTATTCAACTTAACCATTTTTATGTCATATTCTTAGGAATCTATCATGGCAACACCAACTAAGACACACATAAGACTGTGTGAAACATGTTCAGAAGAGGGGCGGGACGCATGAGACTGTTAAAATGTAGTTATTAGTGTAAAAATACAGTGAGCACTTCATGCTCACGGCTCACACGGCTACAGGAAGCAGCACTCTCTTCAGGCTTCTGCAGCTAATGCTAAGCTTTCTGTCAGCGCTAGTGGACATGGCCTTTGGGAAACGAACAGTCTATGACGGTGTGCTTTATGCAGGGTGCTCATGTACATAGTATGTCTTTCCACAGAAAGACAGTGGCTACCAAGGATATCCCTAGACAATGTTTAAGATTTTAAAGTACATTGCTATTAAAACACAGGATACCTTAGGAAATTTTCCTGCACACATAACAACTATTAGTAGCTCTGAAAGGCTATATAACCAAGACAATGGCAATCAAAATGGTATTTTATCCAAATAACACCCTCCAGTGTTGGTTTTGCCTAATGCCTATATTGCTGTGACTGTACATTATCTGTCAGTATTTCACGTCCCACCATCATTATCTCAAAATTACAGCTTATTCAAAACCGATGGAAGTAACAACACCATCATCTTGTCAGGGCTGAGAACTTAATAGTTTTCACTTCCACAGTTCTCTGTTCCATTCAGTGACCAGCCAGTAATAACAGAATCAAAAGACTCCATCAGACATGCGGGCGGGGCAGGGCGATGCTGGGGAGAGGCACAGACAGCTACACTCAAATGACAGCTAAGTGTTTCCTTGGTTCTAGCTACAGAGTCAAGGTTTTCAGCCTCAACTTTCAGTTTCAAAATCATATTTGCTGACTCCAGTTCACGTGCATGAAATCAGGACAAAGTAATCAGAGGTGAAGCACTAAATGACAGTTGCTGTAGATCTTTCAAAATCTCTCAAAAGGCAACATCAATATTAATCTTTCGCATGTCTGGGTCTTTAAAAATTAATGCTATTTGTCCTTGGATTCGTTTTCATTTTGGACCACTGAATTCTTGTTAAGTGAGCTAAGACTGAGGTTAACCTTGTGTGTGTGTGTGTGTGTGTGTGAGTGTGAGTGTGTGTGTGTATGTGTGAGTGTGTGTGTGTGTAAGCTTTTACCTATGCACAGGTATTTCACAAACCCTTCCACCAAAGCAGGACTCCTAACATAAGTATCTAGTTAGCTGTAGTTCCAGAGACTCAAAAGATGACTGTGGCTATGAGACTCTGCATGGATGCCTGTTTCTAGGCAGGTATTACAGACAACTGAAGTAGGACGCTGGCTATGAACAAGCCAGCTTCAGGAGAAATGTTCTACAGACCCATTTTCAAGTCAAAGGCCAAGTGCACTGAGCCTCTGCCCTTCACTTACTTTCTTTTGAAGAGCACAGTGGAAGATGAAAATGAACAGTCCCTGGAAAGCATTAAAGGCGGTGAAGAGATAGGCCATGACAACGGTCTCCTCGTTAACAAAGAGCAACCCAAAGGACCAGGTTAGGCCCAGGAGACACAGCAGGGCAAACGCGCCGAGCACCCAAGACCTGGAAAAAGAAGATGGATAGTTTTTATTTAAACAGGTTCAATGAGGAGAGCCACACTTACATCTCATTTAGTAACGACTCAGTAGGAGAGGGTGACTTGCTCTACGTTCACCCAAATTCAACAGCTTTTGGTTTTAACCTTCCACCGATTAAGAAAAAAGAGCATTTAGTACTGCGGCTTCCAGCGAGCTCGGCGACAGCGGGTATGGCCTTTCTCGCTCCAGAATGAACAGGTACCAAAACTCTATTAAAATGCAAGGTGTAAAATAGCCCCTGTGGCTTTACTGCCTCTCACGTGAATTTTAGTGGAAGAAAAGAAGGAGTCTTTAATTAGTTTACTCCTATATTTTTCTTCCAGTGGTGTACTCATATGATATCAGGTAATGTGACACACCCACAGAAAGGTTAAATGGCAGATAATCACAAAGAGCCTAAACTTCAGACTCTAATGCACTAGTCGGAGGTGAGCCTTGGAAGTTACAATGAGAGTATGAAAAGACCTAGCTGAAATGAGATTAAAACACACACATACACACACACTTCAAAATAAAACTTTAAAATAAAATATTCTGGCAGAGATTTCATCATGAATAGCTTAAGGCGAAAATAACTGCAGAAAACGGGGCGGAATGAGAAGGGCTTAAAGTCATTGCATTCCATGTCTAACTAATGATCTTACTTGATAAATGGCTTATTATCTTCATAGCTAGAAAGCATTATAAGCAGAAAAGAGAAACAAAATTATTAGACAGAATTAAAATAGAAAGTAATAAGAACTCATTTATATATTTTATAAATTAGTCAAAATTAAGGAAGTCAAAATGCAGAGGCAAGCAATTAAAAAAAAATAAAGGCACATTACAGTTTAAGGATACTACAGCAAATTAGATACTCCAAAATAACTATAAAAATTAAGAGCAATTCATGATACTGACGGATTTGCAAAAAAATATAAATCATGCCATAAGAAGTTTGTTAATGTAGGGTTCTGCCTTACCCAGGTAAGTCCGTATTATAGTAGCCATCACAAACACGGTAATTACTGGTATAGGTGAGAAGACAGAAAGAGGAAAGGGAAGAAAAGAGAGACGCTAGCGATTAGCTCTCTCTCTTACCATGCAGCATGCAATGAAGCTGGCACTAACCTATTTAAAACATCTAAGTAAAAAAGATGTTACCCGTACTATAGATCTGCCATTTTTAACATTAAAATAGTATTTTCACAATCTTGGCATATACAACTTTAATAACTCCTTGTATCCCACATCAAGAGCCACATTTTAAAAACAAGGCTGAAAATGCTTCCATAGCTGAGCTAATGAATCAACAGCTATCAATTTTGGGTTAATTAGATAGCATTTTCACTAATAGAATATTGCAGATTTTATTCAACATTGAGATAAGTAAACACTGTTTAATTAGCATGAAAACAACAGATAATCTTCCAGATAACAATAGTAATAGAATAAATTCTCTTAGGAAAACAGGATTAGGAGGAGAAACTAACTGCTCAGAATTCTTAAATCAAAAAGTCATTTAACAAAACAAACTTAATATAATCATATCAGCCATGCAAACAGGACCATCGTCTGGAATCACATTTTAAATTCCAATAAAATCACGACGGTGACATGAAATTTCAACGAAGCCACAGAAACAATTTCTCCGCTCTAGATCACGTCAGAAATGATCAACTTCTGGAGCAATGCCCGCAATGTGGTCACGGGGAAACTGAACCTTCATTAGTAAAAGTTCATTCAGAACCCCTTCTCTAGCTGCCAGAAGGCAGAAATGCCTCTGTCCCTTGTGGAGAATATCTTTACTGAGCTCAAGTATAACAAACAGTTCAAATACAAAGTACTCACTTAATGTTTTCCAACCTGCTAGAATCTGGTTTCAAAGTATTTGAATGTTTCACCATTTTGCACAGAGTGATCACCAGGAAAATAATATTTAGCTGTTTTAATGGATAAAGAAAACAGAGATTAGATCACTGCAGACATCGAGAAGAATACATTTTGCAAATGTCATTAATGAGTTCACCCAGTTCAGTCCCTGCAGCATATGGACACCGTACACAGTGAGTCGGTTTCATTTATGTGTACAGTGATAGATTCAGGCTGGAAGGAAAACACCCTGGCTATTATGACTGATCTAGCAGATCATTTGACATGGAACTGCAAGCTCATTAAGCCAGTATCATGTGGTAATGATTAAATTAATTAAACAACCTAGATTAGTTTCTTTAGCTAAATGTAGTCCGAGGCCCAAAAGCTACCTCAGAGAGACCCTGAAGAGAATTCTGAGGAGTACTTTTACATCACGCACCTACAGTGGAGAAATTGCTGAGTTCTAGAGCCCTGGTTGATAGCCTACTTCTTGGTGTTGACCATAAACACAAGGAATGACACTTGCATGACCTACACACAAAGGTACCTGAGAGGAACCAGTTGCACACAGTACAGTAAACTTCTCATACTAATGAGAAGGTCAGGTTTTTACTGTCTGTGCACCTCCTACCTAATGTGAAAAGGCATTCATCTTTCCTTCACCTGGTTACACTGCATGACACTTAGTTATTTCCAACAGACTAAGTCCTAAGCTGAATGAACCCTTTAGGGACAATCGAATGCAAACCATGAGAGATGGAATTTGATACAAAAGACCTGGGTTCCCTAGAGGGATGCCTGGGAAGAGGGAACGGCTGGGAAAATGAAGCAGCTCCCAGCCCTGGGCTGAGCACGGAGTGGACCGCTCCTCTGTTTAGATCTTAAAACAAGAGCTAAGCTTGACTACCCATGCTTGTGACATTCCATTCCTCCACTCATAATTCCATCTGTTCATTTTCCTGGAGAACTCAGCAAGACCTGGGGCCTACTGGAAGCACACACTATGTGAAGAGATGAACCGTTTTTGGGGGTAGGAGATACTAACTGTTACCATCACACTCCTGCTCGCCCACTCAGTGCCTAACAAGCACATGACCTCACTCCAATTCACTGTTACTTCTGATTTTACAATCAGGAAGCATTATACGGCTCAATTTATTAAAAATCTCCAGCTGCCCCCACTGATGAGTTTGGGAACAAGGTAAATACTTTCAGGGGTATATTGTTTCTTTTCTCTGGTGCACTTAATTATTCCTCTTCGATGTAGAATCTCCCCCTTTAAGGAGTAAAAGGCGGTTCGTGGGTGTGACCTACACACGCTGGCAGACGGCCTGCCTTCCCATGCTAGCTACAGCAAGTATCTGTTTTGCCCTTAAGAATATTTAACTTCTTAAGAGTTATCAGACAGAGAATAAAACCATAGGAACATTTCTTGCTTTATTTTTACAAGATTCTTCCAGCTGGTTTATAGACACGCTGTTATCCTCAGACATGGGCCACATAGTACTTTTCACCCAACAAGTATTTTATTGACTGGTCTGCGCTATGCAAGGATGTGTTTATCCTGCTGTGGACACCTAAGACGGACTCTGCCTCTGAGAAATTAGAGCTCTCTGTAGCAATGGCGTAAACACTGATGACTTTTTAGAGGATTGTGGTAAGAAGGATTTCTAACAGTTTTTAAAAGGGCAGAAAAAAAAAATCAACAATGCCATTAATTTTCTATTTAAGCAGCAGTAGTCTTAAGTAGCAACCTTAAAGAATGGCTGAAAGGCACAACACTGTAGCAACCCGGGCTCTGCTGTGAATCTCAGCCTGGATGCCTGGGAATTAGCTTAGGGAGGCAGCTGCAGAAAGACGCTCTGCATTTCAATATACTAAATACAAACCACCCAATATCAAGGTAAACAAGCAAGTGGACTCCAACTCTGGAATGCGATGGCCCTCTTTACAAAAGCAGACTGATCTTTCAACCTCTACATCTCTGAATGGAGAGGACGTGTTTGTTTGTTTGTTGATTTTTTTTTTCCAGCTGGCCTAGAACTTTACCTCCCAAGTGCTGAAATTAAAGATGCATACACTCCACCTATCTTAGCTTTTCAGATTAAGTGTTTTAAGAAGACTGCAATGATAATCACTTTAAGGATAAATATCCACTATACTCCACCAAAACTTATGATGGAAAAAATATGATGCAAAAAAGGACAGAAAAAAATAATAAAACGCTCAATGGGTTTTTGTCATGGTTTTTCAAATATCTACAAAATTTCCAATTTAAAGAAATGGAAAAAGCAAACGGTAGCTACTGACATACTGTCATAGAACTTTCAGTTAACTTACACACAAGGCCTTAGCCTCTGAAGAAAAATGACTTGAAAACAGAAATAATGGAGCAAGGGTATATTTAGTAGGACAAAATGCCATTATTTCTAAACAAATTAATTATAAAAGGAGGCTCACAAGGCGAAATCTTAAAGCACACGATGGCAAAAAAAAAAAAAAAAAAAAAAAAAAAAAAAAAAAAAAAAAAAAGTCCATCTAAGAGTTTTCTCCATGCCTATTAAATAATAAAATTTCACTGACATAATATTATTTGAAGCATACCAAGAGATGGAAGAAAGGTTTATGGCATAGATATTGAAGAGTGAAGAGTCCACCCACTATCACACACAGAGGGAACAGCCTCTTGGCCAGTCCACCCACTATCACACACAGAAGGAACAGCCTCCTGGACAGTCCACCCACTATCACACACAGAGGGAGCAGCCTCCTGGACAGAAGAGAGTATGGGGTGAAGCACAATGATGTCGCCCGCACACTCTCCACTGATCCAGTGTTTGAATATTTTAATGCTAAATTCATGTCATAGAATAAATATTGTTGCTACAACTTTTCAGAAGGCAACACACCCCACCAAAGAATTATGGCTTTTCTAGTTTGCATATTTTAAAACACTTCCACCGCCACTTTCTCCTCTACTCCTTCCTGACAATCTTACAATGGAACTGTGGGGCTCAGATCTAGACACAGAAAAGCCGGTAAAAGCAGCTTCCATAAAAATGTATTCTTCAGAAAAGTCACATCAGAACAAAACAGACAGTGCTCAAGTAGACTACTGTTCCCAAGCTTGAGTTTCCTTCTGAGTACTTCTCCAAAGACATAAGTGGCGTTCTCGTCCACACTATTTTCTGCTTTGTCTTCTTAAAGTAACAAAATAAGTTAAATGAAAAAAGAGTAAATAAAATTTACTTTTAACTTCTCTATTTTATTTTTACTGTCTTCTATAAGCCAAAGAAATGACAATAATCAGATATTTCCCTGTTTCTCACTGGAAGGCGAAGTCCCTGCTCCTGTCCATTGTCCTGTCTGAGTAGGACATCCTCTGCCCCACCCTCTGCTCTTTGTTGTTTGTTCTCCCTGCAACACAAATACTACTTAATACTAATGAGTTTAAGCATAATATTTGAGGATAGCTTAAAAGAATATATATCAGGGGGTAAGGAAAAGTGCTAGGCTAGACAGGCAAAGCTTTGTCTAAGCCCAATTATTCACATAAATCAGTACATTTATGTTATTAGAACCATGTTAGGTATGCATATACCCTAAACAGATAGGGTGATAACTCTTAGCAATTCATTCAGTAATCAATAGGAATTAATCCTACATTAATAATACACTGTGGGCTTGTGTGTATGTGTGAGTAAGAACAAACCCAAAGGGGGCAGCATAAGGGAAAAAATTCTACTCAGCAAATATAGACAGGAAGAATAGAATAGAATAGAACAGAAAGATAGATAGATGATAATCAACCAATCAGTCAACTAAACTGGGGCAATCTTCCAATGACTAATATTATTGAAACCATGCTTTGTTAATTGAATGGCACTCAAGAATTAAGCATCACTATGTGCCTAGCATGACCATACACACAGTTTTCACAAAGGGAAGGTTCCCAGGGACTGGAGGAAAGCACAGTTGGTTTCACGGTCATCAGCCTGCTCCACTGAATCAGACCTGCCTGGGCTCAGCAGCTTAACATTCATCCCGCAGCTTGCAGGGCTGACATGGATATGATAAGACAGGAGACCAGAAACAGCGCTCCGAAATAACCTGGCTGAACTGCACTTGTTCCGACTCTCTTTGTCCTCCCTGGAGCTTTTGCTACTGGCAAAGGCAAGCCTAAGACCTCGCGTGTGTCTCCAGATCTTTGCTGTTAGCCAAGCAGCACCGATTTCCCCTGGACGAGCAGCCAGAGAGGTGTTCTCCGAAGAAGACTTCTAAGTGAGCATGTGAGCTGAACTCTCACTGAACTGAATTAATTATTAATGATGCAGATGGAGCTGTCCAAATGATAAGAACAGCTCCTGACGTGTCATGATCCAAGGCTTCATTAAACCATTTCAGGCATACTAATGGTTTCCCCCTGCTCATTACTAACTGGCACTTTTCTCATAGATATAATAAGTCCAGTGCCTGTAGGCAAGACATTCTATAGAAAGGCATTAAGTAGGAAGTTTGATTTCTCATAGCCTTTTATTCTTCTTCAGAGATCAGTATAAAGGTATACTGACTTTAAGTTTAGCTCAACACAATTTAATACTATTGTGTTAAAGTGTTTTTAACTCAGAAAAGTTAGAATTCAAAATGTATTTCCTTGGAATTGCAAGAAATGTTTTATTTTAAGGAGATTCCTTACAGAGACATTATATAATATTGTTTATATTATTAAGACTCATGTTGAAATTAGATTTTAAATGTCTTGTATCACCACAGTATATCTACTTAGGTGTCTTCAGTATACATATGCTGTAAGATTTTCCTTCTCAATTTAGGTTAGACACTGTATATCAAGGTACTGTTTTGCATTCTCTCTGTGCTGGGATGATTCGAGGGCAAAGCAATCTCAGAATCTCAAGGAGATCCGTGGGCAATTGCTACCTGCTGCTTTGGTTTGTGTTTAGGATGGGAACCATGTTACCCAAAGCCCTTCACAGTTCAGTCTGTACAAATGTAAACGAAGACTAATAAATGGTGGGCCTTCATGGAAAATGGGCAATGGGCTAAAATATCTGTACTCCCTTCTTACTAAGTACATTAACCTATTTTCCAAATGAAATGGTTTTTATGTGTTAGTTTGTGCTCATCTCTAGAGATGTAAATTTTAGTCAACAGAAGTAAACACGTAACATTTTTATGTCCCAAACATCCCTAAGGCAGCCTTTGTATTTAGTTTCCAAGTTCAAATGGGTTTGTTCTACAGGCTTCTCAAGAAGCCTATGTCTTTAAGGATGGTAATGTTCCATGGCAGCCATTAGTCACTTCGTTCTAGAATGTACTAAGCACATGCTCAAAAGAACTAAGAGCCAGAACTGGGCCATGAGCTGGATAGAGTAATCTCATGAGAAAGCACCGTCTCAAGAACACGGATGACATGGCAGTGGCTTCAAGGGCACCAGTCGCCGTTTTCAGTTTGCTCTGTTAAAGCAACTATGTGAAAGAACTGTAGTAAGAACTAAATGCACGCAGTAATTTTAGACATTTTAAGTTTAGCTCAACAACAAATTCTGTTAACTATTTGTGCGAGTTCTATGCCCGGTGTCCTTCCCAATGCCTTTACTGCTTGTTATGAGACAAATCAGAAGGCTCGACTGGTCTGCCCTGCCTGGAGGGCTAGGGCCTTACTTTCTCTGTCCCACCAATTCTGGGGTCACAGGTTTTCCATGTTACACTTGCATGTCTTTCACGTGGCTACTGGGATGGCGCTTATTGGGTCTTCATGCTTGCATAGCAAGGGCTTTATGGATTTAGGGATGAGCTTTTCTTTCAGAATTTATTTAAAATACTAGTTAATATTAAAACACCCATGGAAAGTCTATGAGTCACTTTCTTTCAGAAAAAAGTGATAAAAAAATTTCATATAGCAATGAAATATTTAAAATAGCAATATCTAGTCACTTTAAGAATATGAATCCTGCAGAGATGTTTAAGCTTGTTTATATTATCTCTTCAAACTTCTGAAGGCTAGAAACACCCATTTCTATCTACACTGTACCACAGCTGGGTAAAAAGTTTAAATGATTAAAATATTGCTATCACACTTCAAATATGACTATAGAGCCTAAGGTTTGAGAAATGTATTGATGTTACTACTGCTGACTTACAGAAAATTCATTTAAAAATAAATTTGTACTGATTTTCCAGAATTATTTAAGTCTTCAAAAGGAGTATTTTTTAGTGAATTTAAGTTATTTACTATCCTTTGCTAATCTAAGCTTTATAAAGATTTATGATCTGAAAGAATTTAAGATATGAACATTCATTTGAAATATTAAGTTTCTATTAAAATGGAAAAAATAAATTATGTCCATGTGCCTTTTTTAAAAAGCCAAATAATTCTTACCATGGCTGATGATTTTGTTTGTTTTGTTTTATTCTGTTTTTTTTTTAAATGCTGGTCCAGCAGACTGAATTAGAAATTGCACAGTGTCATTCTCACAGGAGGAGTGGCTCTCAGGCATAGTTAATTAGCCAATGTTCAACCTTCAATAATGATAAGAGTCTAAGCATGCTATACAATGTTGTCCTTCTGATAGACTGCTTACATCTTCGACTGTATAAACAGTTAGCAATGAGAGCGGGCATCTTTGTTTGAGTACCTCTGTTGCAGAAGCAACTGGGAAGGCTGTGAATGAGGACTCTACTTACCAGAATAATGAAAGTAACGGGCCCAATGAAACTCCATATGAAATAGTTATCAACGTGAAGCCAGCAACTATTGGGAAGGAAAGAGAACGCACTAAGTAGCTTTCCTGGATCCTTACATTAAGCAGAGACACCGAGCCACAAAAATTCAGCCAAGAAACCACCCCTTCATTTGCCTTTGAAAACACATTAAGCACGTTCGAGAAGAATTTTATTAATAATTCTGAGTTGGCTTTGACCCAACAAAGTTTAGCGATTCATTTAATTCAACCTACAGCAGGTTTGCTTTAGGCATGGGATGGGATAGAAGTTTTCAGATGAAAACTGAAGGCCCACCCCGGCCCCAAAGGCCTGGGACCTTCCCCTTCATTAGAAAGGAACCCAACAGTATTCCACACTGGGTTGTCATTTTCAAACTCTGGATGTAGTCTTCAAAAAGGCTTCTCAGGTTGAACAGAATTAAACTGCCTTAACAGAATTTAAAGTGTAAGCATTCAGATGGTGTCCCTGGCAAAACAGTATAGAATTAATACCTACACCAGGAATGGACAAATATGAGGGGAAAAATAAAATCTCATAGCTCTGCCCCATTAAAATACATGATGCATAAACTCATTAAGACATACTTTAGCTAGTGGTTCATATTTCATATAATTTTGAATCCTTACTGAATTTCCCTTATTTGTCTTTCACTATCTGCATAGTCATGGGTTCCTTGACTATAAATAAATCTAATTTTATAGGAGGGGGAAAAAAAACAAAAAGAGTTGGAAGTCAAATTTATGTCTTCAGCAAATAAAATTTGGCTATGTGTTCCTTCTGCTACTCTCTGTGAATATCTGTGTTTTTTAGGAACAAGAGAGTGACTATATTTTAATCCTCTCAAAGTCCCTGGTAAAAATATTAACAAAGCACAACACATAGGAAGGAATGTGCTGCCGCTGCCATGGACTCAGCCATACACAGTGAGTTAACAAAGCGTTCGCTTAAGTCAGATGTGGAAGTTCAGGAGAATTTTTACTTAATACCTTTCTGAGGCCAAAAGTTCTTTACTTTTTCAATTTGCTTCAGGTCAATCTTTTGTGTTAAAAAAGAAAGTCCATAATTTAGAATCTGCCTCACCAGAGAACAAATCCTTTGAACCCAGAAAATTACACAAGGCTTGATTGTAATTTGTGCATCGCGTGTCCATTCTCCCCCCAATAAAGCTTTCAGATGCTATTTTAGTCTGTCAAGGACCCTCGCTGACAGCTAACAGGCTTTAAAAAATTATTCACTTGAAAACCACTCAGGTCACTTGCAATTACTTACGCCTGTAATGTCCCGTAACTCTTGTAGTCAATAGCAGCGGAAACGCCGACCACCGTGGCCGGGAACAGGTACCCAGCGACATAGTAATACTTCTTCCTTGAGTACTCGCTCTCGAAGACCTCAACCAGCATTAAGTAGAGCTGCACACCTTCCAGGCACATCCAGGAAAACGCGGCCAGGAAGAAAAAGTGCAGAAGCCCTGCGAACACGGGGCATGCAATCTGATGGAAAGACACAGTGACATCTGTGAGTACACAGCGCCGGCTCCACAACCTTCAAACAGTCAACGGCAGACCCGCTAGTGTCTTAAACACACCTCACCGTCGGCATGAGGCACGCACGCACGCACGCACGCACGCACGCACGCACGCACGCACGCACGCACGCACGCACGCACGCACGGTCGCATGGTTCTTTCCGTAAGCTGATACAAGTTAAAGGCACAGTAAAGATCAAGAGCACAATGCTTGAAGAACAGACCATCAGGCGTGCCAGACATCCTCGCTGTAAACCACTACTATTTTGAAGTTCCGTATAGCGTAGGAAGGTAGGCCTTCCAAACTCCTGCTCTGACCGCTCATAGCCACCTGCAGGTGTTTGCTTCACAGGTCTGGAGGCCTTTTGTATCTCTAATCTCTATAATGGCACTTTAAAAGTTTGCTTTAATGACAGATACTCTCACTCTAATTATATAGGATTATTTCCTTTTTGTTTCTGGGGCATTCTCAAATTCATCTCAGATGAATGCAGGGTAACAGGGAAATGAATCGTTCTCTGTCCGACACTGAAGCCTTGGGATGACAAATAAATACTTTAAGCATGAAGGAAAGACTGTTGGTCAGAATGCCTATATAAGCTAAGTAGGAATTTGGAAAATGCACCCTTTTATTTCAGGCTGGGCAGAAAAACGTACTTGTTCTTTAATACGTGAAACAAATACATTCATAATAACACCACTGATTGAGATGTCTTATAATTTATTACAATTTGTCCATAACCATGACCATCAATTGCATCAAACAAGGGAAAATACTGATGTGGGCATCACACGAACGTTCCCGGCTAACAGACAAAGCCACCAAAGGGCTCTGGCCAGCCAACTCAACAGGGGCTTACCGTGTATTGGGTCTTATCGATGCCTATTAGAAAAATAAATTCAGCAATGAAAAGGTTGATACAGAGGTTCTTGTGAATTGTATTGCGGTCACTTTGTAGACCTCGGAAGAAGCAGAAGGTGAAGATGCAGATAGCCAGGCAGACGAGGGAGACAACGATGCCCACCCAGGTGATGACTGTCAGCAACAGGTGGTGGACTCCATCTTTATACTGGAAGACAGAAAGAGGGGAACAATGTCAGCAATCCACCTTACCAAGTGGAAAGCAACTTCCCACCCAAGGGTCTGATGAAGAACATTCATGTGTTCAAGCACAAGCTCATAAATAAAGATGCTGACTGTATAATGGAGGTAAAGGTTGTCTTACAGGATTTACTACTTAAAAATGATCGAATGAAAGGTGAGATTTTATTTAGAGAATGACGCAAGAGGCCAAATCTTAAAAATAACCACTAATATAGTTACCTTCAAAGATGTCTGAGAAATATTTACATGGAATAAAAACTAATTAGGATGAAAATAAATGGCATTTTAATGATTTTGCAGCTAATACATAATCCAACTTTAAAGTTTTTCTTTGCTCTTTGAGTATCTACAGACTTACAGAGTGAGAGATAAATAAGCGACACAGACAAACCTGATACAACTAAGAGTTTTACACTGGGCTTTTGTTGGAGTAAGCAGGGTGTAGGGATGAAAACCAGGGTCTTTATCATGCTGGCGAACACTCAGCCATTGAACCATATCCCCATGCTCCATGTTCTGAGCCCTTTTCATTACTGACTATCATTCTCTCTTACAATAGGAAGAACTATGTCGGCACAGTGCAGAAGCTTCTGTGACTGAAGAGTCAGCAGCTCCACATAACGTGCCAACTATTAAAGCACCGCTGTGAAATGAGATTCCGTAATTCAGACAGGAAAAGGGACCCAGCGCCTGGGAGCCCGTGTTGTATGCATATGCCCCATTTCTATCCTTTTTTTTTTTTTTAAAAAAATCCTTGGTTGCCTCTGAAAAACATTTGCCTGCAAGGGTTGGGTAGGAACATAGGAACGTCACACAAATTTGCTGAATGAGAAAGCGCCAAGCCTTGTGAACAAACAAGGACAGGGTAAAAATGATTAGAAACCCGAATTACTTTGTTTGCTTTTTAGTTATGATAAGCACCCAAAGACGGACTATTACACAAGCTGTTTCGAGTCTCGCAGGCCTTTCCCTGCGACTAATTAGAAGTGCAAATACTTACCGCAATTTCCCTGTGGGCCATGAGAATAGCAAAATTGGTGAGGTGGCTGCATGCACACGTTGTGCGAGTTTTATTAGTGTCAACCAGCTTGCAGCCCTGCGTAGACCAATATCCCATCATGGTTCTCTCTGAGTAGTTCCAGAAAGAGCAGTTTGCATTGAAATAATTGTCAGGCTGGGAAATAAAATGACAAGAGAAAATTAGGATTTTACACTCAAAGATGGCAATAGCAATTGTTTAATATGTGTAAAAAGGTAATTTAGATTAAACTTTGCATGTTTCGGACTATAAAGTTTTTCATCAGCAAAATTGTGGACGACGTTACCCGGGCCTGTATCTAGCTTAAAGGGGGTTTTATAGTCCGAAACCTCTAACGTGTACTCTAAATTACCAGGGACCCATTTCACACGATTACAATTTTCATCTGATGATTTTACCTACTGATAGGTATATTAGAATCTACCCCCAACCCCAGGCCCACCCTTCTCTGATACAAGATTAAAGTTGTGAATTTGTTCTGAGAAAATTCTGTAAGGACTGAGTGTCTTAAAAAAAAAAGTGTTTTGGTTATTTGCAAGTGAGGCATCAAATACATTTGAAATGTAGTGGTACTGTAAGGCTCTGAGGAGGAAATCAAATACAGCAGATAACACATAGGCTCTGAGCACACAGCCTATCCCTGAGTGTCCTGGACACTTGGTCATCCTCCGACACTCATTCACTCTACTCAGAGCAGATGGTCTTCCAACATCATGGTCACTTACGTACCCATTGATGCTGTGAGGGCCCTCAGAAAGGTCGCACTTCCTCAATTCTGAATTTTTAAAAACACAATCTTTGATTAAAGTTGACCCAAATAGAATTAATTTTTGTATGTATACATGCATGCATTCATACATATGTATGCATGTGCACACAGGTGTGTGTGTGTGTGTGTGTGTGTGTGTGTGTGTGTGTACCTCATCATGCAGAAGTCAAATGACAGCCTCTGGCAATGGTCCTCAGCCATTGTCTCTCAGTGTTTCTCACTGGCCTGAGACTTTCCAAGTAGGCTAAGGGCACTGTGGATTTTATCCTGCCTAGCTTCTTTTCATGGGTTTGACTGAATCAAACTTAGGTCTTCCTGTTTGCCAGGCAAGCACTTTTACCAAATGAGCCCAATATAACTAATTAAAAAATTAATGGCTAGCCATACTACAAAAGCAGAGTCTTAGGAGTTAACACTCAGCTATCCTGCTGCCAAGGCAAGAGTTAATTTTCATCCAAAACCAAATTAAAGTCATTTACATTTTCCTGTTGATTACTGAATTAGCTTTCATTAAGAATACACTTAAGTTCTAATAATCACTGAACCGGGCTCATTTAATTTTATGTTCACAGACTTAAATAAACTTGTGTCTCTGACCCAGCCCAACATTTAAATTTCAAATGGAAGGTCTTCTCCCACCCCAGCACCCTCACTCTCAGTCCAGTGACAGCTCGGCCTTCCTTTCTCTGGGGTTTAAAACCTTCTGTGACTTCATTAGCATACATTAGCTTACATCAATGTGTGGCAGTGTGAAAAGCACTGGATCTGTCAGGTACACGCGGCTGGACTCCTTATTGATGGAGACGGAGATGACGGGCGAGTTCACTGCAATGGTGCTGTTCCGACCCATGAGGTCTGCACCCAGCTTTATCGTTGCATTTTCAGTGCTTAGGAACTGTCCCAGGCTCCGATAAATGATGAATACCAGCTTGGCCAGCCCTAGGAAGGAAGACACAGCCACAGGACTCATCACACCCTTGCTCAGGATGAAAGAGCATGTGGTAAGACAAGGAGAAAAAAAATGAGAAAAAGAAAAAGAGAGAAAAAAGTGATCGGCTCTCTAAAGAGACTTACACTAAGTTTACTGAGAAAGCGATAGGAATTATTTTATATGCTAAGCCATTTCTGTTGCGTTAAGAATAAATTATCCAGACAGTACAGATTCAATTCAAAACTTAAAGGGGGAGGGGAGGGAGGAGGGGAAAGTAGGGTGGGAAGGGAAGGGGAGAGGCCCAGCAAGGTCTCACCATTCCTGCTGTTCTGTTTCACCGTGTTCGCTGAGAGTTGGATAGAGCTGCCCAACCCCTTTAAGCCAAGAGGGAATTTAAAATCGTGGACCTGCCCTTCTGTGCTGAGGACAGCAACTTCTAGAACTGGAAAAAACAAAGAAAAAGGGGAGGGCGGGGGGGGAACACATTGTTTAAACTGAAAACAGACAATAGACAATGCCATAGGAACTACACTTTCTCCTTACAAAACTTTATTAATTTGGGGTTTTTGTATTAAGTAACTTTTCAACTACCCTCTCCTAGCAGATACCAAGCCTAAAGTAGAAATCTGAAAGCCTTCACCACACAGGTCCACCTCTTTCTAGGTACAGGGATTTGAACAGCATTCTGTACGTCAGGTTGGCAGTTACACATTTTTCTCATTTCTACAAGCAGTGAAATGAGTGAAGTACATTCAGGAAATGCTGTCAACAGACAGATGTGACTTCACTCCATTCGTCGATATAAAAACATCCCTGCACTCTTAGGACCCTTTTATACTATTTTTAAATTTTGTTTTGTTGTAAATATGAAAACACTGGTGTTCAGAGATTCTTGGAAGAAATTCAGCCCCAAATCAAAACACTCAACTGCAAGCTTATAATGACGCTCCTGAAACTCCCGACTCCCACCAGAGCAGCCGAGGGCGACTGGTCTTACTGGTTCAAGTTGGAAGACATCAAGCAGCTGGTGGGTAGATGGTCCCCCTGCTCGAGTCAGGTTTTTTTGTATGTTGGGCAGAGGGTAAACACAGCTAACAAGTGTTTCTCCAAGTACAACGCCCAACAAAAAGGCCCAGACATTCACCACACAGTGGCAAATGGGAACAGACACGACAGCTCTGAGTTCAGACTCATCCTCAGTTACACAGAGCATCCCAAGCCAGCCTTACTAGAGGAGACCCTGCCAACAGAACCAAATAGAGCGAAACACTCACCACAAACGAGCACATCTGTGCGCGCACACATACCCTCGCACCCCTGATACATTATTACTCCCTCCCTCTACTGAGTGGGGCTGTAATTACTAATTATTTCTCTTAAAAAGCGCATAAAACAAAATATTCTTAGTTTTCATGTAAATTGAAATGTTCCAGACATGCATGTAAGAATGAGCTAATTTCATCTAAGTTATCTATTTACTTTTTAGCTTAAGAATTATGTTCATAGAAAAGAAAATCTAATCTGAAATTTCTACAAGCAGATTATTACTATACATGACTACTGGTTTTAGAAGAAATGAAGCGATGGTTATGAGGTAATCAAGTTAATCAAAATAGGTGTGTATCAGCCAATAAACAGTGAAACTGAGAATAGAAAAATTTGGGAAAATTAAAAGTGATTGAAGGAAACTATAGAAGTTCAGTGGTTTCTGACCACCAATATACCAATTCATAGTTTTCTGTAGACTTAATTTTAGAAAACACAGTAAGCACAATTAAGAAATAAGCTAGTGTGTAAGAATGCCTTTTAATCGGAAGAGCTCTGGTACCATTCAACAATCTATAAGTGAAGCTTAATTCTAATAAAAATTCGAACCCGACCCTATGAGTACATGGAAAGTCAAAATTCGATTTTAAAATTCATACGCATAAGAGTTACACAAGGACAGCCAGGGAATTTCCACAAGGAGAAATTCTGAAAGGCGTGCAAGCCACTAGCACCACAGAAAAGCCGACAGCACCAAAGCAAAGCCTGAGTATGAGATCTTACTCACAGGCTGACGTGGCACAGCCTTGATGGATGTCAGAGACAGGAAAGAGAGCACGTTATATGCTCATAAAAGTCCAGAGAGAACTGGTTTATTTGTATGGAAAAGCCCAGATTAGTTGCTGCTACCACAAAGAACAATCAAACAAACTTTAGAAAGACTAAAGGCAAATGTAAAACCACAAAGCTTTAATCTTATCAATGTACAAAGTTATAAATGATGGATGGGATCCTTACGAAGTCAAAGCAGAGAAAGGTTTTTAAAGCAGGAAGTGAAGATAAAACTTCTTAGATATCAAAAAAATTCAGCCCTAAAAATTAAAGACTAATTAATCAATTATACCCTATTATTCTGTAAAACAATACCTTTAAACTGCTAGAAAAGGAATGAAACAGAGTATTTTTAAACTATGTAATCCTCAACCAATTAGTGACCAGAACACATACAAAACACAGGGAAACAGAGAAACTGAGAAATGTTGAGAACAGCAAATTCACAGATAAAGTAAAACACGTTGATGAGAGTAATACAAAGGGATGCTTCAAAACATTAGGGCCACAGCAAATCAAAGCAGTACTGGGGTCCATCCAAACTGATTAACATCATCCATGCGAAAATCAGGGTTAGCCTGGGACCGTGTAGTGCTTTAACCAATGAGCACAGAAATTGGAAAAATCAGAATAGAGGAAAGCCTGGAAAATATTTGGTAAAATGGATCAGCATAGTATGTCCTTGAAAATGTTTCTTTAGGATGCATGCATGTATGCCTAGAAACACACTGAACAAGACAACACACTAAAACTTTGGTCTACTTCTCCTTACCAAAAATTGGGAAGCCACTGCAATGCCTTAGAGGATACTTAACCATGGTGTACTCTTAGATCAGAGGAAGGAATCAGAGATACACCTGTCAGTAGAAATACACACAAAACTCCTAGCCGCAATGGGAAGACCATCAGATGCCGTTTAAAGAATGAAATCATAAATGCCGTAACTACTGTGCTCATGAGCAGCCTCCCAGGTGAAATCGTTTACAAAAATTGTTAAGCAGGTGTTGAGTCTAAGAATTTGATGTCAGCTAGGACAACAATATTGGGACCCCCATCTCAAAAAAGATCCCAAAATAAAGATAAAATCTTTTAAAGACAAATGGTGATAATTATTCTCTATTTGATCTGGTCTGTCATGGAGAATGTTTGTCATCAACTTTACCAACAAGGAAGTTTCTGTGTTGCCTGTGTGTTTTAACTAAAGTGGATATAGCACAATGATATCACATGGGCTGAGTGGCCAGTGCACTGATGTTTATGTTGGTTGCTATGGCACATACCTTAGTCAACAGATAGTAAAAAGCACATGCACTTAAGTTTCTGGAGAGCTATCCAAAGTCTTACTCACCATGGCTTTTTTTCCTCCCTCATCTAAGACCCTGGCTTCAGTGAGATGCAGGCGAACCTCTGAGGAAGATACTGATGGGGCCAAAGACCTACCAAGTTCTAGGTAAGCCTAGGCTCCAGGGAGAGGGGAATACAGAATAGGTTTGAACAGATCCAAGGCCAGCCTCTGGTCTACACAGCAGGAAGAATTACCTTTGCTGTTGTAAACCGTACTTTAACTTTAACGTTTTCTTTCCAGCTATAATACAACTAAGTCTGAAGTGATGGGGGTAGAGGTTAGATGATGGAACATTCTGGCTATTCTGAAAATAAAGGAATGGAAATCATATAATGGATGTTTCAGGCTTATACCTAAATTATCCAATTAATCTTAATGTCACAAAGAGAGGCAATGGGACGCTAAGTATCCCGGTGTTATGCAACAGAAGTTCCTAAGGTGAACATACCACACTGGCCCAATTGAGCCGCTAGACAACTAGTGTATCAAATGCAGGTTAACGATGAAATCAGGTGAAGTGAGACAGATCTAAAGGCACAAACGTCTACGAGGGTCATCGTCCTCCTCACTTCTCTAATGAAACAATAAAACTTTTAACATGCACTCTTTTAATGGAAAGGAAATAAATATGGAATAGGTATATAAACAGACTATTATATCCACTTTCAAATAAATCAAGGCTTAACACCTCTGCAAGAAGGAAGGTGCATGATTATTATCTCCTGAACTTATTTTCTTAACGTTTAAGTGTGATTTTTCTTTTTCTTAAAAAGGACATTGAAGATTTCACATTCATAATGATAGGACATTATGGTTTGCTGTAAAATTATACAGCGTAAGAGGTGTAAGCAAGGTAGAATTAGGCAGAGGGAGGATGCTGAAACCTTTCGAAATCAGTTAGAAACTTATGCTTTTCTCAAGAGAGCAAAGTCTTTCTACATAAAGAATCCTTATTGCTAACGAGTTGAAAACTAGCTGAACTAGATCAGAAAAGATTAAAGATCCTTTATAAAGAGATGAGTGAATGGGCCATAAACACATGCAAAAATTCATCAAGTGGATGACTTTTAGTTCCCTCTAATCCTAGCACTCAGAAGGTCAAAGCTGGAGGACAGAGTTTAAGACCACATCAGCTATACAAGGAGATCAAGTCTCCATCAGAGCCCCCCCCAAAATAAACACATGTTGCTTAGTAGAAATGAAAAGCAAACTCACACAAGATACCAATGCAAACTACTGAAATGGGCAAAATTAAAAAGCTCGAGTCTCGGAAAGCACTGAGAACTGGTGGGACTCTCACTCATAGCCTTCAGAGACCAAATGGACATAAGAGCCGCCATGTGGTAACAGCTAAAAACCAGTAATGTGAACTGATACCCAGAAATGTGAGTACATTCCTAAAATGGCACAACACTGAGCAATAAGATTGAACTACAATCCTCAGTCTGGATGGGGGGAGCTCAAAATTAACTCAACATAAAAGAAGCAAGATTCAAAAGGAATGTGAGTCAGTCTAGGGGCCAAGTTCACTGACAGGAAGCAGTGGTTTCCCCTGGCGGAGGTGGGAGGGGCTGCCTTTTGAAGATAAAAAAGAAGCCTATTCTGATGGTGGGTGGAGCATTTGCTGGAGATTCCCGAGAACCATGCTTTCAAGTAGACACTGACGCATAGAGAGGAGACCTCAGTGTTGACAGGGGACGCTCTCCTAGATACTCACACCACTCTACGGCCTCATATCGCACCTGCGTAAAGCACAGTGGGAACTTAAAACTAATTGCTAAGAAGAAAACCAACTTGTTTCAATAACTGAAGATATAGCTGTCGTCTATGTTTACATAAGAGCTTCAAAAAATATATAAGGAAACAGTAGGCTATCCTCATATGTTTAAAGACAAATTCTAGGAAAAACAAAGTTTTCTTTGTGCTTAAAACAACACGCATTTCAAATAAAATGTTGATTATGAATTAGAAATAAACAACATAACTATCTTCCATGCTAATAACATTGGGGTAATAAGTATAAAGAGAGAATAAATTCCAACTATGGATTAGTAATACAGTAAAATGTTACACTATATCCCAAATGGATATTCATAATGTCATTAAGCTTAAAACTTTAATAGGAAGAACAATCCTTCCAAGCTCAGAAAGATGTATTCGGAAAATGATAATTTCCAGATATTTAATCTCATGGTTGTCTGGAATTAAGACAAAAAAGTATGTGGAATATAGAAATAAAACATGTTCAACAGATGGGTACGCAAGAATTTAATATAACTCTTCAAGTATCCATGTACAGTTGAAGTTAAAAAATAAAGTTTAGGTTTCATTTTTAAACTAACTTTTAGAAAATTTGGGAAACAAATTGAAGCCACAAAATGTCATGCTATATATGTCACTAAGAGGATGGGATCCACCCCATTCTGTGCTTAGGGGATACCACCGGACACAACTGAGTGGACCCCACTCTGTGCTTAGGGGATACCACCGGACACAACTGAGTGGTGTTAAATGTGCAGAAATTTGAAGAATGTTATCAGCTCAGAAAACTGTCAGGAGATAATGAAAGTTTGGGAGTTTTATTAATTTTTTATTATGAGTAAACCATGCGAACACTTTTTTGAGGGGGTTGATTTTTTTAGAGACGGGGTTTCTCCGTCCCTGGCTGGCCTGGACTCTGGAGTCCTGGCTCTGCCTCCCAAGTGCTGATATTAAAGACATGAGCCAACACACTCGGCTGAACACAGTTTTCTTGTTTTTTGTTTATTTGTTTTCTTTGATTTTTCCAAGACAGGGTTTCTCTATGTACACTTTGTAGACCAGGCTGGCCTCGAACTCAGAAATCCACCTGCCTCTGCCTCCCAAGGGCTAGGATTAAAGGCGTGCGCCCACCACCGCCTGACAGTTTTCTTGTTTTTTAACAACCAGATATCTAAGACTATAGATCTTTTGACTGTATTTATATGCTGAAGTTATGGGGATGATTTATAATTTCTACACCCTGGGAAAATTTTATATATATGAAATAAACTTAAAGTTTAAAATTTCAATTCAGGTGCCATATTTGAGTTATGTCTATTTTTTCAGCTGTTAATACGCATCCATCCCATTGATGGTCATGAAATGTCAGTAAGACAGGGCATTCCAGCCAGAGGAACTTCATTCTTTCTGTCCTGAAGGAGTCATCATGGCTTCTGGTGGAGAAATGAGCGGTCTTTATTTTTTTCATGCATCTTTTCTTTTTCACTGATAATGGCAATCTTTTATTTCAGTAAGCTATCTAGTAAACTTTGGATCATGTCAATCTCACCAAATAATTATCTACTCTAAGTTGGAGATATTTAAATATCAGGCTTTCCCCCTCCTACCAAAGATTGACAACAGTAGATTTCTGACCTTCACTGGCAATAAATATTTCAACTCTTGACTACCCTTCAGAAATATTGGAAATTTGACAACCTGGACAGAATGCTAAAAGTATGTCCTTCGCTGGTAATATCTTTTAATGGGAAGAGGGAGAGGGACAGCCTCTCACAGACCAGGCTGACCTTCACTTCTTGACCTTCCACTAGCCCTGAAGTAGTCCCTAGCCCTAAGAAGTGCTAGAGAATCAAACCTAGGGCTTCCTGGTACCAGGTGAGCACCTCGCCCACTAAGCTCCAACCTCAAGTGTTTTGCTTTGGAAATCAGGCTCTCACACTATAGCCCAGGGTGGCTGTGAACTCACAGCAATCCTCCTGCTGCAGTCTAGCAAATGCTATTATGACAGATGTGGACTACTAACTCCCAGCTATTAACTACTGCATTTACCTAAAGGAGGTTGTGTTTAATGTAAACAGTCGCACTCAAGTTTTATGAGCTATAAAATATCGGACTGGAAGAACATATTAAGTGATTTAAATTCATTAGGAATGTTGTCAAGATGGAAATGCATTTGCCACCTTCTCACATGAAGCACGTTCATCCCTTCAGCAATACATATTCTAGAGTTTAAGTGCTCCTAGTTTTTTCCTTTAATGATTTTTCAATTGAAAAATTCACACATACTCAGAAAAACAACTTCCATAAGATGTAGGCAGATTTCAGCTTAAGTATTAATTTTATGAAGTATGATCAATAATTTCTTTTCCTCAAAAAACTCAGCAAAAGAGAAAGTCTGCTATTGGGAAATGATCCAGCCAGGACACAATCTCTGCTCTCTTCAACATCTGTCTTCCAAATTAAATGCTGCCGCAGATACACTCACCAATATTTTCTGTTGGCATGGAGACCCTGGTTGGTTCCAAAAGGTTGTCTGCTAGGACAAACGCGCCTTCTTCCAGTGTATCCAGCAACATCGTGGCCGTGTGCGCCTGCTCGGAAGAATTCATGTGCTTCCAGGATTCCAGAGCCTCAGATCTCAGAAGGTTGTCTACTGTGTCCACAATTGCCTGTGTCCATCAGAAAAATGACCATTAGTTCTGACGGCCTCTAGAACACAGGGGACTGTCAATCGCTGACTGGTGACAACTGTGATGTTTACCTGACGTGAGGACTTACTTTCTTTTCATGAGTGGGGCAACTGTAAGTACTACTTCAAAATAGCACTAACTAGACATGAGTGAACAGCTGCCCGACACGAAGGAGTCCTTAGGAAAGGTGGCTTGCTTCTCATTTGTCTAAGCATATTGCAACTGCTGAAGGGGTCGTGGAACTCTCAGTAGCAGCTCCGACTTACACAAGTGGTCACTCACAACTATCACACTGTTTGTAATTTCAAATGTTAAATGTATGACTGGAAAACACTCGTGTTTCTAGAGTAGGCCAGCATCTGCCAGAAATTTCAGTCATGGTGTTCTTTTGAATTCAAGTAAGTCAAACGGCTTTACATCCTTTGTCTGTTATCACTTGAGTGGAAGAGTAGCTTTCTAAAGCTTAGAAGCTACATTTTGGTCCTACCCATCACCTATATAACACACATACCTATATGTGTGCATATGTTAACTCCTAAGGACTGGTCTGCTTTTACAGGAATGAAGAAAACAGGCAAAATACTGAAAGGCTATATTAATCATTCAAGGAGAATAGAAATATATAAAGTGCTGAAAAACAACTGAGCTGCAAATATTCCTAAGTGTGGGTGCAATTTAACCCCATGCAAAACAGCATTAAATAACAATATAGCTCTGTGGGCTAGTCCACTGCAGGCAAGCACTTGCTTTAGTCAGGCTGCAGTGTGCTGTGCATAGCTGGGTGCTGTGCCTAGCTGGGTGCACGAAGTCAGTACATGTGTTTACTATTCCATATGCCTACATACACTGTGCCACTAGGCTGGTAAATACATTGTTCTGATCCATTGGTAGTTGCTGAGGAAAAATAATGTGCCATCTATGGAAAACAGCAATGAACTGGGTCTTTTTTTTTTTTTTACTTTTTTCTTTTTAGACGCTCTGTATGAGCAAGGGGAAAAGTTGTTTGAGGCTATTGTCAGAGTAAGATTAATTAGCTTAATCCATCTTAATACCCTCGTTCAGTCTGCCTTGCGAGCCACCATGACCTCTGTGGCAGGTGGAAGGTACTTCCAAGTGGTTGTTAAAGGCTTTTTCTGTTTCTAATGGGAGATAGACTAGTCCAGAATGCTCACATGGATGCTTCTTCAGCCAGTAACTAGACTGGAACAGAAATTGGTCTGCTGAGACCAGATTCATTAGTCACCAAGAAATACAGACCAGAGTCTCTAATCTAAGTTACAAATGAATCTTCTGTAGCCAAGTAGAAACTTACTTCATTTGCATAGAGTAAGTCTGATTTGTAATTTAAGGAAGCTTATTATTCTTGTCTGAACAGAGAAGCTCATTCAAAACACACTGAAAATGACACTGGTCAGAAATTAAAGTCATATCGAGGTTTAGCATGTGTGTTTACTTCTCCTGACGGCACGCTGACATCAATGTGAAAAGCTCCTTATTTATTACCATTTATGATTTCCAGGTAGGATCAAGGTAAGCATTAGCCTGGCCATATCCCTACAACAGTTTTTTCTTGACAAAGCTGGGGGAAGCTGACTCTTGGCTCAGTGAGTTATATTTTGGGCAACATACTGGTTGCTGCATTCCACACATTAGAATCTTAATGAAAAACTCAACATCTGAGTGTGAATTACTTCACAGATCTGCATCAGTTGCATCCATAATCAGATTTCTTAATGGATTTTTTAGAACATTTTTACCTGCAAACTGATTTCCCTTTTCTTGCAAAGGGCTCAGATCCAAAGGTGTCATTTGCTAACAGGTGAGATGTTGTTCTCGGTGCCCCTCCCCGACCTTGCTAACCGGTGATTCCCTGATTGTTGTACCCAGCCCTGACCTTGTCAACCAAGTTTATGAGGTTTCAGCTTCTGAGTAACTTCTCATTTACAGAACTACACAACTTCTTGGGTTTGTTCCCCCACTATGGGACTTTGTCCTTGTGCGTGAGATTTACCTAGGTAACAGTTAACCACCCTCTGCACAGCAAGAAACTTCTAACCTACAGAGCAAACCAAAATACGATAGTACTAGTTTGGTTTACTGGCATGGCGAGCCTCGGAACACTGCCTGGCATGTCAAACACACGAGGAAAAAATGCTGGCCGCGGCACAGAAGTGCCTCGTTGTTCCTACGATCCTGAAAGGAACGCCCACCCAGCATAGACTGGAATCACCTTTGCAATGTTCGTATTTTACTTCTGGATGCCCACACTCATCAGCCTGCTTCCAGAAGCGAATTCCCAAAAGGCCAGAACAAAGCCTAATTTATTGAACAGTACACCCCCGAGATCAGAAAGCAGTGACTTTTACATGCACATATATTATGCCCATACAGTCTTTGATATGATAAACTGCCAAGAATATATCATAGCTGTTTCAGGTTGTTGAAGCCAGAGATGGGTAACAGAAAACAAAGGGACCACTATGTGCTCTCTTCCAATTCAGAGGATAGTCGTTAAAGTTCTTGTATTTTTGGTTTTTTTAAATAAATGGGAAACCAGCAAAAAAAAAAAAAATCAGTAAAATATTATTGGCTTGTTCTGAGAGAAGCCAACATTGGTACAGCTGATATGGGGCACATTATATAATTATCAAAGACTGAAAATTCTGAGTCATGCAGCAAGATGGCGGAAGCGTGGCAGGCAGCTGAGGAGCGGAGGAAGCAGGGGAGAGACAGGAAAGATACCTTAAGGTAAGCCCTGCATGTCTTCTCTCGTTTTTGGAGCTTTTAAGTAAAAGAAAAGAAAATCAGAGGTTAGATTTATCTGCTGAAAAAAATATGAGGAAAGAAAAAAAATCCTCAGAAATTAAGTTGGTGTTCCTGAGTTCTAAGGTGACTAGGTACAAATAACCTCTGGGCACCTGGGTCACTCCACTCGTGGGCAAAGCTATCTATTTTTCAGTTTTTAGCTCTGTCTTGCCAAGTGTCTTTTTATTTTATTTTATTTTGTTTTATTTTAATTTTTACAAGAGAAAAAAAATGAGAAACAGTCTGCCTATCTGTGACTTAATTCTGGATTCCAATGAACAAGGATATAAACCAACATGGTGAGGCGCACTCACCATTTGAGAACGCGGGGGTGGGGGGTGAGGGGGTGAATCTTAGCTTTCTCCCCATAGCTGCCACTAACACCACTGGATATCACACCTTTGCTTCAAGCACTAAGAGCTGCATGTTTTCATAAATTCATTAATCATGTGACCTAGAATCACTCTAGACAAGAACCCTAACTCTACAGCGACAGGGCTGACCAGTCAGATGGTGAAATTATCACTCACTAAAATCTGGCATAATTAGTATCATTTATGTCTTTGAGGGAGAGGAGAACCGTGTTCCTTTCTCAGTCATTCTCTGTGAGAAATGAGCACACTAGGAAGTTGAGTCTCTAAGTATGTGTCTGGGTGCCTGGCTGCAAGTGTGGAGGGGCAGAGAGCAGCCATTCAGAACCATGTCCTACAGTGTCCAGATCCTACCTTGTTATAGCTCCTCCCAGCCGAATCCTTCTCACTCGGTTTCAGCTCCTGCAGCTGAGCATCCAGGATGTCCACCAACTGTTCCATCAGCCTCACAGAAGAGCTCACGTCCCCTGCAAACACATTCCCCTTGGTGTGCTTCGCCAATTCATTGGCCAGACTCGCAGCATTCTCTCCACTTCTGATCTGAAAAGGTAATTAGTAGTATCTCAGTAAACGATCTGTGGCTTTTGGTTCTCTTTCAGCAGCTCTGTTGTGGTGGGGAAAAAAATTTGCAAATATGTCAAAATCTGCAACTAATTGAGACTAGTAATGTTTTCTTCATCTCAGAAGATTAAAGGCTTTTAGATCCTTACCATACAAAGAAATTCCTCTTACACACACACACACACACACACACACACACACACACACACACACACACACAGAGGAGGGGGAGAGGAACAGAGAGGGAGAAAGAGGGAAAGAGAGAGGGAAACAAAAGGAGAGGGCTAGAGACATCCTTTTGTATTGTTTTGTTTTTTTCTCTCTGTTTTTTTTTCTGTCGACTCTCATTTCCCTGTAACCACTTTAAGTTGTTATTCTATTTTTTTTACTTATTCCAATGATGCAGATTTTACATCAGAAAGCGGTGTGATACCCAGAATTATGTCTGTATTTCAAGAAAGCTAGACAGAGAGAAAATTAAAAGAGTACTACAGTCCAGTGCAAAATTTCAAGCAGAGGTTTCTAGGCCTGCTGCAGGATCATTTTCACTCATTGTCTGTAATCGTGTGTGATACAAACATCTGTTTGCATTCTGTGGGTTCAGCTGCAAACTTAACGATACTTGAATTTATAGGGCTAGTATACTATTTGTCTCATGAACATCAAAAGAATCAGGACAAACTAAATGTGAATGAAATTAAAACAAGTATGCACTGGTTAAACAGCTTAACACAGAAAACAGCTTAACCCCAAACAAATCTAACATTCAACGACTAGTTCACAGACAAAACTATGCCTTAAAAAACAAAACAAAACAAAAAAAACCCAACCAACCAACCAAACAAAAACTTTTGTGCTGAACAAAGCCTCAGTGTAACACAGAAAACTAAACTATTCAAGTTGAACGTCAAGCTCTCACACAATCCACCCCATCAGAACATTCTAACCCACCTTCTGGGCCAGCTGATTCACCCAGTGAGACGTGCAGTTGCTAAGATCCGGGCCCTTCGGGTTCCATGCTCCTGTGGAAGCCACGCAGAGATACGAGGCAGTTCCTGCAGCAGACGCAGAGAACAGTGGTGAGGTTGAAGCTCTGTTCTGTGAGCTTTTGGGAAACTTGGCTTTGATGATCCTAGACTGGGCATTACAGTTTCAATGAGTGCTATTCAAAGTAGTTGGCAATCATTGACAGAAAGTGGCAGGCAATGCAGAAGATTTTAAACTAAATATAAAGTAAGCATGGGACACCAGACATTTAGAGTGGGTTTGGGGGGAACCAAAAAGCCCTTCCTATTCTTGGGGCTCATCTAACGTGATGGCGGTCATGAGAAAGGCAGCTAGCTACAGGGGAGCCTCACTAGATAGAGACTTGAGACAAAAAGACTCAGGTTTGACGTGGGAAATGGAGAGGCAATTCGATGCCTGACCTTAAGTGACACTCACAGTTTAAAAACCTTTATAATGTGTAAAAAAAAAACAAAAACAAACAAATAAAAAACCAACCTGTATTAGTAATATAATAAAATAATGAAATTGGCTTGTGTAACTATCTTCCGCTAATGAAACCTTTCCCATGTTATTTGGAAGCTACTTACTAAACTATAAAAGTGTGCCTTGTGTAGTGCAGGAAATACCTCTTGTTCCCTTGGGACACGGTCGCTCAACCATCATCCCCCTTTGTGTCTGAGGCCACTTTATCCCCTTCCATTCTAACGCTTCGCAGAATCTCTCTGGCAGGGGAAAAATATTTGTTACAGGAGGAATTTTGGTTGTGGAGGCCGCTGGAGGTGGCTTGGTCCCTCTGCTTCCTTCCTGAGGACGAGCTACTGTGCTGCTCACGGGGCCTCTCTGGGAAGTACTGCTTGTGGTTGACACTGTGGTTTTGAACAGCTCAGCTGAAGAAGTTATTGTCACAGCTGTGGTAGGCACTATGAAAAAAAGATGAATGTATTAATCTCAAACACACCTTCACACTCACCTAGAGGCGTGTGTATGTGAACATATGCATGCACACACACACACACACACACACACACACACACACACACACACGCATACCCCTTCACCCATCCATATTCCCCAAGTCAACAAACAAAATTATAGTAGGGAAGGAGAAGATGAAAAAAAAATCACATTTATTACAATTTATTCATAGGGTCAAAAGGTGATCACTTAAGCTAGATGGTAGCTTGGATCTTGGTAAATATGGTCACATGATTTAATTGTAATTTCCCCATAACGCTCTGAGGTTCTCAATTCTCTAATGCTGTCACCCTTACAGTCACACATGTTGTGCATACCCCAACCATAAACCTATTTCATTGTTACTTCATAACTGTAATCCTGCAGTGGTTACAAATCGTAATGCAAGTATCTGATATGTAGGATATCTCCTATGAGATCCCTGCTAAAGAGTCACTTGACCCTCAAGGGGTCACAACCCACAGGTTCAGAACGTCTGCTCTAAAGAAACGAAGTAAATGCAGGAAAACTGTATTGTACAAGTATATTGCATTAAAAAAAAAATCCAAAAGATCAAGGGGAAAAAAAAAAACCCTCTGACAATGATGGATAATTAGTATGATAAAAAGATTTGAAGTCACCCACTCCACATCCTGGAGAAAAACAAACACACTGACACCTCTCCAGTCAGCAGCCGTTCTTGCTTGAGGGCTTTTGAGCATGCCTGGTTACGTCCAAACAGAAGGTAAGTTGGGCACACTTATTCTGCTCTGGGTTTGGCATCTTTACTTCGAAAAGGTGAGGATGAGAGCTCCCCGAGACATCTCTCACCCAGACAAGGCTTAGAACAGACGGAGAGTCAAAAATCAACCTTTCTGTTTCTCACCAGTCCATAGAAGACAATGCAAACGAACTATAGTCACATATTTCAAAATAAACAAAAGGGAATTGTAAGGAAAGGGTTTGTCTTCTAAAAAAAAAAAAATTCAACTAGATTCTAAAACAAGAGTGCGCAACTGTTTTCTCCTTTAACAACCAAGCATTAAAAAAAGTGTCAGCAAGAATATAGTAACATTTAAAATCTGTCAGAAATATTCAAAAGTTTTATCTACAATTTATTTATTCTTAAAATCTTACATGTAGGTTACCTTAAATTTAATGTCCATAAGTTATTCCTAAACCATAAAAATTTTAACACTGGTATGCTCAAATGAGAATATCTTACTGCCATCTATCACTATGTACAAAAAACATTTTTGTTTTACCTATACACAAGAAACAAGCTATATTACTGACCATTGAAAAGTATATTCAAAATCACTCTTATGTTTAACACTTGAGGCTCTGTCTTAAAAATAGTCATTAATTAATTCTCATCGGTTGAGAGCATGTGAAGAGGATAATAAAAGGTGTGTGTGTGTGTGTGTGTGTGTGTGTGTGTGTGTGTGTGTGTGTGTGTATCTGGGGGTTTTAGGTGTGGCAAACTTCTAGTTCTCATTACATATATTACACTTAGGTTTTCCTCTCCCTCCCATCTCACTGGGAAACTTTTAAGCATGTGTTTTAATTCTAAGCTAAAATGATTGGTCATATGAGAAGCATCTCTGTACGTCAGTCAAACACCATCCCTAGCCAGCTGCTGTGAGAACCATGCCAACCTGTCTCTCTCTGCTGTGAAAGTACCCTCTCGTTAAACAGCCTCCTTCGATCCCAACGCAGGGAGGCTTTCATAGCTTTCTCAATGAACATTTCTCAAAGCACCACAATCCTTTGCAAACGCGTCAGATGACTGCTGCGGAATCAGGGAGTGAGGAGGGAGCCAGGAATCAGAGAGAGTGGGGAAAAGCACAGGACAACATGCCTGACACGATACTAATCAGTTCACAGGGGACCACTCAGATATGTATTAATACCACAAGTACTCATTGCTAGCTAAGCATCAGTAAAGATCCAGGCGATGGAAAGATTGAATCTCCACTGGATTCACAAAAAGCTCAGGGAGCACTCTGCAGCCATGCATTTGTATATTTTTCATCAATATATTAAACCATAGGGAGTAACTAAAATTTGTGGGATGTTGGAAGACTGAAATTTAGTGATACTTCAAGGCATAAGTTTTTATATTTGAGAGGCGTTTCTAAGAATCACTAACTCTCCCCATTAAATTAGCTAGAGAAAGGACCCAAGGAGCTGAAGGGTTTGCAGCCCCTTAGGATGAACAACAATATGAATTAACTAGTACCCTCAGAGCTCCCAGAGACTAAACCACCAACAACCAAAGAGTACACATGGTGGGACTCGTGGCTCCAGCTGTGTTTGTAGCAGAGGATGGTAAAGTCAGTAATCAGTGGGAGGAGAGGCCCTTGGCCCTGTGAAGGTTCTATGCCCCAGTGTAGGGGAATGCCAGGGCCAGTAAGCAGGAGAAGGTGGGTTGGAGAGCAGGGGGAAGGGGGAGTGGAGAGGGGGGAGGGAATAGGGTTTTTTCTTTCTTTTTTTTTGGAGTGGAAACTGGGAAAGGTGATATCATTTGACATGTAAGCAAAGAAAATATCTAATAAAAAAAGAATCATTAACTCTATGGAGTAGAGACAAATGAAGGCGGGGCATCTGGCAATGATCAAAGCTGGTGGTATTTCTTCAGCATTCATAGTCAGATGTCATGACTACCCACAGCCTGGGATCAATATAGATCATGTCTTACCATAGGCAAGGCACAAACTGTCTTTTCATACCCATGGAAACCTGGTCATGGAGAAGTCAGGTGACTGGTTTAAGGTCACCTGGTTCTCATATTAAATGTTTGATCTTACCTTCCTAGGTAAGAGGCTGATCAAAGGCTGAGAAAAAAGACAATGCAATGTGCCCTTATTCTGGGGTATGAGAAGACCAAGGTTCATCATGAATGTGGCAAAAGTTTCAGACTTTGAGAACACTGCCCGAAGACCAACACAAAACAGAACTGTAACATGGATACCAAGCATTTTTACAAAGCTCTGTTTACCAGGGTGTCCTGGCAAACACCCTGTTGGGCCGGCTTAGCACTGACTGCCATGCATCGTTTTAGTGATACCAAAGTCAGTGCTAACAAACACATTGACTGGTGTTTGTGTCCAGGAAAACCTTAACGAGTAGAAAAAGAGTCTGTCTACTAAGGTACCCAGGGCTGAGCTGTGGACTGTCAGGCTCTCCCTCTATCCGTTGGAGAACAGTATCCAAGTGTGTATGACACTCTTACCCAGGCCGGATTGTTCACTCGCTGACGAATGACTGGCCTCCAGCTAGAAACTATCCAAGCTGGTAAGAAGAAGTCACACCCATTAAATTTACCCCCATGCTGTTGTATGAGGACCTTTCACTAGCAGTGGGAGGATATTTAGAAAATGTGATATGTTGAATATTTTATATGCATAACAAGACGGCTCCTTTGCTTACATAGGACCTCCCGTTACAGAATTATCAAACTTCTCAGAGTCAAGATGAGCACCCACTCAGGAACCGCCCCAAACTGAGTAAGGATAGGACTACTTGATTGTTAGTACTTGGGATATCACATCTATAGGAAGAGTAAGAAAAAGCAAGTTACACGGATAGACTGAAGAGTTAAAACAGACCCACAAAGAGTTTTTCTGAGACCTGTTCCAGACAGACCAAATTTGATGTAGTTTAAGACAACAACAACAACAACGACTCATGATGGAGAAGAAACGCTTAATATTAAAATACGCATATAAAAATATCAGGAGATAGAAATATTACACTTGTGGCATCAGAGGCTGGGGAGGCTTGACCCATCACTGAGAGCAGCATTGGAAGGGATGGGCTAGCAAGATCCACGTGCACGTGAAAAGAATGATGCTTTCTCAGACCCGCTGTACCATTTGCCACATAAAATCCGCAGCCTTTATATTTTTATTGTTTTGTTTTGTTAGTTACATAAGCTAGTCTTGTACCAAATCCTGTAGTATCTGCTTCATGAGAACTCTCTCCATTAAGACTTTAACTATGCATTCTAGCCGCACAAGCCAGCCGCTGGCTTGTGGAAAGCAAAGACCCAATTCCTCTGGTTGCTCCATTCCTTGCCTTATCCACTTCTTGATTCTTACTTCTGAAGGCTAAATGTACCTTATTAGTTTGACCTTAATCTACTGGCCAGGATAGTTCTGGGAGACCCCACCTTCAGGCTTAGAGAGCACAGACCTCAGAAGAGAGAAATGAGTCTCTAGAATTGTAAGTAGAAACATTATAAGAAGAGCAAATAAGAATATAGGTCAAACGGCAGCAAGAAAAATTTAGGTCAGGTAAAATGTTTTATTACTTAGGGTTTAATAAGGGGTCAAGATGAATTTTTATGTTCTGGGAATATGGAAGCATGGCCAACTATTTGGAAGGAGAAACCACTGTCATGGGAATGCCTGTCTCATTTCAAACACTGGCAAGTACTCTTTCAGAAAAACACCTCAAGTAGCAAAGCCTTCTTGACTGGAACTGCACCACAAAATGTATTAGCACACAGATCACATGTGGGAAAGCCATTGCTACTTGTTCTTATATTTGATGGAACAAGTAGGCACGTCATCGCGCTATGGTGAATAGGATCTATACTCAATGAATGGAATCTATACAATGTTCATGACCTTCCAATTATTGCCTGGTTAGGAATTCGTAGTTAAGGCTGGCTTAACAACTTTCTTGCTCCCCGCCCCCTTCCCTTCACTTTCTGTCCTTCCCCAACAAGGGGGAAAGATTTACTGCCACCCAAAACCAATGTAACAAAACAAATGTAACAGGGTGTCTGGGTGGAATAGGCTACAGAAAAAGGTGAGCAGGGGATCTATACAATTTTAGCTGATGCTTAATCTGGTCGGAGGATGGAAGGGTAAAACAGAAGCACTGGAGTAGCTTCTAGAAAAATTAAGATGCATGAACCATCCCACACTGCTAACCTCTAGAGAAAACAGACATCGTACATTTTAAAACGAATTATTTTAAGAAGCTCAGTAAAAATTTAAGCTGGTAAACGAAATTTCCCTGTTGAAAATTTAACAACAGATTTCCCAGCTACATTTTCAAACCAGGAATCTCCAGGAGCGCATTCATCAGCACGCGGCTACCGCCACCACTAGTTTCGCTTTCTGAGTAAAACTCGACACATATTTTGGTACTCTATGAAGATTCAAACTTGAAGTTCAGCTATTAAAAAGCTCCAACTTTCCCTTTTAAGGTTGTGACCATATGATAGTATTTAGGGCTTATTAACATATCTGAAAAGAAGTGTTTGTATGCTATTGACAGTGGGTGTATTTAAGTGCAGTACCTTAAGAAAAGGGTGAAAATTCACCTTGGTGAAAAGATTAATTTCATAATTTGACAAAATATTTTAGCTCTCAATTTTTTGAGTCACTTCCAAACTTGAAAATTCCACATTATCCAGTGAACTAAAATATTAATTTATATCTTAAACCCATACCATTATTCATTTGGAAAGACACCATTAGTACACACATACTATGTAATGCGTTAACAAGTTACTCTGTAATCCTGACTATGAGGTAATCTTTTTTAAATAAAATATTGATGTAATTACAGCCAGAGCCTACTTCTCATAGAATTGAAATCACTTGATAAATCAGAATAGAACTCTGAAAACTAAACGCTTGTGACCTAGTCATCCCTACAGGGGATGCAAACGGAGCAAACAGAGCAGAGTATACAGAGCATGTAGAGCCATGCAGACCTGAAGTCTGTGCTTCCAGTTCCAGTTCCAGAAATGCTGATTAGAATGGCCGCTCACTTATCAGGACATTTCACACCATTTTACATGATTTCCTCGCGTAATTTTACACGATGAAAGAGAAAGAAGTTAGAAGATGTCCTTCTCCACCCTGTGAGAACTTCAGTCCACACAGCCCTGGCCATGTGTGTCAAACCTACCCATTGCCTTGGGACATCTTTTTACATATGTGCCTTACCCACTGGTGCCAAGCTGGTAAGAGGTCTGAGTACACACTGGAGTCAGCTTGTAAGGAAGAAAAGCATTACAGGACTACAGGTGTTAATACATGCTTTGCACTGAACCTAAACTGAGCAATGCTATCATCTCTTGGAGCCAACCTGTAACTGAAGTCAAAGAAAACTGTACCAATCCTGGTTGCAGTATATCAGACCATCTTTTGGGATTTAACCATGAGAGGAAGACAAATTATTGGGGAAAATTCTAAAATCCTTTGAAAGTAAGCAGTTCGATTCATAGAGGACTCACAGCGAACAGTCTTACCTTGGGCAGGGTCAGGTGGACCAAACTCCAGAGAATACCGTAAAATGAAGTTATTGTTCCATACATAGAGTTGGTTATCTCTTGGATTGTAATCCACTGCAGCAATATACTGGTACTGGTTGGGGAAAGGAACATCCACATACTCTCCCCGGCTTAGCCGTGTGTTGTAAATGTAATCGATGGTGTTCTTGCCTGCTTCACTTTCATTGTCTTGGTACACTGACCTGACCACATAGAGAACCCCACATATCATGAAAGCATTGGATGCCGCACGCTTGTCATACGCTGTCTCCCAGGTTGCTTCGAATCGAAGAGTATATGGGTTGAGCTGGCTAATCACGATCATTCCATTGTTCTGCTCGGTGGCATAAATAACCCATAAGCCGTTCTCATCCACTGCAAGGTCAATATCTGTCTTCCCTCCCCATCTGTAGGGCGAAGTATCATGGTAGTTGGCATAGTTGATTATAGCCTCGCCGCTCTTAATTCTAGTCCTCAAGTCAAATTTCACAATGTTTCTTGTTCTTTCCTTGTTAAAGAAGACAGCTCCATCATACACCACAAACCCAGTACCGTCTACTCGGTTTGGAAGTTTGTATGTTGTTGTCTGGCGGCTGTTCTGAAAATCTTCTAGAGAAGCGTATTCTATTAAAGTATCGGTGCGGTAGGGAGTCCAGGGCATAAAGTAAATTTTATCTGCGGCCTGAAGGGGGTCCTTGCACCAAGCACCTGCCTTTTGCTCAGCTTCATAGATAGATGGTGAGTCCACAATTGCTTTTAAGGTTCCAGGACACACGAAGACTAGCATCACAGAAAAAAAAAGACAAGAAGTGAATACAGTTAAAAGAAAATGACACAGGTCATCACACATTTAACTCATCAGAAATCAAAAGAGGGAAATCCATTTTACCCAGCATTCAATCTTAAAACATTTATACTTTATACACATTAGCTTTGTTTTCCAAAGTCTTTCTAATCAAGATACCAGCAAACATAGATGGCTGGCCTTTATGTTCACAAATACAAACCTAGGTTTAGGATGTCTCACAGCTAAGATAAAATTTAGATATCTGAATTGTGTCTTTCTCTAAGAATTTGGGAATAAATGCATCAGAATTTGGAGCCTGTGGTCATGAGTGGCTGAGTATTTTTTTAATCCAAACACTGTGACTTCTACACCTAATGCACTTTCACCACCTCCCATGGAACAGAGCTAATAAGGCAGAAAACTCAAGGCGAAGACTTCTTTTGACCGCTCTAGAGAAGTTACAGGTACTTCAGGTTGGAGAATATCATTTTGAGGAGAATGCAATCGGGAGCAGAGAGAAATCAACACAGGGGAAGCGTGATGAGATGACCAGGAGACCCTGTAACCGTGGCATGCTACGGAGAGGGTTCTGGAAGCCAGGCAAGAGGACACTTCAGTAACAAGAAAATATCCAAGGGCGTCAGAGAAAGAGACAGAGGGTAGAAAAGAAACAGAGAGGGCAGCTCCCCTTCGCCGACTTCAGAATTTTACCCCAAATCGCCAGATTTAGCGGTCATACAATTTCATTGTGAACAGCTGACGCCTTTATGAGGTGCATTATGAGGTCCTGCTGATCATTGTAATACAGGAGTGTTGCGGGGACAGGGAGGGGAGGAGGGGTCACATCCATAAGGCACATAACAGGGAGCTGGGGTTGAGACTGTAGACATTATTTACCTTTTTGCTCCACTTCTATTTTAAGCATCGGAAGAAAAATAAAAAAAAGTGCAAGGGAAAAAAGAAAAAAAAGATTAAAAATAAATTGACTATTAGTCTAAGATTGAATTCGTAATAGATGCTAAATATAGGAAGAATAGGGGTTGTTGTACTACTTTGGATAAAAGAGAAACACAGGAGAACCTAGCAGGAGAGAGATTCTAAAGTTACATAAGAGAACACGGATCAATCATTTCAGTAGATTAAGGAGGCAATACAAATAAGTTGGCATGCTGCTTCACTTAGTGCGCCTGAATAAATAATGCAACGCTTCACTAATGCAAGCTAAACAGGCTCTTGCCTTGCGAAAGGCACCCTGCACCCTGACTAGGCTCTCCGTTATAGACTTACACTATAGATATAAAAGCATGCACAGGTGTGCCATCTCCATTTGGTCTGTATGAACTTATCAAACTGATTCTAATTATGTAAGCATGGAAGGAAAATATGTCTGTATGGGTCACAACTCGGCTTTGGAGTTTAAGTCAAATTTAATAAATATTGAGATGGCTCCATTTCCACCCAGACATATTTAGATGAGAAAAGAAACTACACAGCCATGCATCTCAGTACATTTCAATTCGTTTTCTATTATTTCCTCTTTCTAGAAAAATGTCTTAACCATTAAACAAAATGCTCCCTTTCCAAGGAGTATGTCAATCTCCCATCACCCAGTAGAGATTTTGAAAGGGTAAATAACACCCATTAAATATTAGTAAATTTACTTAAGATTACATATAGTTCAAACTACAAATTTTAATTAATTTTCTATAACACATACTATATATTATCAAACTTGTAATATTAAGTCTATAAAAAAAAGTAAGCAAAATACATACAAGGGAAAAGCAAGCGCAGGTGGCAGGAAGAAAAAGGAAGAAAGAATTATGGTTAGCTTCTTATGACATTTTTCTACCATCATTTATTAACATAGAGAGCAAGCTAGCATGCAACAACCATCATAACCAGCATTCATAACAAGTCCCTCGATCCACAGACCCCAAGAAAAGGAAAGGCTTTCACGGGGCAGACCTGGCCAGAGCAGGACCCAAGAGCAAGGGCCAAGGGGAGCCCTCTGGGGTTACCAAGGTGAATGGTGCACTAAGGAATAAAATGCTCCTTGACAGAGTCTCCAACAATGAGGGCCACATGATGCAACTGCGATTGAATGTGGGCTCTGGAGTACACTGCCTGCGTGCCATGACATGACCGCACAGGGTTCGTCCTCCTCCCTCTCAAATGGCATGAGTGTGTGACTACCGACTACCCAGAGTGTACTTGCACATTTTATTACAATCTAAGCTTGATTACATTTTTTTTTTTTAGAATTATAAGTATTCATCAAGATAAAACAGGGATCCTCTGGAACTCCTTTGAGAGAAACATCACACAAATGTTTAAAAATATATTTTTTTTCTGCCATGGCAACAGCATATAATTTCTAAATTAAGGCACAACCTACAGTCTATTTAAGCACTTTCAGGAAAACCCACTTGCTCTGATCTGTGCCATTCTGACTGTAGGAGGGGAACACGTGCGTTTCAAAAGTGTTTTGGAAGCAACGCTTGTTTATGTAGCACTCGGTCCTAGCACATTGTACCTGCTCAGAATCAATAACAGACGGGCGTGGTGGAAGAAGGGGACAAGAGAGGTCATTAGTGTCCAGGCCGCTCACTCAGAGTATTTATAGACAGTTGTATTGTTCCTTAAGGAAACAATGACTTTACTCACAGAAAGCAATTGTGTATAAAGGGTCCGAATGACACCTCTAAAGATGCATATTTATACACGAGAGAATTTTAAGTTCAATTAAAAAAAAATGAAAGAAATGCCCATAGTATCATCCATTCATTAAAGATTACTGCGTTATTTTTATCTGATGCAGTAAAAGAACAGAGCAGTCACTGAGCAAAACCTAAAACAGAAATGTTTCCACTTCTTTATGATTTGAAACATAACCATCAGAGGAAAAGGAGGCTGGGTTTCAACCTTATACAGTTTAGAATCTAAATGAAAGCTGAGAAATTACAGCCAAAAATAAAAATTTTTTAAAGTAAAACCTTGATGATTGCTGGATGGATTTTCAAAAGGAAAATTCTCCATATAAAGATTTTTATGAAACCATAAAATGTAGAAATCTGTCAGATCAGCCAAAATTCTACCAGATGACTATAAAAATAATAAAATTAACAATAATCTGCAGACACAATCACATGCCAAATATATGCAACTTGTTGTTGGAGGTTATATGAATTTACAAGGATATATTTAATCCTCTGTGGACCAAACAGACAAGTACACACACACCAACATCAGCAGAGGACTCTGTAGATGCACAAGACAGAAACTGAGCCACACTGACTATAGCCTACATACTCTGCATCTGAAGTGACACACTATTTCATGTGAAATAATCTCACGTTTATTCAACAAATAATTTAATTCATCAACATAAATGCAATTTTCTTATCAAATGAACTAGTAGGTAACACCAGGAAAAATTCTTTCATATTGTGACAGTTTAAAATAAGTAGGCACAAGACTGAGAAGAAACCAAGGCCTGTTTATAGTATGTGGAACTCCAGTCAGGCCAATCTCATTTTTTTCCTGGAAGGTCCCTATGAACTCTGAAATGTACACTAACTTACTGCAGTACTTATGTCTTGTACACAATGAAGAATGTCTTGTATGTGTATGATTGTACTACAGTGTTACCTGGACGAATGTAAAAGGACACATAGAAAGCAAGCTGAAGAGTGGCATTTCTAATGTTCTCTACTCAGTACACTTATTGCTGTGTTTTCTGAAGTCATGGAAAGCCACTGAAATAATTTAGAACAAGATGGAGTAGTTTGGAATATATGAGGTTCCTGCAGGACTGGTTATGGATAGAGAGTGGCATAAAGCCAAGTGCTAAGGCGTACATGATAAGCCTGATGTGATGGTGACATTGTTTTATCTAGGCGATGTGAGAAATGTAAAGGCTACAGAAAACGAAATGCACTGTTAAAAAAAGGGAGCTCCAAGGCTGGGTGGGCCCTTAAATCAACAGCAAACGTGAGAAGCTATCACAGACAGGAGCATACAGAAGGAGAAGGTGGGAGAACAGGAAGCAATAAGGATCTATGTAAGACTCGGAGCAATCTAAGACGACTGCATTAAATTTTAATATGAGCCATAATCATGCAGAGTATAGTGTGTCACTACTGTACGGTATATAGGACCACTTCTAGTCTTCAAACAGAAAAAAAAAAGTCACACACTTCTATCTGCCTCTCGCAGACATCTAAAAAGGCAATAGCAAATTAATTACTGGGTTGACTTTTTATTTTGAAGGACAAAAAACTAAATTAAAAAAAAAAAGAGCAGATACTTCTCTGAATAGAGTTATTTGCAAATTTAGTGCACAATATACAATACTTCTGGAGAACTGGAAAAGTAAAATTTTGAAAGTTAGATGTTCCAGAAGATATCCCCATTTTTCTTTCTTAGCGCAAGACATTACTTAAGAGTCTGAAAGTAATATTCGCTTAACACTGTTCCTGGTGTCTTAGACTAGGTTACAGGAACCAGGTCGCAGAAAGACACAACTCTTGGCAGCTCTGACTGGTTCCACTTGAGGACAGAAACCAGGTTGAATTCAAGGGAGAGGGACTTCATGGAACAAAAATTTTGGTTAGCTCAAAAGAATACAGTGTTCATCTAGTGGCACAGGAGACTGATTAAGGAAAGCCACCGCACTACACAGGAGCAACCCGGGGGCTTCCAATCCTACAAATGGTACAGAAGATATTGAAAATACAAAGTGCATCCGTTTCATGTAACACAGCGACACAGAGCAGGGACGAGAAGAGAGAGATAATCTGTGTTTGGCTTTAACTGACACCGCACATGCACGCGCGCACACACACACACACACACAAACACACACACACACACACTTCATGTATCAGAACTGTGGCAGAGAGGGCAGCAGACCTTCACAGTATATGCTGAAGTGTTTCATCACCTGTCTGGATCTGCCTTATTTAGCAGATGTTGGCCTTTTGGTGTTTCTATGTTGAGAAGGGGTCTCTCTATGTTGCCAAGGATGGCCCCAATCATCCTGATGCCTCTGCCTCTCAGGAGATGGGACTACAGACACACATACACCATAGTCTCTAGCTCCAAGTGTCTGTCTGTCTGTCTGTCTGTCTGTCTGTCTGTCTCCCTTTCTTTCAAGGTGGAATGTTTAGAAAAGAGTTACAAATCAGTAACACTACTGCCCCACCTATTGCTCTTTTCACAAGCTTCTGCACTAACGTGACATACTTAATTTTCATTCAACTTTAGAAGACAAAGAATAAAGGGACTTCTAAACTAGCTTGTGACAACATATCCAAACTTCTAGGCTGTCTAAACAACTAAGGTATTTTCTCCTCTATCCCACAGATGAACTATAATGGGGCAGTTATGCATTCTAATACTGAAAGAAAACTATTGGTCCTACTTATAAATTTTCAATTGAATTTTACATATTAAATACAATATTAACAGTTTAAAAAAAGAAAAAGGTGAAGGCTCTTCTCTGATTTGTCTGTGCTCTTAGCTTTGTTTTAATCAGAGACTTCCTCACTGATTCTGGCTTCCTTCCGGGTCAACTCTTGCCTCAGTCTCTGCTCTGGTAGCTCTTACCAAGCATTTATGTTTCCACGACACCAGGTAGCTATTCAAATCCCTCAGGATTAAACCTGAAGTCAATCCCTTCTTCAGAAAACTGTGAGCCAAACCAATTTGTCAGCAACTGGTACTGGGCAAAAGTACAGATTTCTATCTGCCCTGCTGAATAGCTAATGCAAGCTTGTTTTCTGGAAAACACTAGCCTTAAAAGCCAAACACTTAAGAACACAGACAGACACTTGGCCAGCATCACACGATGGCTTTCTTCCACACTGGAGTCCCAAGGCTGAGACTGCTCTGCATGCATAATGGTGCTGTAGGCCATAAACATACGTTTTTTTTCACATGGGTAGTCTTTCAGCTCCAACAAGGTACGCTGGAGAAAGGAGAAAATGCAAACTTCATACTTACTGTAAGGGACACATTCATATTGAACTTCAAGGTATTTGTAAGTTCCAGGACATGGATCAGGAAATACATCTGACCCGGTAACTACTACACATTGTGTTCGATTGTTGCACCTGGAAAACAGAATCATTCAAGCCTGTGAGACAATGTACATTTTAATACTTGGGAAATATTCTATAGAGCTGAATCATGAACCGAAATATGGAGGTGATATTAGATGTTCCTATAAAACTTGTATTTTCTTTGTATTTTAATTTCTGTATCAAGGGACACATTAAGTTCTAACTAGGAGTGAAAAGAAAATGGTTGATATCTTCATATATATTATACTATTACATTTTAATTGGAATTTTAGTAATATCCAGTAGGGTCAGAGAAGATAACCACCAGGACACTTGATAATATATTTAAGAATTAAAAATTACAAGCAAAAAAAAAAAAAGGGTACAACCAAACACAGGGTGGTTTACTGAACAAATAAGCAGGAAGTTGTCACAACATAGCTCAACATACACAGACCCAGATCCCAGCCTCTTCAGCCATGTGGGCTACATGTTCTAACACAGCCACTGTCTACACTCATGAACAGGAGGGTTCTTGTTAGCACTTTCCACCCTGCGTGTGGAGGCCTGCAAAGACGGCAGAGGCACTAAAAATACCAGCACAGTGTGTGTCTAAGCGCTGCTGCTGCTTCTCATGGAAGCCGCACTTCTGTCTGCGGTATGACTGTGCACCCACCAGCACAGTGTGTGTCTAAGCGCTGCTGCTGCTGCTTCTCATGGAAGCCGCGCTTCTGTCTGCGATATGACTGTGCACCCAGTTCTCCAACGGATGCCCTGAGAGTTAATATTACAAACAATGCTGTGAACAAGATCCCCAGAATGGGAGACATTCATCCTATATGTTACTCTACAGAGAGACTCTATTCGTTGCTGTCATCGTCACTGAGTCACCAAGGATCCTGGAATTAAGCTGGGATTCCAGGCAGGACGATGTTTAAGTTCCATAAGTGGGCCCAGATGTTCTTCTCTTAAGCTTTGTAAAAGCAAGAACTATTTCTTTTTTAATTTGATTTGATTACAGCCCAGTGGAATGGAATGTTTGCAGAGGTTTCATTACACTTCTCGATAGTCTATACATTAAGAACGCAAAGCAAGCAGAACCAGGGCATTATTATAAAATTTATTCAACAATTTGAATACCAAATAGTCTATGGTGCATAAAATAACCAAAGTATAAAATAGCACTCTAAAGCAGTCTAAGAGAAGTAAATTGCCCCCCACCCAGCACAAGGAACCCCAGAGATATTGATGCAGAGACATGTTAAGTCACACACAATGGTGCCACAACTTAAAGCCCCAGAGAACTGCCCTGATGAGAAGCGCGAGATGTCTACAGGATTAAACAGCTAAGTTTTTTAATTTAAAATATATTACAGTACAATTGTAACAAGACTAGAATGATTCATTATAAACATTAAAATAGTTAAGTTTGAAAGACAATGTGGCATTTTTTAAGACATCCTGCCCCATAAATTTCAAAAATATGGCTGATCTAAGCAGCATATCCATTACAACATAACACAATGGTTTTTTTTAATAAATTATTTTAACATGAATCACAGAAACATTTTTAATTGAAAAAAATTAACATGAACAGTGGAAGGATTTAAGACTTCAATGGGTGTTGAGAATCTAGTATTTAACTAGCATTAAATCTAGCATTTAACTCATACAGGAAAATAATTCTGATGTTTCATTTTTTGTTCTTTCCTGGTAGAGCAGTGAGGAATCTCCATGCTTCCTAAAACTAACTTGGTCTTCCAGACTCTACCCTAGTCCCCATCAATAACTCAGGGTCTTAGGTGCCCTCTCTTGTACTTATTCATACCTACAGGGATTCCCCTTATACTTCATGCTCTTATTTCTCAGAAAGCATGAAATGTAAACTCCTATACGTTAAACATCTCTTTCATATTCCCCCACTGTATATACTTTATAATCACTCGAACATATTCTATTATTTTCCAATAAATATTATTTTCCCATAAAATAACAATTCAACGCAAGAATGAGCTTCTCATATAGTGTCATCTCCCCTTCGTATTGAGGGCTCCTTGCATAGAAAGAGGAAACTAGAAAGCTTGTAGTGAGGCTGAAAAGCATTAAGAACAAGAGGCTTTGGAAACAATGCAAAAGCCCACACCTTGAAAAGTCTTATGATTTATATTGTTTTCTGAAAAATAAAGACGGTGATGGGGCTGCAGAGTTCATTAAGGGTTAAGAGTGCTTCCTGGCCGGGCGGTGGTGGCGCACGCCTTTAATCCCAGCACTTGGGAGGCAGAGGCAGGTGGATTTCTGAGTTCGAGGCCAGCCTGGTCTACAGAGTGAGTTCCAGGACAGCCAAGGCTACACAGAGAAACCCTGTCTTGAAAAAAAAAAAAAAAAAAAAAAGAGTGCTTCCTGATCTTCCAGAATCCTGAGCTCTGCTTCAAGGGGCTCATGACCAGGTGTCTATCTGTCTCTCTCTAACTCACACACACACTCTCTTTCTCCCCTTCGTCCCTCTTTCTCTCTCACACACCATAAAAATGAATATATGGAGTAGGTTGTGAGCTTGCCTAATCTATACCAGGATTTGTGTTCAATCCTTATCACTAAGAGGATGGGAAGGATGGAAAGAGAAGGGAGAGAAAGAAAAATGAAGGAGAGAAAAATAAATGGAGAGTGAGAAAGGAGGGAGGAGCTATTTTGTCAAAGCATACACTGAATATTCCACACCAGAAGTGCAGATGCAATCAGGTAAACAAACCAAATTTTACTACAGTATTTGAGCTCACTTGGCTTTTTCAATCTCATGGTAGGTTTGCAAGAAGTGGAGCTGAGACAAGTCTCATCCCCTTCTGGTACTTTACTTGAAAGACTAACAGTAGAAAATAAAACCACTGCTCTCTAGATTTAATATTTTTCTGAGTGACTTTGTGTTAGTCATCTGACCACAGCTATAATTTCCAATTAATGCTGAGGACCAAAGTAAGCCGTCATCCTAACCACATTAATTATCTAAGCATACTGTGCAAAGGACTCGCTACAACGGTGTAGTGTAAACCATGGGATTACGAGCAGATTTTTTTTAAAATTTATGCCCCAATATATAACCAATGTTTACTTTAGATATAAAATTTTCATCTGCGTTTTTATTTATAATTATGCCTAAATATGTATAATTCCCTAAAAGATATGCACACACATGGGATATATATATGTACATACACGCACATATATCCTGTGAAGACATAAATATGCAGAGAGATAAATTAATATTGAGGAAAGTTGGAGTCTTAGACTAAATCAATAAAGAGACAATAAGAAGAGAAACTTCATTGTGAAAAGGTAAGACAGTCATAGTTGTGGACACCAGTATCTTTATTCATAGGACAAATGAGAGCTTTTGAGGACCAAATACAGCACCAGTTGGGCTCATGAAGAAAATATCCTGTATACATTCTCAACAGGAGGAAAAGTCTTTTAACCTGAGTGTTGTGGGAAAGACTGTAAAACTGGAAATTGCTATAATTGAATAGATCAAGAATGAGAAAGCAATTACTTAGCCACAAAAGCAAAGTAAATTCCCACCAAGGGCTCAACACTCAATTTTCATTGCCGTGAAAATGAAAAGGCACCAGAAGCCAAGAAATGGACACAATTCTGCAGTCTGTCCATTCAGGGCAGAGATCAAACTTGACCTCCCCTTTCTCCTCAATTCTGCAGTCTGTCCATTCAGGGCAGAGATCCAACTCGACCTCCCCTTTCCCCACATAAAAAGCTGTGTGTATGCGTAAAGTCAGTGTTGCACTAACAGTTAAAATACTGGTGTAATTTGGTAACACCTTGTGAATTTACAATGTTTGCAACCAGACAACGATCATGCTAGCTCTTGGGTGGGTTCTATAGATGTATCTAATCTGATGAAGATACATAGATGACTACAGACAGTTTAAAGCAGTTCAGAACCTGGTCCTCAGAGCAGGAGCAGGATCAGTCAAAAGCTTTTTTGTTTTGTTTTGTTTTGGGGTTGTTTTTTCTTTGTTTTTTGTTTTGTTTTGTTTTGTTTTGATTTTTCAAGACAGGATTTCTCTGTGTAGCCCTGGCTGTCCTAGAACTCACTCTGTAGACCAGGCTGGCCTTGAACTCAGAAATCCGCCTGCTTCTCCCTCCCAAGCGCTGGGATTAAAGGTGTGTGCCACCACTGCCCAGCTAGTCAAGAGCTTCATAATAAGGAACATGTTCAGGACCCACCCAGGAGAGAACTCAATGCTGAGGAGAGCCCAGGGTAGTTTTAAACAGCAGGGGAGGCCTCTGAAGACCATCAAAACAAAAGATGGAAAATTTAAATATTTCAGAAAAAAAAGGAATGGGTATGGGTAGTCACAATTTTCCTCCAAAAATTTTTATGAAAACAGAACAGGAAATAAATAGTAAGTATGATTTATTTAAGCATGTAATTGGAACTTGCAATACCAATTCATCTTGCTTGGTCACAGAGTCTAGTGTTTATGTTGTTCCTACTTTGAGTGGGCCTTCCAATCACTTATTGGTGAGGCAAAATGAATGAGAAATAATGATTTATATAAATCTTTCTAGATAGGAGAAAAAAATGAGAAATAATGATTCATATAAACCTACTTTCTAGATAGGAGAAAGAAGGAAGAATGTTATCCTAAAAATTTGCTCACTATTTAAAATTCCTTTCACTTATTAGATGTGTAATTAAGATTTTTGACAACATATTTTTAAGAGGCTATTTTCCACAGGCGAATGTAAAGTTATATATATATATATATATATATATACATATATATATATATATATATATATATTCCACTGTACCTACTGTTATTGCCTCTGCATTTAGTCTGACTTATTTGATCAAATGAACATAGTGCCTCAATTTTAAGAAGGTATAAACATAACTATTCAGACTGGACTCAGGAGGGAATAAAGTCTACTAAACTTTGGGAGTGTATTACACGATACAAGTGACAGGAAAATAAATATAGATGTGCTAAGGCCCCTCCTAGCATTCACAATATTAATTTAGATTTTCATTAAGCTAAAGCCCTCTGACACATCACTGTGACATATTCAGGGGTAGAACGTTTTCTTATTTCTTAGACTTTGAGAAGTCATTGACTTGATAACTAGTGTGGCAATACCAAAACTAAACAAACAAACACACACACACACACACACACACACATACACATTTAATTTCTATATATCATTTCTACACTAATGCTGACTATAAACTTTTGACTACCATACTAAGAGGTCTTTCTGTATATGCATATAGGGAACATCATACTGAAGCTGAGATTTCCACATGAAATTAAAATAAATCCAATAATAAAATGCTTCTAAATATCAGCACATGTAAATAAAATACAAGGGTCATCATAATAATTACCTGCATTAATATTTTAAAAACATACACCTTAGTCTTACAACCATCAATCACATCAAGAAAATACTAAATCCTGCTTTAGAGGTTATAAGTGGTTTAAATATGGCAAAACACCTTGTGTTACACATGAAGCCTATTATTATAAGCTTTCTATATTAGCCAAAGGTAGTGAAATGAACGAAGCCCAATACTCATCTTTATAACCTAAAGTTTAAAAACCAGTAAGCCTGCAGATGTTTCGCCATTTATTGTCAAGCTCACTCTCCTTTAGAGAGTTTACATAAAACTCTCTAATTTATTTAAATTTAAATTTTATTAAATTTTATTTTAATTCTTAAAATTTATTTAATTAATATAAAATTAGTTTATACTAATAAACTATGTTCTCTAAAACTAACAGAGAAATGAATCCACATACTAGGACTGACAGTTTAAATCACTAACTATCCACAAGAGTATCATTATATTCCATGATCATCAGAAATTGGAGCAAATATTTAAACTTGGTATCAATGCTCAGGCTTATGTCCGATAGATGGTAGAAAAATATTACAAGACACTCCAATGAGTAACTCATCAATTTCTTTGCCATCACAACTTTGCTTACAAAGCATGTATCTGGACCCCTATATGTAGTCAATGTATTAATTTTTAAATATCCACAGAACTTCCAAAATTAAATAAACTGCCTCAAGAAAAATGTGTACTTGATGAAAATGTATTTTATGAAAGCATATTCATTTACACAGTAGTAAACCAAAATTACTTAGAAAATAACAGGTGTACCCTGGCACAGTTCTAAAATCTCAGCTGTCAAAGCTGAGGCAGGAGAATTCTAAGTTCAAAAGTAGGGCTTGGCCTTTTGTGAGCCTCAGAAAAATCTTACATAAATCACCAACTGTTAAGTGAAGAAGCACAGCGTATTTACTTGGGGGGAGGAAAGAAAGCAACCTCTGGCTCACATGCTATCAACCATAACTGTACTGAGAAAGAGCAATAGCAGTACAGATGCTGTGCCACTGTGAGAGGAAAGCCAGAATACCACTCTTGAACATGACCAAGAACGCGGTACTCAGTTCTCCTGTGGTCTGGGATCAGCAGTGCAATAACCAGTCTGAGCTCAGTCCTTTCGCCTAGAAAATGCATTGCCTTCCCTAAAAGACTGTTGACAAGCTTCAACTGGATAAGGAAGATGGTCTTTGTGCGATGCCTGGATGACCAGGAGTTTCCGACAGCCTGGAAAGCCTCGGGAACAACGTCCATTCTAGAAGTCAGACCCAGCGCTGCAACTCCGGAGTCCCCTCTTCCAGTGCCATCCCTGCACTGTGTGCATCTGCTCCAGCGTATACCTTTAAAACCACGAAACCTGTTTCCCGTCCAACTCTAATCTTGAATCGTACAATGCCTGGCCGACTGCTTTTCCTCTGCTTTTGATTATCTTATGCTCATTATTACATTTTACCAAGTGCAAAGTATGGAGATGAGATTCCACTTGTAATCTATTGTGAGAGGTGTTTTAATCAATAGTCTTGTTCTGCTGATTAAGCAGAGACTTCTGTTTTGGCAAGATAACATTAGCTTCTCCAGTCATGCTCCAAAAACCATTGGGAATCTTCCCCAGATCATTAGATATGCTACAATAAAGCTTTGGTGCATTTTCTTTTCTTCCTTAAATTACTTCTTCACTGCCCCATCGTTCCCCATCACCGATGGCACCGCATTATTACTGCAGCTCCCCTGGAACTTGTACTCAAGCTATGTCTCCGGGCCATAGGATGCCATTTTCAATTGAAGCTTCTACTTGAAAATATAAATTAAGAAAATTTCATTATCTCCTGCCAGGGGCCATTATTCACCACAGTTCTAAGGAAGATTAAAAATGCAAAATCTACCAACTTGAACAAATACGCCAACATTCAACAGAGAAGCTTGGTATTATCCAGACAGAAACTAAATTCGAGTTTGCTTAAATCTGAAATGATCCTGCAGAGTGAGTCCAGTTCTTTCCTGAGTGTGCGTGTTCAGTGAAGACTCCGTCCACAATTTCCTTCTCTAATTGGCATCTGCTATTTTTAAACTTCAATTACAACAAACTACAATAATAGGCTTGTTGTTTCCACACTCCTCCCTTGCCAGCCTCCTTCAATCGTCAAACATTCAGTTCTAGAAGAACTACAGGCTTTCCAAGCGTTAGGAAGCTAAGAAGTGTTACCTTGTTCACAGGGCTGACTATAAACAGAACAGTCATGATGGCAGCCCAAGCCGCATCCATGGTGAATTGAATATTCTAAATGAACAGAACGCCCACACCTGAATCTTCTACCGTGAATATAACAGATGGAGTAGGAATAACATTAATTTCTTAGCTTCATGTAACAGCAAAAAAATAAATAATGTCAATTGCTATACTTCCATTTTATTCAAGTACACGAAAGTAGAGGCCTTGCAGCAAAAAGGATGGCATGGGGAACAAAAACCGACAAGAAATGAAGAGAAAGGAAAAGAGGACTTGCTGGCTTCTAAGACTCACCGGAGGTGAGCACATGACAAGCACGTAAGAATTCAGTCCACGTTTTTGAAGAACAAAATTGATGAAAAATGGCTAACCTGCCTATTTCTCCTTCAATCAGTTTACCTGACTGATCTCATAGAATTTTGTCGATTTGGACAAATTTTTATATCATGAAAGAAAACAATAAACAGTATGTAGGTGATTTATTTGTTGGGGACAGTGCCCTTTAGTTTACAATGGCACTCCCATATGCTGACATTTCAGAAGGTCTGGCTCTATCATCCCTACACTTGTCCCTCTAGGTACAGACTAAGAATACACTAGTCCACACACAACTTGTTGTATGACTCCATGAGCAGATGAGAGCCAGTGCAAAGAGATGTATGCAAGCCAAGTACTAAAGTCAAGCAAGAAAGGGAGACAAAGATCATAGCCAAGACTCAGGTGACCGCCATAATCTGAGTGCCCAAACAAGCACCTCTCTTTTCTAAAAGAAAGCTTACAGTGAAATGTCTTTTTACCATCTAAACTTTCACAGTGTTATGGAAACAGATCCTGCTTCTTCAAGTATTTATTAATGATGATCTGAGAGCTTAACTAATTGCTAGGTAAACATGGCATCAGGAAGTTAATTGATGTGGAGTTAACGTGGCAAGGAAGAGGTGTTCTTTAAGCTAGACCCCCCCCATTTGCCACGTAACCATGTTCTCGTGACTTATTTAGCAATTTGTGTTATGTAGAAGAGTTCTACCACACAGAAATTAATTCCTTAGGCGTGTTAGGCTACTACTTAGATGAATTATAGAATAATGTCTTATTTAATGCATTTTGAAAACAGAGTTGATACTGTACCCGAAACTAGAGAACCCATGCTTGCCATACACAGACAAATAATTTGGAAAGATGAAGTAATTCAAATTGTATTCTACTTCATCTTCCATATATTATGAAAATTTTTAATATAATCCTGGTTTTCCAAGGTTATAGTGATTAAATCTTTGAAACTATATCTCTATCTATCTATCTATCTATCTATCTATCTATCTATCTATCTATCTGCCTAGTTATCTATCTTTATTTAAACATATTTATAATTTGACTATTAAAGAGTGCTGTGTAGAAGAAAAGTAAAAAAGGCCCCACGCAAATAGTTCTGGTTAAAGCTACCAGTGTCTGACAACAAAGTCCTAGTTAAGTTCATTGCTATCATTTGTTTTAGATATTGAAAACAAGAATAACATGAACAGTAATACCATACACAAACAGTTTATAGCTCTATAAACTACTATGCCAGAAAATACAACCACAACATATATGGACTCTAAAACATATACATGACTTGGATCTTGTGGACTGCTAAAATTATCTTGAAATTCCACATTAATTATTAAAATAAGCATCTTGAAGTGGTGCTGCTGTGCGAAAACCAACTCTTTTTTTGTGTTTTAGAAACCATTGAAACTCCTTGCGCTTTTTACTGGACCTTGGGGTCAGTTTAATGCAAATGAGGTTTGACTCACTCTGAGCCTTATTAATCCAAAACAAAATTTCTTGTTTGCAGAAATGCACATTCAACACAAATGCAGTTGCTTTTATTAGCAAAATCAGAGGTATTTATTTACAAAGCATGCCACTGAGACTACTCGATTCATAGGGTCATGAGGTCTAACTCTTTAATGAAAAGAATAAGAGCATTTAAGTGGGGACAAAAATCCATAATTATTTATATATATACACATATATACACATACATATAATTTCTACACTTTTAATAATTAAAAAATGCCACCTGTAAAAAGTACCAGTACTGTTAACCCGGTAGAGTTTGTCACTTTTTTAACAAGGGAAATGGGAAATCACTATGGGACGCCCTAGTTAGATGAAATTAGCAGCAGATGTGTCACCAGACTATATAAAAGGCGCCACATAACAGGATGTGACCTTGTAGAGCCACAGAGCCCCTCTGTGACGGCTTTCTCTCCTCTACCCCTTGCTAATTATCTGCAAAGTTACAGACTCTTTTGTCCTGGGTTATTTTTCTTCAAATTGTGAGGGGATTTTGGTTTCTAAATATTTAATTAGTTTTGTTCTGATGTGAGACTTGTACATGCCAAGCGCTTCGATTTCCATACTCTACTCTGTCTAATTACCCTCAGATTTAGATTGCTCTTCCCAAATCTTTTTTCCTCTGTAATTATTTACTTCTGAAAGATCATTCAGTGAAGAAATATTTTCACCCTTATGGCTCTTCTTTGCCACAAATGGCTCCGCTGGTCCCTTAATTACCCACTTGGAGGCTTAGAGCCTGAAATAAAGCAAAGGACTGAGATGGGAAGGAGTTTTGGAGGGCAAGACAGAGTCAGGGATGCACACGGTGCTGTTCAAAGGCAGGTTAAGGATGACTCCCCAGGTTGGAATACAATTTGATAAACAGGAAAATTAGACCATTGAGATGTTTTCTCTGACTCTTTATGTTAGATAGGTTGTCATTTAGTCACTATTATAATGAACATAAGACAAATTCCCAGTCTAATGATAACTAATATAAATAGTTTCTGCTTCTACAAATCTCATTTGCGTTAAACATACAACAAATGTTGGATAAGCGTCCCATACACATCACATTCAATGTTGGATAAGCGTCCCATGCACATCACATTC
>NW_022196898.1:96242603-96290324 GCF_008632895.1 Mastomys coucha
GCACATCACATTCAATGTTGGATAAGCGTCCCATGCACATCATATTCAATGTTGGATAAGCGTCCCATGAACATCACATTCAGTGTTGGATAAGCGTCCCATACACATCACATTCAATGTTGGATAAGCGTCCCACGCACATCACATTCAATGTTGGACAAGTGTCCCATACACATCACATTCAATGCTCAGAAGGCAATGTGAAGACTTTTGCAAGTGTGGGCTATTAAAAAACTTTTTCAGCTATGCATAAAACTTTATATAACTCTTGTTAAAAAGGTTCTCCTATTTTGTTAAAATGCTTGTAATACTCTGGGGTTTGATCACTCGAACTCAGTTCTAGATCATTTTGAAGCCTGACTTTTCTTCAGCAAACTTATTTACCGAAACACACATTTGTTAATACTTCTGTTACAGCGGGTCCTTTATTTACTTCACGCAGCTTCAAAAATGTTTGGCAGTAAAATACTTGTCGTAGTTTACAAAAGGACGTATCAAATATATACTGTTTTGAAAAAGGTGAAAAGTTCTGAGAGAGTGACTTACTATATCTTAATGTAACTGATTCCTAAACCAGTGTTGCAGGGGAACATATTTCAAAGTTCCTTAAAGGGAAAACGTTTCCCTCCAAAGACTACCTGTCAAGAGTCTAAATCAAAGGCCAGGAATGGTTGTCTAGACTGCCTGTAAGAGCCATGATACCTAGGCTCACTCATGCTGCAGGAGTTTCTCCAAAGCAGGAGAAATTCACGTTATGGTTTTATCAACTGAAAATCTACTCTTGTGTTCAAATTATTTGCACTTGGCAGAAGCATTCCTACAGACATTTAATGTGAATAGGGGTACTCTTTCCACAATATAAACGCATCAGCAACTGAGCCTTGGTGACATTGAATTATCTTGCTGGACTCCAAGGACACTCAGACTTACACCGCTCATCCCAGACTTCTTCCCTGTCACTATTTCCTGTTGGGCAGGGAACAAAGGTTCCCATGACCAAAGACCAAGTGTGGATGGGGAAAGACAGTAGAAACCACACTGGCTATCACTGTGGAAGTAAAACCCAAAGAGGTCTTTCTCTGTTTCCTTTGCCTACATCTACAAATGTCCGTTCACTTATTTGTAAATTATTCACATTATACTGTGTGCTGAATGTTCTATATTCTTGGTACTGAATTTGTCAATGTCTAGTAGAAAACTGTAAACTTCATATCTACTTGTTTAATAGCATTTTCCTCTCAACTGCTCAGCATCTTCTTGTTTATTGTATGATTTTAATGTTCCTGGAGCCTCAGATCCCCCTCTCTAGGTAGACATTTAGGCATCTGGTAAATTCCCAAAATGCTCAGATTTTTTTTTTTTTTAAATTTGCTTTTATTTCATGTTCATTGCTGTGTTGCCTACACGTATGTCTATCTGGAGGTAGAAGATTCTCTAGAACAGGAGTTAGAGACAGCTCTGCCATGTGGGTGTTGTAAATCGAACGAGGACCTCTAGAAGAGTAACCAGCGTTCCTAATGGCTGAGCCATCACTCCAGCCCCACTTAGAACAATTTTTACCAAGAAGTATTCACTTAATAAGTGCTTTCTTAATGGGGTTTCTTATTCTCTGTTTCATCTTTTTTTTAGTTAAGGATTAAAAAAATTAAATTGGCTTAAGATACATGTCAGTCATTTCCTTTTTTAAAAAGCTGCAGAAATTTTGGATAGATATAGATGTTTATCTGAAGATTAAAAATAACCTAGGCCAAATCTGAAAACACAGACCCTTGAGTACTGGAAGAAGTTAGAGAAGCTGGGAAGAAGGCCCCAGCAGTCCTTACCACCCTCAACTGAATATAAAACATTAAATCCTTAAGTGACAATATAAAGACATGGGTACTTTGTGATTCACACTCAACGTTAATGGAGTCTCATCTGACTGATAAATAGACGACAAATTCCACTGGCTTACCTCTGATAAATCAGAAGTAATATTTAATCATGACAAAATATTCATGATCTAATCCTTTTATCAAATTGACTATCACCACAGGAGTCTCGTGTGTTTGCACAATTAAAAACCCCGTGTTAGCTGCATATAATAAGGCATCGCACTCGATGCAGATCCTTCCCTATTGAAATAAGTGCCAAGCTGACAGCAGGAAGTAGCTGATAAGAAAGCAACAAGGCATTGCTGATGGCATTCTCGATAACTGAACACAACTCGTGTGCACTCATTCTGCATCCTGGTACCCAAGGAGCTTTCCTAAAGAGTATGCTGCACCAAGGGAAGCATCCTTCTGCCAAATCTCAGTCACTGAGGACACATCATCTTAAAAAGGCGACAGATGGTAGACAGAAAGATAGATAGACAGACAGACAGACAGACAGAATAATCTGAAGCTACCGAGGTAATAATATGCAAACAATATATATATATATATATATATATATATATATATATATATATGGAGAGAGAAAGAGAGAGAGAGAGAGAGAGAGAGAGAGAGAGAGAACTAACAAGGTGCATGTGGAATTGTGTATTACTGTTCTCTGCTATAAAAGAATGAACTCTGGTGGCTTTAGAATTAACACAAGCCTGCTATCTATCTATCTATCTATCTATCTATCTATCTATCTATCTATCTATCTATCTATCTATCTGTGTATGTATTTATGTATGTATGATATGTATATATGTCTATCCATATCTATTTCTCTGTGTGTGTATGTGTGTGCACAATGACTGCATACTTCTTATATGAAGAAGGAAGGGGATGTTTGAAAGAGCCTTGCTCTTTGGTCAAAGGGTAATGTAGGAAATTATAATGCTGCAAAGAAGGTGGTAGAGGACAGTGCTGAGATGCAGAGAGGATGTGGAGTGCAGGGGGCTGCCACACCACTGTCCCTACTTTCCATCTGGGTTACTCTGACCGTGCATTTGATGGTGCACACTAGTGAAGCCTGGACAAACAGAATCTTCCCAAGTTAAACCTGGCCCCAGAGCCCTGAGATACCATCAATGGTTTAGAATTTGGCTGGTTTATAACATGTACTGATAACATTGACTGTTTTTAAGGTCAACAAAGCCAGGAGGCTTCTATTTGATAACATACTTACAGCTTGAATTAGTTCTTTATCAGGAATTTATTTTGAAGGTGCAATCTGTAGAGACCTTAAGAGCTTTAAGCACCACTACCTTCATGTTCAGGGCAGGGACAAGCAAAGGGCTGTATGCTCTGAAACAAGCAACATAGCACACAGCCCCTTTGAAAGCTAATGACAATACATATCTAGAACTGGAGTAGAGCCTTCATAAGACTAGCTGGAAAGCCATCTTTATCTTCAGATGACAGAAGATAAGCCTTACCACACTGAACACAAACGACTCTACTATTCAAAATCGGAGGAGTTTCATGACTTCTAAAAGTGGTGAGTACATATGAGATCCAGATGGAACAAAGAGCATTCTAGGTAATGCATATAGCTTCCAAGCATTTTTATTTAAAGGAGAAAGAAAGGAAGGAAAAAAGGAAAAAAGAAAAAAAGAAAACAAAAAGATTAAAACAGTAAAAAAGAAGCTCCATCAAGCTAAAGCAGTACACTCACATTATGTATTTTATAGTAGAAATTGTGGCTGATGATTTAAGCGCATTTGATTCAAAATTGTTAAGAAAAAGACACCTTGGGAGACCTTACTCTTATTTTGACCATGAAATATTTCTATTTCAGCAATATCATTAATGCCAAAATGCCATTAGGATGCCTGGCAACTCTTGACTCTCTATAGTCTCACCAGGGCACGTCTTGTGGGCCCCATCAGGAATGCTATCCTCGTGGATGCAGCTAAAACGCTTGGGGAGAACACAGAGGTCAAAATACTGCTTTCATTAAAGAAAAATGGATGACATGGCAAAGATGAAAAAAACATGTTTAGACTTGAACTGGGCAATTCTCTCTTTGTCTTTTGCTTTGAAATGCTTAGTTTTAAAACTTAACATCTATACTTAAAACATATATAGCCAATATCTTTGTTGGGTTTGTTTTATATTTAACAATATAAATTGTTAAATGCATTCAGGGCGGGGACAAGCAAAGGGCAGTATGCTCTGGTTGGGCAACCCAGGGCGTGAAATTTGCAGTAGAGCTCTCTAAGAGGCTTGCTGGGAGGGGAACTCTATTGGGGAAGCTAGCCAGAAGCAGGTTTGAGCACACTGAGAGGCTGAAGCTCTGGAAGATGAAGCTGTGTAGCTGGGGAGTGGCGGGGCTGCTCTGAGAGATGGTGAGGTTCAGCCCTCGCTCTGTCCTCTGGCACTGACTAACAGCTGCCCCACAGGGGAAGGGTTACTTCCCCAAACCCCAGGCACTTTCTCTGAGGGCATCACCATAGATCCTCTCTCCCACAAGGCAAAGCTGTGGGTACTTGAGGAAGAGGGCCAGGCTGAGGAGGAGTGGGAAGCGGCACAGCGGCCTCTCTAGCTCTCTGACAGGACGCAGGTCTAGGAAGCATTTCCAGTACATCACATTTTCATGGTTTTTGCTCTATTTTAATCTTCTTGTACACACTGTCATGTCAATCCTGTTTACTAAGCGATAGTCAATGGGTTTCCTATAGAGCAATGAACCTTAACAGGCAGCTTTTAATTGGCCCACATAGGAAACCACATTACTATTAATTCCTCAGATACAGTATAAAATAAAACCATCGCTTCTCAAACTCTAGAGCAATTAGACCTCTCGGCTATTTGGCTAACTCTACTTCATGATACCCAATGCAGTTAATTATATTTTTTGATGTTAATAGTCTCTGTCAGTCTTAAGCATAACTTCACTTTGATGAATATTTAAATTATATTTGAATAAAAAATAATCTTGGTTACATTTCACATTCAGTAAACATTGTAGCTTAATAAAGGTCTGTTCGTCAAGGGTGGAAATAAATGGAAGTGTACACACAAATGTCTTGAACCGGTGTATATTAGTAATGACAATAAGCCAGCGTTTCTCATACGCTTATCTACTTATCTCTTTAAAATGTGTGACGTCCCTCATATAACCCCTGATCAGCTTTAGACAACAAATGTGTAGTTCCATAAATTAATGATGGAATGATCTTAGGGCTAGGTCAGGATGTAATTTAATGTGTGGAACAAGCTCATCAAATAACAAAATATGCTTTTAAAAGTCAGTAGGCATTTTCTTATCTTCTCTGCATTTATGGCTTTAGCAGGTCCAAAGGCAATAAGGAGCAGGGAAACTCATCTTTTGAAAGATCTCTTGATTGGAGATTATATTGAAATGATTATTAAAGACACACGACTTAAAACATTTCTTGACACATAGACTATAGTGCATAGTAGTAGATGCTGTTGATAGTGTTATGTCTAAATGGGCAGATGCATGAGGAGGAGAAAACAATGTCCATCATTCTCATGGGCTTAAAACTCACTGGGTTCCATTCCCATTATATTATTTAGCATGGGCTGTAGAAATGGGTTACTTGTGCTCAACATTTTAATTGAATGAACATATATTTTTAGAATCATTTAATTAATGTCCTTTAAATAAATTTAGTTATTAGAACTTTTACATTTTCAACTTTTTCCAAATGTTGCATGGCATATTTAATTTTACCTACTGTGTGTTGTAGGTCCCCTACGTAACCTGTGTTCCAACTAGGAACACTTGGGTTAATGTATGAAAGCTGAACAACTAATGTCTCACAGATTTAATGACTGACGCTTGATACACAGTAGCACTATCAGTCTGACTCGTCTTTGCCTACTCCTGTATGGGAAATGTTTACATTGTAGTGTGGCCTGGCACACTCAGACCAGTACTACTAGAAACTCTACAATGAGTTGAATGAATATTTCCCACAGGCCATTTCTTCAGCAGAATAGCCTACAACATCAACTGACATAAAAAAAAATACTGCAACGCAACCAGACTGAATTTATCACAAAGTTTCCATTTAACAGGATCTTCAAATGATCTTAGCTGCTCTTCGGCCACCACAAAGGGGAAGGTGTAAGATGGACAAGTCGGAGAACAGAGTCAAAACCAAAAGAGAATGATTAAAGGTTGTCCATTCTGCAATATCCCCGAGAAGCAGGACCTTCTCTGCAGCACACTCCTCCCACCAGGATTTTCTGCCTCCCATCAGGACCAAAGTAATAGAGACATGACTTTGGACTTGAAAACCTTAATCCAAAATAATTATTTTCTCCCTTAAGGTCTTTCTCTCAGGTAACCACCACAGTAGTAAGTCTGAGTATCATAGGTGGGCAGTGTGTTAGGGAAGTCCTAACCATGTCTTTTGGTGGCATGTGGCATAACCAGAAACACTCAGAGATCTTGAGTGTATTGGTTACATACTATCCTTGACTGGTTTATGTGGAATATACAGGATTCAGGGGCAACAGAATCTCTTTTGTCTTGGTTTTTGTCATAAATGAGATTTGTCCTAGAAACATGTGAAACAGATATTATTAGTTCTAAAATTAATTGCAGAATAGCAAACAGCACTGAGCAATTTAAATTGCTATAATATATTTAAAGAAATGCAGAGGAAAGTAAGAAAGATAGGTTCTTAAAATCTTCAAGACAGCTAAATATGTATTGGTAAAATGCCACTGGGAGACTCATTCTTCACAATAACTTTCCTTAGCTAACGTGCAAAAATGCCATTAATACTGGTGTGATTTTGCTCTTACTGTTATCGTCTTTCATGTTAACAATTCTAATATAGAATTTCTGAAAAATAAGGGGAGTTATGATTTTTAATGATGTAAAATGCTTTAAAGAACTACGTTTCTGTATTTAATAAAATTAACCAATAAATGCCTGATGTTAAACTGCTAATCAGAAAAGGAAATACAGATCCAGGGCAGGTTGGTTCTTTTAATCCCAACACTTGGGCCAGCAAGGCAGGTGGTCTCTGTGAATTCAAAACCAGCCTAGTCTACACAGAGAGCTCCAGACCGGCCAGAGCTACCTGCTGAGACCCTGTTTGAAATCAACAATAACAAATAAGCCGAACAAAATCAAAACAAAAATAAAGAATAAGGGCAGTTCCCCTATCATGTGTATATATGTATAAAATTTGATTAATAATCTCACTGAATATATAACAGTATTATTACCAATTTACCTGGAATAAAATTGGTGTATTGTTCATTTTACAGTAAATTCCAAAGTGCCAATGTATATACGCATTGCATTACTGATTACAGAGCTGTGCATCATTTGGTAGGAAACTGGTAGAAAGTGTATTCCATTACACTTCAGCGGTATGGCTCTATGGATGGAGTGAGGACAGCATCCGAAGAGAAGACAAAAGAAAAACCCATATCCGAATCAAAGGCTGTAACTCTTGAAAAAATAAATTTCCCTTTCCTTCCCTACTCTGTTTATATGTCCATTCTATGTGCTTATTTGATGGTGGCTGCCAGAAGATATTATTTCAAGCTTTCTTTATCCACTACCATTTCAGACTGAAAGCTCATTCACAAGCCTGGCTGGCGGGTGGGTGGTGGCGGACCTGTCACTCCATCAGTCAGGAAACTGAGGCAGGAGGCTTCATGTGCGTTATACATACTGAATCAAGCAATAATGACCCGCCCTCCAGGAAAACCCCTAGCTTCCTTTATCTTCATACACTCTGTCCAAGATGAAAAGTAAACGCAAAGGTGTAAGGCGCGCATGCGAGTCTTGAGTTTCACCCAGCAGCCTTTGGGTCACACAAAAAGCAGCGCGCATGCGAGTCTTGAGTTTCACCCAGCAGCCTTTGGGTCACACAAAAAGCAGTAACGCCTTGTCCACCCAAACAAGGAACACACTAGGATAGGGGCAAACTCTGTGTGAGGAAGTGTCTGTGAAGTGAAGAATGTAGACTGGGACTCTGTGGACATAATCTAGTAAGAGGACTGCTTCACAGGCTTGTACTTTACCAGGAACCCTCCAGCCCTGCAGCGAAGGACCCCTGAGGTGACCCGACTGCTCCTTCCCCAGACCTTCATTTTGGTGGACCATAAGAGACATTTAACTCATTGGTCTAATTCATTGGTCTTTCTCACACAGTAACTGTGAATGTTTAATATGGTTCGGGGAGTGGGGGGGGGGGGGAAGTTCCTTTTTTCAATTGCCCAGTAATCTCCCTTCTATGAGACCTAAGTTTACATGCCCATTAGTAACATGCAAAGCATATGCCCAATTAGACATACGAACTGAAGTTTTAATAGTTGAATATACTGTTCTAAGATTCAAGAATCTATGCTAGCAACTTAAAAACCTATAGTGAATGAAGTAATTCCAAGTCGATGTCTATAAACAAACTCAGCCAAGTGCTGGAGAATTGGCAAAATCCACCACCAGGACATGGAAAGGAACCTCGGTCTATTTTGCATAGAAACATTGAGCCAATAAACCCTCAGCTGCTTCGTCTCTGCGTCAGTATTCCATCCTAATGGACCAATGGCTGATAAACCTGACACCACAGATAGATAAAAGCACTTGGGCTTCGCACACGTGGGATGGGCGCACTTTCTCAGAAGCTGCTGGCTTGGATCCTGTGGGAAAGGATAAGTGGACTGAGTAGCCCAGCTAGCAAGCACTTAGAGCAACTTCCCAGTCCCAGGAAACATCACCACCTCAGATGAAAACCCAGACTGAGCTATAGTTAGTGCTCTGAAAAGACGATTAGCATGGAAGAGGGTTTGGGTCTGAGAAAGGTTTGCATAAACATTATCGTTGCCTGTAAAGAGAGATCAGTAAATGTGTACTAATGAAATTAAAGGAAAGACAAAAAAACAAAACAAAAACAAAAACAAAAACTTCCTAGAGCTCTGTCTTAGATGCGGGGCCTCTTTACGGAGACAGATTGATCAATATAAAGGCTGAGAGGTTTGTATGTCAAGGAGACTACACACCAACAGAAATCTATAATCACAAAGTCTGACAGAACCGTGGCTGCATTTTAATGGATTCTTCAGGGTAATGTCTGAGCTTTGATATTTACCACTACCTATAGCAATGTTCTCCATGTGGATGTGTGTGTGTGTGAGTGTGTGTGTGTGTGGATGTGTGTGTGTGCGTGCACACACAGTCACACACAGCATCCTTTGTTTAGTTTATATACAACTGATATCTATTAGTATATCTGAAAGTAAGTTAGTTTATCAACTTTAAGTAAGAGAACTTCAAGATTATTAAAGAATAAAATTTCATCTTCAGGTGTGATTATAATTCTAGAACATATGGGGGGCTGCAGAAGTAAGACTGCTGACTCGGGGCTAGCCAGGGGTACACAGCCAAACCCTGTCCCAGAAAGCCACACAAGCAAAACCCAAAAGATATCCCACGGCATATAAACAAATTTCACTAAGGAATTAATCACCCAAACATATAATTGGTGGTTTTACCCTCTATGCCAAGTAACTCTACCCTTCTCAAAGGCTCACAATATTTAAAAGTGGGGACGAAAAGGATATCATACTATCCTATCGGCTTTATAAACACAGGGAGAATATGCACGCAGCCGTGGACCAAATGTGCTGTGTCCAGGACGGCTGACTCAGCAAGTGTGAGGAATGGCAGTTAAGTAGGACGAAGGCCTCCCCCTCCCCGCCCCTTCTTGGTGAACTGCCTGATGTTCAATGCCTCTTTTAAAAGAGAAGCTCCAGCCTCGCTCTACTAGAAGGGAGTGTGCCTGCTCTCATTACTCCACACAGCACTGTGGGAACAGAGCCCAGCCTTCCTACCTTCAGCCTTACCTGATGTCACAGATAATGTTGCACCCTGAGGTCTAGGCCACCAACTAGGCTGCACTCAAGTATCGCAGAGATTCACAACTTTCAGCTTATTTCAAACTTGCTTATTAATCAAAGTTTCAGGACATAAGCTGAAATCATTTTAGTTACTGATGTGAAAGAACTGTAACTTTTATGTGAAGATGTCCCCACAATAATCTGCAAAGATAGTTAAAAGTCACCATTGTCTGTAATGGTGACCGTCTAAGAATCTTAAGTTGTATAAATAAATATTTTTGAGGAAAGAGATGAATTCAACCTTTAGAAGATGAATTACGGAGAATACTTTAAGGGCAAGCATACAGTTTAAATATTACTCATTGGAAAATCTGAAATATTTCAAATACAAAATCTGAAATACTCAGGGCATGCTGGACTGAGGTCCTTTTTGGATTAAGATATTTAACCAGGAAAACTGGGACAAATACTTCAAAATCTGGTATCTGAAATACTTCTTGTAGTTCAGGTTCTGAGTAAGGGACACACAGAAAGTGCTACTGCGAGTGACTAATACAGCCGCTGTTCACTCTAAATGACCAGGTACATAGGGAGAGGAGTACCAACAATCTCACCCTCGCCATCTGGCATGGAACCCCGCTTAGCTCATTCTTGCTAAATGAGGTGATGAGAACAGAAAAGAAGGTGTGACCTGTACAGTGTCTACCACACTGCACTGAGATAGCCCCATCTCTCACCAGATGCAGGAAGGGGGCTCTGTGACTCAATTTGTAGTATTGCTACTTGAGCTTCCCAAAAAGATAATTTCTGGGTTAAAGAAATATAAATGTCTCTCTTTGGTACATTATTCAATGCCTCTGTTTTTAAGGACCTACGCATAAAAAAATTCACTAAACTACTTGAGGTTTTGTGTGTTCAGTCAAATCGTGATGTGTGCACAGTAATTATTGACAACCCAGCTGCACAACCACTTCCTCCCTGGTTTTCCTGTGGTTCTTTCCAACTATGCCAGTCAAATATGACAGACTTCCTTATGGTTTACGCCATGACATACCATGAATAGGGTACTTACACGCTTCCACTATGAGATGATTTTCAAATAATTTCAATCTCGCCTTTCCTCTTTTCAATACAATGTTTATGTTCAAACTGTCATAGTGCTGATTAAATAATTATAAACCAACCAGCCACAAGTATACTACAATTTAAAAATGGGGTTTGAGCTGCTATATTTGGAATGTCTTCTCTATTTATGCCAATGCCCCATACCCCATTTGAAGATCTGATAATGGGCCAACAACATGTATTCCCAGAATGTAACGTTTTTTCAAGAACTGCAGCAATCAGATATGGATGGAGCCCTCCTGCACTGAGATTCAATGGAAGGATGTGTGTTTTTTACATCTAGAATAAATTTTGCCTGTAGAACACGAAGTTGGACACTTGTACTAAACTTCTACTGTGTACGTAGGTGTGTGCATGTGTACACGTCTTGCACTAGCCCTCTCTGAGCCCTGAAGCCAGACCTGGCTGATAGTCTCTTTGCCCTGACTCCTGCCATCTTTGCTATTTTAATAGTCTACTGAAATCAGCTAACCATCCACACTAAGTTTTTCACTTTCTACTCCTCCCTGGCCTGCTTCCAGATGTTGCCCTCCATGACTGAAGTGGACCAGTAGGAGGAAAAGAGAAACTCATTAATGCGCCCTGATAGATCCAAGCCACAAACAGCTCCCCGCACTTGAAACACCATGCACAAAACGTTCTGTATGTTTATGGTCTCTCATCTGAAAGAACTGGAAGCAAAGGCATCTCTAATGTTTTACAGGTATAGAAGGCCTGTATATTAGATGTAGTTAGTTACTGGGGAGAGAGGACAGAGGGAGAGACAGTATTCATTGTTTCACGAGCACCTTAGAGACAGACAGGAGGTAAGGCTTTCAGTAGAGCCATGATTTACTGCACTTCTGACAAAAAAGCCATGTGGTATCATTTTCTGTTTGTACTACCATGTTAGTAATCCAATGTTATGATCCAGATTTTCTGTTATAGATGCTCAACTTGAAGAACCCACGTCACCAAATAAAGGGGAATACTCAACAGTAGCTCTGTTTACAGGCTAGACTTCTTTCTGATCTTACATGCCTCGTCTAGGATTTGGGCTTTAATGGAGAGAATCTTATCAAGCATTACTTATGCAACTGGGATTGTGTCTTAGGTCCTTAATACTAATTCCTCAAGAACTAAAAGAAGGACCTGTTCTCTAGTTTCTTAAAAAGACCTAGCAAGCCACTATCCACATTTGAAAATCTAGCTATACTGCCTGTCAGCTAAAACATCCCAATACACAGTCCCAATCCATCCTCTCAAGATACATATTCTCAAAGCAGACAACTGTAGGAAGTGGTGTTGGCATTTTTTTCCTCCATGCCCTCATAGCCTCTGATGTTTTCATTGTGTCTGTAGTGACTCCCCACATATAGATGGCATTCTTCTAGGTGATCTGCTAATCAAGTTAGAAATCTCATCATGATGCTGCGTCCCAGAGGAAGGGAAGCAGGAGACAGAGGGGAAAGCAAGGCATGGGAACAGCAAGGGTTTTCTTCTATGACATTTAAAAATAATACTAATGCTAAACTATGTGACTATTAGGTGCATCCTAACTAATGGGGACCTCTGGACAAATCAGTGCTGGAGAACTACGGTACTGCAGAACTAGTAGATCACAATGACAACAAACTGCTGTGTGTACACACATATGACAAGGGTGACTAAACTGACATGAGTTTCCAAATTTAAAAAATACGATGCCAAGAGTTAGGTGGCTTATGTCTAATGTAGGTTCTCCTTGATCAGTGATGCTCAATTTAGGGATTTTTTCAACCTTGCCATGGAGCAAAAGGAATATACAGCCAGGTGGTGGTGGCGCACGCCTTTAATCCCAGCACTTGGGAGGCAGAGGCAGGCGGATTTCTGAGTTCAAGGCCAGCCTAATCTACAGAGTGAGTTCCAGGACAGCCAAGGCTATACAGAGAAACCCTGTCTCAAAAAAAAACAAACAAAAACAAAAACAAAAAACAAACAAACAAACAAAAAGGCATATACATTTGAAAGACTCAAATTCTTATCATTCCCTAGGCTAGAGATATGCACATCCTCCCTCACAAGGATTAGCAGCATACCTCAGTTCCTATCCAGCTGTGTAGTTACAACAGCCTCCATAAAGCATCCATCCAAGTTAGAAATGTTTAAGTTCAGAATGAATTTGTAGGGGCGCATGGCCATGGTGTGCTGAAGGGGGACCATCGTCATTATCAACTTTCTGTCAGTAATCAACTGGGACTTAAAAGGAGAAGAAACAGAAACGCTCAGGTCCAGTAAGGCAGCTGTTCTCACAGGTTACACCCCAGCCAGGTGTTCAGGTGGCCTGCACACCTACTGTATGCTCAGCCCGTGGGACGGAAATGGCAACCCTTTAAAATGTAGCCCAATCTCCAAAGACATACACACTTAGCACGGATCAGGGCGCACTGAGCACTCAGTGGGATCGTGATGCTATTGCCTGGAACTTTTATTTTCCGAATTGTGGACAAAAATATTTGTTCAATGACCAATTGTACATATATTTATTTTCAGAATCATCTTGAGAATGCACAAAATAATGAAGGGGAGGAGTCACTTGGATTACAGAGAAGGACTCTTTTATTGTGGTGAAGCAAAACAGTGAAGCAGCCAGTTTGGAAGACAGTTTATGGGTCCCGCACCAGGTCCCGCACCATGCCGCTGCTCACCAATGAGAGGTGGCTGAGGAGGAGGACCTCAGGGGAAAGGATTTCTCCATGTAGTCAGTCCAGGGTGGCCTAAAACTCATACTCTTCCTCCCTCAGCCTGTAAGATTTATAGGCCAGCTCTACCAAACCCAGATGAAGGTTTCTTATAAATCAGAATAAACTTTAACTATACAACCCAACAGTTGCAAATATGAGTATTTAAACCATATAAACCTGAAAACTCAAGTTCACACCAGAATCTACACACACACACACACACACACACACACACACACACACAAAGTATTCAATTTGGATGTGACATTAAACTCCTGTAAAAACTCCCTGAAAACACAATAAGAGTAAAGAGCAATTATTGACAAAGTTCCAGACATATAAACATTCTTTTTGACTATTGAAAATACTTCAAATTTCTCAAGAAACAAGCTTAGATTTGAACTTGTCCTTCTTATTCTCTATAAAATAAGGGTATGTGTTCTGTATTCCTATATATTCTGCCATCTCTACTAGATGATATGCAAATTACAATGTAGATGTTTACATAGATGGGTAAAAATCTAATGGCCTGATTCACAAGCGTAGCTGTGGGCAGCATCTGCTCACTTGTTTGGGCAGACAGTGATTTTAACACTCAGATACAGTAGCTAACCCAGGACATGCGTGCACACACATCTACCTTTGAGTCATGATTTTGAAGGCATCAGGGAGGTAGCAGTCTGTGTTCTCCATCTGAAAGGGGTCTGCATCGCAGATCTTGTCGTCCGTCCGACCATAGTTCGCACTCTCGATCATGATGACATCACTGCCCGGACATCGCAGGTCTATGGAATAACCCTCACAGGATAGCTCTCGTCTAACTAACCCGAATGGTAAGGCTGCTCTGCTGAAACCTAGGAGAGAATTAACACAAAGAGTCAACCTTCCACTCTAGTAAGAAACATTGTTTCAGCAAGGTATTTTCAAGAGACATGATTCATCACAGTCAAGAGAAGTCAGGAATTCATGTTTCTTCTTAATTAGACATCTAAAGATACTATGAGAAACTTTCATACATCTTTATCTGGACTCATCACCCTTATTAAACATCTTTAAATTACCTTTAAGAGTAATTTTCTCTATAATGTATTATAAAAGCAAGTAAATTCATAGATAAATCCAGGAAGAATTGTCACAAGGGTGAAGGAGGAAGACTGCCATATGCCATCCTTACTGTCTCATTTTTAATACACGTACATTACGTGTCATGTGTCGGCATCTTTACTGTAAAACTACTTCATACAAGCAGTTCCTCCTAAGCTAACTGAAATAATTATGACAATGAAAATTCTAGGGCATGGTAATATTGTCAGCTAACAGGCCCTGTTTTCAAAAGTGCCATCATGGAAAAGTTTCGGAAGAGGAATATTCTTAGGAGACAGCATTAAACCAGCCACTCCAATAAATACCAAAGAGCAAAGGGCTTGGGAGGTACGCAATCTACTGAAGGAAGTGCGTCACCTATAACGTTAGGTAGTCTACCTGTTCAACACAAATGCGTACGTGTTGTATGCATCCCACAGAATACAAAGGTCCATGTGCTAAAGAAGAATCTCGAATGGAATAAAAGGCTAGAGTTTTAAGGGGTTTTATATTATTATTATCAGTATACACAAGGTGTTTTCCCCCTATGAGGTCAGCTACATTTGTCCCCTTTTCTGACTGTATTTCAAAAGTCACTTAACTAATACTGCTACATTTGTCTTAATTAAAAATATCTGTATGGCTTCACAAGCTTTTATTTATTTGTGGGGGAAGTAATGTGCAAATTCAAGCAAGTGATATCAAATAAAATTTGAGAGTGTAACCTACTTTAAGACAGAGGCGATTTGCAATTATAATTCCATACTAAAAAGGGATAAATCATATTATTATAAAATCTCAGAAATATTAGAACATGCTACTAAAAGACTGGCTTGGGGTATAGTTTACAGTTGGTACTATCTTGTCAAAAACAATTGATTGGAAAGTTGCGTGATTTCTAAGCTTTAATGTTGGCCTTTGTCAGCCTGCAGGGGTACAGGTATAGATCTAACTGAATCTTCTGCTTGTGAAAGCCACTGGAGAAGCCGGGTAGCTCGATGGGGCGCTGGCTTGTTAACACAGAGGGAATTTTACAGCTTCCATCACAATCACCCCACACAGTCAAGCAGCGAAAGGAGTGGCCAGCATGCTTCAGTGGGTTAGAGGATTGTAGCACGGAATCCACAGGAGGAAAGAGCTCAGGGTCTGGGGTTTGCACGGCACAGACCATAGCAGTAGCAGGTCTGGTACAGCAAATACTGGTTACGTACAGCTAGTGTCTCTTTAGCACCGTTTGTCAGATTGTGCTTCTAAGCCGCTTTCTTTGAACTCTGTCTTCACCAACATGCTCCTGGACGGAATTCCACTACCTAGTACACACACGTAGGACTCCAGTGAAGGGTACAGAATCATAATGAAAGTGGCACTTGTGGAACTGGAGACACACAGACCACTAATAGGAAACGGATAATGATTAGATGCATCCATGTGAAAAAACGAAGGTCCCTGAATTATGTTTGTATGTTATGTGGTATCTTTGTGTGTATACAAGTGTCTGTGTATATGTATGTATGTGTAATGTGTTTATATACATGTACGAATGCATGTGTGTACATGTGTGCATGTTTGGGTGTGGTGTGCTTGCACGTGTGTCTGTATGTGTATGATGTATATGTTTGTGTGTTTATGTACATGTGAGTATGTTTGTGGGTGTATTTACATGTGTTTACATACGTATGTGTCTATATGTGTACATGTGTGTATGTATTGGTATGGTATGCTTTTGTGTGCGTGTGCGTGTGCGTGTGTCTGGGAGTGTGTATCTGTCTGGAGATCTTGAAAACTTCAGCCAATAATTCCTGTGCTTCTCTAAGTTCTCACTTCCTTTTCAGAATAAAATCAATTAAGAATTATGTAGGATTTTCCCAGCTTATGAGTCTAAACTAAAGAGATGCTTCTAAGTAATCACGGATGTGAGTTTTCAATTTTTTTCCCAGCCACCCACAATTACTCTAGAATTCACTCTGCTTCTCCAAGCTGTGGCCATCCGGCATCAGTAAGCGGATGCAGTGTGGTGGGACAAGACAGATCACTGGGTACTACACCAAGGAAAATCTCAAAATCGTCTTATAAACTAAACAGGTTCCACGGGGCCCCAAGGAGTTTCATTCTGAACTAGCTATTTTATCCAAAGACTTATGGAAGAGAGAAAAACAAACGGGGGTCAGTTATAAAACCACAACAGCAAACAACCACCACCAACAAAATGTAGTCTGTGCCTCCTTCAGTCACTTCCTGTTGTTTCGCTGAAAACTTTGACCTCTGACCCCTGCCATGTATCTCAGTACATCTTCACTATAACGGGCAAACATAATGAGCCTCAGAAACGTAGTCCTGGAAAAAAAGAGCTACCCATTTTTGTTCCTGACCTACAAGACAAATCATCATTGTGGTGTGGCTTTCATTTCGTCATGGGACTTTTCCCCTTACATGAGAGGTGATTTTTATCCAGGAGGGGCCCTTCTAGAACGTGCATGCAGGAACACTGAAGGTGACCGTGGCAAACTAGTCTCTGGGTAAGGCCTTAGAGGGCACAGCCTGCAGCTCTCTGCCAGACCCATGTAGGAAGGATCTGGTGTAGAGTAAACTGGGACATGTGTGTTTGTGGAGAAAATACTAATTTACTTACAGCCGTGATAGAGCGGAGATGTGCCAAGACCGTCTCCAGGGTCTTTTAAAAATAGTTTTATTTCTCTATGGAGACCCTGTATTTGTTAGCTCTCTGTCATCATAATTCCTCTTAATTCTCTAATATGGTTTTATTCTAATCTTTGAACATATCCATAATAGCTACTTTGAAATGCTTACCAGCTAAATCTATCAACTGGGCCTCTCTCTGAGGCAGCAGCTACTAGATGCCTTGTCTCCTGAGTACGGCTATCTTGCTCGTTTGCATATCTCAAAGAATCGTTATTGGAAACTGTGCGTTTGTCTTAGACAACATCCTGCTGGCGACTCTGGTAAGACAACATCCTGCTGGCGACTGTGGATTTGGTTTTCATCCCTTGCCACTGCCACGATTGCCTACTCTTGTGGGTCTTGCCCAGATCTACTGCTCCATTCATCCTCAGCGTGCCTTTACCTTGTTGTCACCATTGGCTACTCGGCTTTAGTTCATTTCCACAGCCCAAAATGGTCATTGCAAACAATTTTACCTCACCACTGTCAGAAACACCTATGAAGATATTTCAAATGTTTAATGGCTAACCCCTTACTGACGGCAACCATTAAGGTCACTGGTTCACGGAGGGAGACACAGAGGCTAAGGGAGATTTAAGTTCCCCATGGTTTCCCATGCTGTAAGGATGCTCTCTGACTGGCTGCTTTCACGATGACTCTCCACTTCATGACAGCCATCAGCCGTAAGTTGCTATGGAGGGCGGGCTTATGCTGTGCTGCCTGCTGTCAGTCTTGGGAGAGAAAGGAACAGAAAAGAAAACTCTGTGTGAGGGTCAAATACTTGGTCGATTGGCTGGATCAACATGACCAACATCACACATTCCCTAAATTAAAGCCGCGTGACCACATCATTATTATAACATCTATTCCTAGCTGGACCTGCGATCTATTTTTATTTTGGTGTCCCCCAGCTCCCCCAAAGCATTCAAAACAGCAAAGTGTAATCCAATCCATCTAGCTGACAATTGAAGAAAAAACTAGGAGGAGGCTTCTGTGAGAAGAAAAAAAAAATCGATACTGCATCTCGGAGCTGGGCAAATGTGGATACCGCCAAAGACCAGCGCTTAGACTGAAATGAACTGCTTTGCTCTGCTTCTCCCTTCAGAACAAATGGTTCTTCAGTTTCTTACCCCAAGCTATAAAACGCCAAGCTGTAATTCTCCCTGCTGGAGGCTAGTGATTGGAGTAAACACCTCCAGGCAACAGGTGCAGGGGCTTGAGCCTCAAATCATCTGCATTTAGGACAAAGCTCCCAGGAACAGGTGCTCTGCGGTGATGGAACCGGAAAGGTCACCACTGGAATGCCACCCCTGGTTGTCAGAACCATAAGCATCTTGGCAAAAGGATATGGTGCTTTGTCAACCAAGAGCACGTTTGTTGGACGTGAGGCTAGTGATGGCAAGCATTTCACCTTCCTGACCTTGTCTCTAGACAGGCTTGTACACAATTCTGTGGGAGTCGTGCCTATAAAAGGGGTTCTTACTAACTAGAATGGAAAAGTCTCAAGGTCTCTGGTACTGCTTTTCTTAATGACTCTGGACTAACCCGTCACGGATGCCACTGCTCATGCTGTACTCGGGTCCTAGCAGGAAAGGCGGCTTCTCATTATCAGGGACCTCTGTGGGACTGGGGCTGTGACTTCAAGCTGTCCTGAGACATTAACTCGGGCCAGCGTTTATTAAGAGGGCTGGCCTATGAAATCTCTGAATTGCTTCCATTCACATATGTCAATGAGGTCTCTTCCAGCAAGGAAAGAGAGCTAAGAGCAAGTGTCGAAGAGAAATTAGTCCCCTAATAGTTCAACAGCTCCGTTTACCTCTGCATATTCATGATGTCAATGAAACACAATGTGTAAAATCTCAAGAGCTTAATAAAACTTTCTGTGACTAAAGGCAGGGTGGTAGAAACATAATTTCATCTAAGCTTGTGGGAGCTTGATGCTGCTTCAGTTTCATGACTACTCCAGTTATTAAAATACCCTCATCAGGACTAATGAAAGAGCTCAAGGGTTAAGGTGCTTGTCTGAAGCCCTGAGTTCAATGGATGGGACCAACTCAGCAGACGACTGACTCACAAAAATTATCCTCTGACCTCTGAGACACACCATAGCCTATCTGCACATTCACACACATATACACACGCACACGCACACACACACAGGTAAAAAGGAACCTCTAAAACATCAGGGTTCCTGTGTCCACTGCTACACAATCCCTCTGAGGTATATATGTGCTAAGAAACCCAAACTAGGACACATAAGACTATAAATACCATTCACCTGTGGCCTTGTGTTTAATACCAACAATAAAGATAAAAAGTGTGCAACTCCCATGGGCTAGTGTAAGCATACTGGTGTAGAAAATGTGGAAGTCTTTATGTACAGTGGGTTACATGAACCCCAAACACAAAGAGGGTTTAAAAAAAAATTTGTTCATTCAAGATCATGTGATTACCCGGCTCAACACAGAGGCCTGGCACGCTTTAGTTTCTTCAGCCTTGTTACATTTATTTAAGTGTCTGAATGTGGGCGTAGGCCAGAAGACTACCTGGGAGGGATAATTCCTCTTCTTCTACCATGTAGATCCCAGGGATGAGATTCACATCCCAACTACCAACTGGTCTATCTTCCCATGTCCTGCCTTTACTTCTTGTGCCGTTTGGGTTTAGAATCAAGCTATTTATTTTAGATAAATAAAAAAAAAACCTCAACTGGATGCTTAAAAAAAAAAAAAACAAAAAGTATTTCAAAAAAGTTTATTATTTTTAAATGTTAACAGTAACTTAAGTAAAATCAATTTAAATCTGAAAAATGCTGTAATTATCTTTGGAAATATACTTTTTAAATTTTTAAATAAATATATAATGAAAAATTGAAAACTCTAATTACATAAAGTTAAGTATCACTAATCCTGGTCACCCTCTGGACACGCCAAGGTAAAATGCTAAGACTCCCACCAGTTGCTAGGTCAAATATTAGCTTTGGAGGTCCTCTCAGAATGCTGAGAAAATAATTCATTAAGAGTCCTTCAAAACATCTGGGATTAAATTACTTATTAGAAAGAAATTGATCCCACTCTCGTAAAAACTTCCAAATTATCCACCACTGGGTAATAATTCACAAGTGTCATTAAAACACTGCAGTTTAAAGTTATAAAATATGACAGGTTTAATCCTGAACTTTAAAGGAAAACCTCCCAGCAAGGATGTCTACAAAAATAACATTAAGCCTCAGGAAAAGCTGTTTTTTAAGAGTCTCGGCATGCAAGCACAACCTCTCCAAAGGTCAGAACCAGGCTTCCGGATTTCCAAGCTGCTCCAGAAACCCTTCCAATGGCCTGCATAGCAAGTTACCTTAGTAGTACGGAGTTGCCCGGAGACTGTAGCTTAGTTGCTAGAACACTTCCCTTGCATGCAGGAAGCCTTGAGTCCACACCATGGGACCTCATAACCAAGGTACTATGGTGTATACTTGCTCCCCGGAGATATAGGAGGCAAGAAACAGAAGGCCACGGCCATGCCCAGCTGTACATTCAGCTGCAGGTCAGCCTAGGCTACATGCAACCCTGACTCAAAAGAAAAGGAAAAAGAATTCAAATAAAAACCAGCTCAAGGCTTCCCTGACAGTGAGAAAGGCTGGCCTTGGGCTTGGATACTCACACCGCACCTACTGAGTCCTGCTGCTCTACTGGACACCAGGACTACAGCGGAGTCAACATGACTATGGACCTGCGTCCGGACGACTGTCATGGATGGAGGTGTCTCCTTGGGAAGAAGGTCTTTATCCAACTCACCCTCTGAAACCAAGCCTACTGAAGGGTGCAGAGCTGCAGATCCGAGTCACTCCACCTTTCTAGCCATGAATTACACGACAGCAGAAAGCCAAGACCCACTTGTTTCTCTTCCAGGAAATGAGATATCCTTCACAACACTTCCGCTCTCAGACAGCTAAAAGCTAATAAGGAGTTAGCATCAGGAACGGGATCTTTCTAGGTCACTCACTCTGTATGACTAAATGAAAGCTCTCTAGAACATCTCTATAATCCATGCGTTGTCAACAAAGAAACTAGAAATAATTACAGAATAAGTAAAGAAAGATGATTTCTCATCTCAGGTAGGGGATTGTCACCTCTCACTGAAGAACACAATCACTTTTACAATTCCCTTTTATAGCCCTTTGTTATCGGAATCCCATTAATTCTAGCCTTGGAGAACTATGTCCTTCAAAGCAGTGATGTCAGAAGGAAGAACACGAACTGTGAAACTGACTTCTACATCCAGTAGAGCACACCCAGCCAAGCTGACTAAGCAGGGTTCCATCCTGTCCTGTGACTTCCATTCAACTACACGGAGGGCAGCTCTCCCAGATCAAAGTGAGTACCAACTCGGAGTGTTACTCCACCTCCTGCTGGGTTCAGATAAGAACAATACTTTTACTAAAATACAATGGAAAAAAAAAAAAAACAGCAGAAAGCTACTAATCACAACCTCATTTTTTTAAAGGTCAATGTAAAAGGGTTCTCACCAGAGACAACAGTGTATTTCCAATGTAGGACTTTCACATCAATGAAGTTTTATTAGGTAGTAATAAACTCGAAAGGTGTGAGGCAGTTCCACCCAGCTCAGGGAAGGTACTTCAAGGCAGCCAATTAATGCAGACGCCAGAGTCCGCGCTAACAACTCTGAGACCACAGAGAAGCCACCCACACATGTCTCTGTGTCCTGAACAAGGAACCCTAGGGTGACTACAGGCAACCTCTGCTGACTCAAACAAGAGGCCAAAGGAGGAGGGCTCAGGAGGCTCCTTCCTACGGGATGAGTCCCCGCCAAACCCCTGCCTTTCCAGTAAGCCATGCCAAGCATTTGGCCTTGAAAAAAGGCTGGCCAGTTTCTTCCACAGAAGGGCCCAACACTTTTAACTTTCCATCACATACACTTTTATTTGTTATTATTAGTTTGGTTGGGTTTTCGTTGTCGTTGTTTTGTATGTTTGTTTTGAGACAAGATATCACGTGTTGTAGGCTGCTCTCGAACCCACTCTGTAGCAGCCGTTGCCCTTAAACTAGCCATCCTCCTGCCTCCACCTCTCAAGTACTGGAATTACGTGCTTACCATCACAGTCCTACATTCCTTCTAAAAGATACATACACTTGTTTTCCTTAAAGTCCCCAAAGGAGTAACTAACTTAGAATTTTCCCTTTAAAAAAAGTAAATAAAAGAATGCCACATAAGACATCAGACATCAGAAAAGATAAAACATCAGAAAAGATTTTTCTGCCAAGAAGAAGAAAAATCCAACTGGATTCCAAGAGGAAGCCAGGAAACTTCCTGTGTCCTGGCCTAAGGAAAACTAATGTTAGAGGCCCAAAACATGTTGAAATGTTTCCTTTTATGTCCACAAAACAGTGTGGAAATTTGGATTGATTAATGCTGCAATCATCAAAGTTTAAGATACAAAGTCACTAGGGCTGTGTTGGTTTCTTTTTGGATTGAAGGTGGCGATGGTGTCTCGTTCAGATGCAAAGACAACGTTCTAAAGGATGGTAGGAACTTGTGAGGACAACTGACCAAACTAGTGACATAAGAGATCCACACATATAAAATACTCCTGCGCAATGTAAGGGCTGGGCTATCACTCTTAATGATGCTACTGAAATAATTAAAACTTCCAAGATGCCTCTACAAGTAAAAGGAGAGGATCCGCAGCCTTTGCCTCCCTTCAGAATACAAAGGCAGGAAATGGCTACAAAGAAACACACTAGTCTATAATGCAAACTTCAAAACAAAACAAACAACAACATTTAAAATTTCACCTCATTGAAAAAACGCATCAATCAGGTAAAAGCATTCATTTCTTTTCTGCTCAAGTCACTTTCCCTGTTGCATTTATGTCTCTGGCAGGCTCCAATTTCTCTCTTAGACCACTCTAGAATCAGTTAAATAAGTTAACAAACTGGATAGAGGCAATGCCTTTATTTTTGAGCCGATACGAAGCCCACCCAGTATTCCACACCACTCTAAAAGCCACCGGGTGACTCTAGCAACAGTCACACTGTAATTTAGGATGGAACTCTAGCCCATGATGGGATGCAGGTCTCATTTGTTAAATGACAATATGGTGGCTTTGACACTGGAGTGAGTGGGTACCATCTCTGTATTTGGGTCTTTGAGGTCTGCCTACATTTTGATCAAAGGATGAACTTTAAAAAAAAAAAAACCTGTAATTTTGTAAATTGTTAACACCATAAATTGAATCTACTATTGCAGGGTTATAAAAACCTTAAAAGAGCAACATGGGACTCATCTACACAGTAAAAATGCAGCCTATGTTTGTGTGTGGTGTGTGTGTGTGTGTGTGTGTGTGTGTGTATGTGTGTATCTGTTTGTCTGTCTGTGTGTGTGTGTGTTTGTGTGTGTCTGTGTTTCTGTGTGTTTGTGTGTCTGTATGTGTGTGTGTGTCTGTGTGTCTGTGTGTGTCTGTGTGTGTCTCCGTGTGTTGAGCTGCCAAGCACATCCATCAAGAAGGAAGAGGCTGCCTGGTGTCAGATAGGAAGAGATCCTATCTTAACACAGAGAGTGTCAGCTTCTAGCCTCAGAGATTCTAACAAATTACAAGAGAATACAGGAAACTGGTTCAGGGCAGTGTCTCCATGCCTCGAAGAAGCACAGCTCTCCCTGGACTTCAGATGTTTATTTTCCTTCATAATCTAGAATACTTTTAATTTTATCCTTATAAAGTGGACAGTCTGAATTTAAAAGGTCCTTGGCTATTAAAAAAAAAAAAAAAACGTGTAAAAGCAGAAATTAAGTGTCACAAAAGCAATCAAGTCTTTTAGGACTCCGTGGGCTCACAGAGCCTGGGGCCTGCAGCAGCCCCTCAGCGTGTTGGTTTCAGCTGGTACCCTGGTGTTTTTTCTGGGACTCCCAACAGTGAGAGTGGGCGTGTCTCTGACCCCTTTGCTGCTTTGGGGACTCTTCCTCTTATTGGGTTGGCTAGTCCAGCTTCGGTGTGAGGACATCTGCCTTGTCTTGTTTGTTGTCTCGTGGAGGCCTGCTCTTTTCTGAAGGGATCTGGGCGAAAGAGTGGAGCTCGGAGAAGTACGGGGAGGGGGGCAGTTTAGTAGGAATGAATCATAAGAAAAAATCTATTTTCAATTTAAAATAAAAAATAAAAAGAAAAGCAACTGAGAGTTCAGGTGAACCAGACTTGAAGGCAAGGACTAGACAAATCATGTTTCCCAAATGGAGTCAGCACGAACACCAAGAAGGACGTCTGACCAGGAGACAACCTTATTCATCAGCATACTCGGTAAAACGTAACTCCAGATTCACGATGACTGCGCACAATCACGTTTAATACAGAAATGCAGTATAGTCAATGCCATGCACAATGGCTGCCGTGATCGCTGTATTTAATGCAGAAGTGCGGTAAGTCTGCAAATGCTGTACAAATGAAATACAGATCTGATCTAACCAATAGCTACTCTCACTAGTCAGGAGACTGACAGAGGCTTACCCCAAATTCAAGGCTAGCCTCAGCTATATGGTGACAGCCAGTGAGCCAGAGCTACACATTAAGATCCAGTCTCAAAATTCAAGAAAGTGACTTCAATGTTGGCAAAAATTGTATTCAAATTTTTTAATGTTTAATACAATCACAATAGTATTTAATGATGTGAAAATTATACAAAGTTTGAATTTTAGTATTCTATTATAACATTTTTGGATATTCATTTCCCTGATAGATGTATAGCACCATCAGTTATACATTTGGACACACAAAGCCAAAAAAATATTTATGAGCCACTCTTCCACTTGTAATAGAAAAAACATAGAAACAGTTTAGTCTTTTCTCAATGAATACTTGATATCAATTTGTTCTGGTAATTGATATTGCCTTGGTATTTGATTTTGAATACAGATAGATTAAAAATAATGCATGATGCTTGAGGCTGAACATTCTCACAGAGCTACGACTGAACCCTAAGTTCATCGAAGAGTGGTCAGATGGATCAACTTCTAACTGATTAAGGATCTGTACAGCTGTAACCGAAAGGTCTGGCTCTACAGTATGTTAACTATTTCAGGCCAACAATTAAAAACTTCTGAAGAAGTTACATGGCTTGAGCTGGAATATTTATCTCTTAAAAATATGGCATCCATATTCTAGAACCTTCACTTGAAAACTAGGCATGCTATTGAATTAATCCAGTGCCAGTTCACAGACTGATAGTTATAAAACGGTTTACCCTAAAAGTTGAGACTCATCAGAAATTAAGATCAGCAACTCCAAATGTTTAATACTGTGATGCTCAGCCTACTCTCCGCACACTTAACACGCCTATGAAGCTAAGTATCTATTAAGTTCCAGTTACCGGGGACAAACGAACATATGGGAGGATCTGTTTTTGAAATTGCTATGAAGTCCTATTTATGAAATACAAGCTGCCATCTTCTCGAAACAGATGAACAGCTGTGTCTCTCTTGGTGTGGAGGGCTTTATATAGACTTGGACCAGGAAAACCTAGGCACAGAAGGAACACTGACCCCAGAACCTGAGGTCAAAGAGTTTATAGGAAAGTGCCTACAGGGCAGAGTACCCTGTTATTTTATTTGGTTTTGTTTGCTTGTCATTGTTTTGCTTTAGGTCTCACTGTGTAGCCTTGACTGGTTTACTAGGCTGGCCTTGAACTCAAAGAGATCTGCCTGCCTCTGCCTCCCAAATGAGGGAATTAAGAGCACCATCATGTGAGGCAAGAATGTCCATTTTAGTTAGGGCTAGGATGTCACTTACAGACCAAATGTAGGCCAGGGCTCCCAAAGCCCAGGAAATAAAATGAACATAAGCAGCAAAAAACCATAAAATACTATATCTAATGGGCAAGAACAAAAGGAAATTTTTAAAAAATCAAATTTGATCGCATTTTCTCATATCAAATTACCAAAGATCTAGTTGTTTGTTGCAATAATTGGGTTTATAATTTAAGTACTTCATATTTTGAGTCATTTTTAATGTTGGAGATACATCAATCCATTTTTTTGCTGCCTTTATATCATGAATAGGAATTGAATGCAATTAAGATCACATTTATCCACATTTTCATTATGTTTATGCTATACTTCAGCTATTTCTGAGATCATGAACTCAAACAATCTTTCAGAAAAGATCCTTACCAAATCCCATTTATGATAATATATTCTAAAAACAATCTAACAATCTGACAGTAATTTGGACAAAAGGAGACAGTACAAATTTTAATACTGGGTAATATCCCACAATCCAAGAGTAATTTAGAGGATCTTGATAAAAGAGAATGGTTTACTCCTTGAAAGGACCATAATATTAGACAACATGATAAAAAAATACAAGGCATATTGAGGAGTTTGATCAGTTTGGAGGTGGACCCAGGAAAACCAGGGACGAAGGTCATCATAAGCTACACTGAGTCTGAGGTAGGCTTGAGCTAAATGAGATTTCATCAAGAAAACAAAACAAAATAATATTATGATTACATTGAGTGATTTGGGATTGGACTTACAGGCACAAAATTATGCATGATGACTTACATACAAATACACACACACACACACACACACACACACACACATGCTAGAGAGGACTCTGAGGTGAGGACTCTTGCTGCTCTTCCTGAGGACCTGAGTTCCTCCATTCATTTTGGGGAATTCACAACCAACTGTAACTCCAGCTCTAGGATATCTGACATCATCTTTTTCTGGCTTCCATAGATACTCAGACATACGTGACACACACACACAGAAAGACATGAACATACACACAAATAAATACGAAAATACAGCTTTAAAAACAGAATTATAAATTTACTACCAATATAAATACTCATAGAGGGAAGAACAATGTAAGGAAACCTTTTTGGGCATAGCAGAAAGCAGTCCATATTAACCAAAGGTTCTCAGGCATCAAGACGAGCATAAAACCTCACCACTCACCCCAAAGGACCGAGACACAGAACTGAAGACAGTTAGCGTATGCACATGAGTAAAGAAGCAGTGGACCTGAGCAGATAAGGGAGTGGCCGCCCCTTTATGGGAAGGTCTGGAAATATAGCACTTCCTGTGACCCGCAGTGAAGCTGCCAACACCCCTGGGTGGAAGTGCAGAGTCGCCCATGTGGCTACTCCAAAGGCTGCTCTCTATGGCCTTCCCCTCAGCGTTGGCCTTTACCTATGAAGGCCTTCACCTCAGCGCTGGCCTTCACCTATGAAGGCCTTCACCTCAGCAGGCCTTCACCTCAGCAGGCCTTCACCTTACCCCGGCCGCAGTGCACTTCCCTTGGCTGACCTCGGCCCATATTTATGCCACAGGGAAAAGGAACGTTGCTTAAGTGAATGATTCCTGCAGGGTTCCCCACATTCACAAGTCCCCCATCTCCCAACTGTGTCCTCGCTGTCTGTTTCTGTCCGCATCTCCCCAGTACATCCCACAGTCGGCAAAATTCTGTTGTGATAAACTTTATATTCTGTAAGGTGGCTGCAAACGGTATTTGTCTGCAAATTAACCACATGTATCCAGGAGAGGAGCAATGAGTTTGCTCCTGGAATGCTACTGTAGAAAAGCTGCAATTTGTTTGTTCCATTAAATTCTCTTAAATGGCAAACATGCGCTATAGAGTTGTCTTATTTTAAAGTCTCATTTGCACGTCTGTATCTTTAGAAGTTCATAGCATCCTCTCCGACTGCAATTCCCTCCTACATGCTCAGCATTTTTGAATCCCCTCTTATCGAAGGTATAGGAGTTCCCTCCTCTTCAAACACTCCCCACTAAGCAGAAAACCTCCATGAGACTTATCAGAAGACCTAAGTCAGACAGAGTCTGTTTTGCACAGACACCACAGGAGCTCAAATATTCACAGGAGCTCAAGTCATACTAACAGGGTTAAGTTTTTAAAAGAGACGTCATATCCTGCCAAAAAGCAGAGACACGTCTAGGGACAGAGGAGACTGATGTCTTTATAGGAGCTGTCTCCGAAGGTCTTACTGAACAGACAAACAGAACTAGGCATCCTTAGTCCTTAGAAGGCCACCCACCTTTTGGAGACATGTTCTCTCAGACTCCCTGGTGACAGGGATACACTCTTAGTTCTGCAATCGTGTGCTGCATGCCTGTAGGCTAAACTAAGGTGTAGGGAGCATCTACTTGACACCCATAGGCCAGCCCCTTGCAGGTGTCCTTGTATGGACTTTAGTAGCTAGCTGTTGGGTGCTAATGCATCTTGGGGGGCTTGGTCTTCTGTGGCAGGTTCCCTGCTGGGAACTCTTTGATCACACGCTCCTCTGCAGGTCCACTGTCTCATGAGGCCCACCTGGATCCGAGCTAGGCTTCCAATGCTTGCTAGCAGAGTTATCTGGCTTGCCAACTCTAGATCTGTTCTTCACCATTCCCACTATCAAATAGGAGTAACAATAAGCCTTGCACCCTTTCTCTAGGTTTTGTAAATACTAAATAAATCACATTTAAGGACTCAAACATAACTACTGCCAAGTGTTCAGTTTTACAAACACATTGGAGGAGAAAATATCCTGATGTGTCGGCTAACAATTCTGCCACTTGCTGCAGTCTCTCAGAGGTCTAGATCCCATGCCCAACTATCCAAGGAAACAAGACTAATTGGTAAATTATACAGCAGACATAACTGACTCTATGTAAATAGTTTGTGTATGATGAAATCATAATTGCAGGCAATTAGAATTAAGCTAATCCCTCTTAGGCCTACTTCTTCTCTTGCTCTTCTTAAAGTTACACTGGTAGCCAGGACAGGAACCCAGCGTCCCACCTCCCCCTTCCAAGGACTGAGTACATTCTACATACACTGCATATTATTTCAATTCTCATGAGGACTCCGAACAGTTTAAGCCAGGAATAACATCCAACCTACTTGTGGACTCTCCTTCCTTCCTTTCTCTGATTAGAAGAAAAACCTTTCCCGGGGGCGGAGGGGTATTCTCTATGTCACAGCTGAGCAGTCCTGCCTGCCATTTCCCAAACAGAGTGAGCAGCACACCATGAAGCCCCAACACTTACCTCGGTTCCTCTAAGGAGTACAAATATTCTCTGGCTTCAAGATTTATCTACTTACTTACTTATTTATCTACTTAACTATGTATGTATTAGTTATACCAGGTGTCTAGCATGACAAAACAACATAGAACTTCACAACTCAGGGCATGAGGTTAAGAAGTATTTTATGTAAAGTCACGTGACTTCAAAGCTGAGACACTAGCTTTGATGCTGCTACAGCACACAGCGCACAGCACGGTCTGTCAGGTCCCACCAGGGGCACTCTTAGGGTGCTAGGCCATTTCACCTGCACATTGTCAATCTAAAGGACCAGGCATAGCACTGCAACCCTCATACAAACTGATCGAAATCTTACCTATGGAGCTAGAGAATAGGCTCACTGGTTAACAGGGCACACTGCCCCTGCAGAGGGCAGGGGTTTGGTTCCTAGCAACATTCTAAGGTAAGCTTACAGTTGCTTGTAACACTGAAGCTTCGTGGACACACACACACACACACGCGCGCAATATTAGAAAATAATTCTTTGAAAGACATTTCTAAGCACTAAAATAAATTTATTAAATACACATTAAAAAGAATAATCATTTTAATGCAACTAAGCTTTTTATTTCTATTTCCCTCCTACACAGTAACACTTTAGAATTACGCACAATGGATATTTTGTTAAGAAATCTTACAGGAAAATATTTCAAGGTGATTTAACAGCCAGTAAACATTGTAATGATGAAAACATCATGGCGTGGGATGCAGCTGTCATTGTTCTGAGCATCAGTCGCAGCAGCGTGTCTTGGGTACCTATGCCAGATAGATGATCAGAATTCAAGACCTCTACTGTCTGAAGGAACAGAATAAAGGGTTCTGTGCCTTTAGGATACTGCTAGTCACCTTGACTGCCACAGTCTAAGACACAAAGTCACATTGCTGGATGAACTGATCGTCTTTCTTAAATGCCATTTTATTATTGGGGGCAAGTATGCTTGCCTAAATACATCCTGTGTAAGGAGGACCAGAAGCCTGTGTGCTATCCCCTCTATGAATTGAGGAGAGATCCTACCCAGCAAGCTGTGAGGAGCTTTTCGAAGCCACAGCACTTTAAGGGAACCAGGAAATCCACTTCTGGGAGCTGGGAAGAGCTGCGTGCACTCTCCTGCAGCCATTGTCGCTAGACCTGCATGCCTGAATCTCAGACTCCTTGTCCACTGTTTGCCCAAAACAAAATAATCAGACCCTGAGGTGAGTGTGCAAGTGCACACCTGGGACCCCAGCACACGGCAGAAGCAAGCAGGAAGATCTGGAGATCAGGGTCATCCTTGGCTACCAGTGAATTCAAGCGCAGCCTGAGCTGCATGAGCGCTTGTCTCAAAAAAAGAAAAAACAAAAAACCAAAAAGCAAACACGCAAATACTTGCAGTATTTCTGAATACTCCTGGAACATTTTAAATTTCAATGTACACATTAATGGTCTGCAAAGATAAGAGAGGCTACAATGTCAAGCGTCTCTATCAATGATGAGGGATTACGTAACTATCTTCAATGGAAAGCCCTGCCTGCCGACTCCTCTAGTATGATGAGGAATTTCTTTGTGTTATCTGTTTTCCCGGTACCCATCACATTATAGCTTAAATTTGTGTGTTTTTGATTATAGAGATGGAAAAGAAAGCACGCATAAGTATAGAAATGGGTTCTTTTATGTTCACTATCGCCTAACAAAGAAATTACCTCATAAATACATATTAATAAGCAAATGTAACCAATCATATCCAAACACTATGACATCAAATTTTAATTCTTCAAAACATTAACCTTCTAACTCAATTTCCTCTGCTGACCTGCTTTTACTTGTTATGTTAAGGATTGTCTTTAAGTAGGTGGGCATGCGTTTGTTCTATTTTATTCATAAAACAGTCTTATCAAGTAGCCCAGGCTGGCCTGAAACTGGGGACCCTCCTGACTCCTCATCCTGGGAGATACCTACCCTTCCCCATAGATCTAGATTTTTAACTTGTTACTAATAATTCAAACATTTACTGAGGAATCATCATGCTCTAAGAAGGGCCAAACCTACGAAAATAGACTTGTCCATTTGTACTTTCCAATAACTTGTTCTTAAAAATACAGAGCAGGAGTACATCACACAGCGAAATAAAGAGGAACGAAAGAAAAAGTGGACAACTGTCTTGATTTGCAAGAGGGAAATCAGGAAGAGTAATGTTATAAAAATCCAATTATAAAGAATAAATAAAACGAAATAGGGAAGACTGAATGGAACTTCAGTAACTAAAGGTTACATGAGAGTGGTCTGCCAAGCTATTACTATCATTTAGCACTGAATACTTTCATTTAACAATACTCCAGGATCTGGGGAGGTGGCCCAGGCACTAAAGTGACTGTTGTGCAAGCAGAAAGACCAGAGTTGTATCATACAGCCAGTCATGATGGTAATCATACAGTATTAAACTCCTTGCTGTCACAAAACAAATGTTGACAGCTAAGGAGCCACTCCACAGTTGTCTTCTAGGGCCCTGTACACCAAAGCACCTGCATTCCCATGTATGCACATGGAATAATACAAATAAGTCTAACACCTGTGTGATGTATAAGCTGAAAATACCAGCCAAAACATTTTTGCTCACAGTTCTGCTAACAGGACAAATCCCAATATGTGTAAGTCTCCTTTAAACCATTTGCATTTTTCTTAAATGAACTTAGATGCTCCAAGACCTTTACAGAAAATGCAAAAGAAAGCTGTGACACTCTCCAAGACACAATCAGTGTGTTAAAGAAATGCCATTAGGCACCTGTGGTTTATGGACTGTTTATCAAGAGCTGCTTCTGACCACCTGGTAGAACCCTTTCAGGGATAGCCATCTCAACTCCTATGTAACCAGACTGTCTTCACCCAAGCCCTTCACAGCCTCCTTCCCACAAGCACCTACCACATGACTCTTTCAGCCCTGCAGGCCTGCCTGGGAAGGTCTGATAATTTCTCTGTCTAGGCATCAAGATCAACTCCCGATTCTTAGGAACAATGTGTAGGGCTCTGCTGAACTTTCTAGCCACACCAAATTGTGCAGAGTCAAATCCCTGCACTCACAATCTTAAATGAATGAACTTAGAAACTTGTCTTTAAAAATATGCTCTTAAGAAAATTAAAACCAAAGAGGCCATTGGGACTATTTAGCGTATGCAAACATTGGCCCTGTAAGCTCTCCCTGACTCAGGCAAGTCTTCAGACACTATGTTAGGATGGAAGGAGAGATCTGACGTCTGTCTTCTGACCTGTATACAGGGACATGCATCCATGTACATGTGGTCTTCTTGGAGGAGGTGCATCTCTGCGAGTGGGCTTTGAGGTCTCCTATGCTCAAAGTAGGGTCTAATATGATAGCCTCCTTCTGAGGCCTTGGGGATCAAGATGTAGAACTCTCAGCTCCTTCTCCAGCACCATGCCTGCCTGCATGTCTCCATGTTTTTTTGCCATGATGATAATGGACTAAACCTCTGAACTGTAAAACAACCCCAATTAAATGGTTTCCTTTATAAGAGTTGTCATGGTCACAATGTCTAGTCACAGCAATAGAAACCCCAACTTAGACACACACCATGCACATTTACAGTATTTTTTCACACTTTTCTGCAAAATCACAATCTTATCTCTAGGCATCATAATCTGAAAACCACCTGCTTCCTACACCCGAAGGTTTTATACTAAGGTCTAAGCTGTCACACTTAGCAATTAGGAATAATTCCAATTTATACAGCACTACTCCCACAGAATATCATCAATTCCTGTATGTTTCTTGCCATTTTATCCCCTAAAGTATCTACATGTGACATATTCTGTTAAAACAAGATGCTATCTGAGGAGGAGTGAAACCTGTACAGTCTCGTCCATGTGGACGAGCCGTGCTGGGAAGGGCTAGACCAGGGAGCTTTTATTTGCATTTTGACAAACTATTCTCCACTGCAAACTAACTTCTTACAAGGAAATACTGTAGACCTACTATGTCCACAATTGATATCAGTTCCATGAATATCTGATTGCTTTTGACTGATGGTTGTAACTTAAAAATATTGTCAAAAGTTGTAATGCACAATTTAAGGAGTGCGAACTGGTCCAACTGGAATCCAGGAGGGAACTGTATACTCCACCTCCTCTAAGTCAGGTAATGAAGATACAGCTGTCAGACAGTGGCCAAGGCTGCCTCAGCGACTGCTCGTCCACTTTACATACTTGCTGTACACATTCTATCAACTGGGTCTACGTCTGATGGCCACACTCAGTCCTCAATTGTGGTTCAAGAAAAGATTCTTCTTAAATAATATTTAATAGTGGGTATGCGCTTAATAATCTATATTAAGTGCACAACCAAATATTTTTTGGACTTGTCTATCTTGGAGCTAGTTACATGGGTGAGGTATGGTTAATATTTCCAGACTTCAAGCCTAAGTGCATCTTTCTAAGAAAGTGTGCCACATTCCTGGAATTTTAATCTATTACCAGTTTTCTACCAAGGGACAGCTCTCTTGTTTTCCTTACATTAATTATATATGGAATCTCCAGGCTGAAACTCTGACAGCAGGAATGTAAACGAGCTAAGCAGAACTATTTTAATTAAAAAGAATACTTACAAACACACCATTTTTTTAAAACAGAAATTCAGTTAAATGCTTAAAATTATTTTTTATTTGGAAGGTTATGTTGCTTAAATAAAAAGCACATGTTAGGCAATGCATCACATTTGATTATTAATTAATGCTGAATAAGTAACTCACTTAAAGCTCCCTCTGTAGAAGTAATGAGCATCGGAAGATTTTGGGGGAAGCTCAATCGCAGACAGCACAGCATTAGCTAATGGTGAGCCAGAGGATGCTGAACTCTCAGTTCTGGCAAAAATATTACCTGATTACAACTAAATTTAAAAGACTATAATTTGTGAAATATGAAAGGTATGTAATTATGGAGGTTACTACAAAGAAATAACCTGTCTACGTTGCCTCTGATACAGAGAGATGCAAACTAGTTAGTAATCCTGCCCGCAACAGAAAGGTAAAAATTGACTTGGAACCTCTGCGTTGGAGGTGGCCAAGGGTCTGTGTTAGTGCGTTATTAGGAAGGACTGACGCACAGCATCACCCAGTATAAGCCTCATTTCCTCGATGTTGACTGTTCCCTGTGTGACCCACGCACATTCTCACAGAACCACGCCTGGCACCTCCTCTGGCCCTGTTTATGACACCATGAGTGTGGGGTTGATTCCACGTACACCTGAATAATAGTCACAGGCCATTCGCATTTGGAAGGGATAGATTTTTATGGAAATCTCAATCCTTAATTAAATCACAGAATGAGTTTTTGAAGTAGTAAATAATAAATCACAATGAATCCTCACACTGGTTGTCAAGGAAACTACTTTGCTTCTGGTGTAATTGCTGTTGTGCCCATTTGGCCTCTCCGCCACCAAGCCTCATCACGCATTCTGGTCAGAGACTGAGAAAGTAGCTTTTCTATTCCTCTCAGGCAATCATGTAACATGCATTGAGCTTGACTGAACAGGGCCATGCGACCATACAGACGCCGAATTCAAGGCCTTGCCTCTTCTGTCTGGAAGCAGTAATTAACTAGAAAGCAGGAGATGACTAGGGAGGCTTAGTTACAAAATGCAACCAAGGTGCCTTGGCAGCTCTCAGCAGCTGTGTTTACAGGATGTTCTTACTAGTTTAAAACTTTACTATCAGAAGGATTAGTTGTGAACCAATATTCCCCAACGACTCAGAAGTTAGGTGTCAATGTTCCTTCTTTGAAACAGACACATGAGAGCTGATGCTGCCCTATGAGAAATGGGGTCAAAGAGCAAAATTCCTGCCAAGTAGTTTTTACCAGCTCAAGGAGGCTTTCCCTTTACCAGTCTCTCCTTACCTCTATCCAATTATACTGGTCCTTTTGGGGTAAGAATAATATAAAATCAAATCCTAATGAACCGGCAGTGCTCCCATGAACTGCACACACTCGCTCCACTGTCTTCTGATGCCTGTATTCCATGACTAGGATCACAATAGAAGACATCTGCTTACAGACTTAATGCAATTGATTTTCAAAAGACCTTCTTAGCTCCCTCGGTGCTGTTAGACTCTGGACATTTTTAACTTCACTCGATTGATAACTTCTCCCTCCTTACTTTAACCATGATTAAGAGGTACCAGCAATATCAGCCAATACAATTTGTATCCAACAAGCAGATGTTGAAAGGTCAAAATTATCTTCATCACAGCAATGCCCTTGGTTCAGTGTTTTCACTCTTTGTACATGCATACCAGGCTTCCAAATCACAGGGCAGGTCTCCCTGCCCATCTGTACAGAGGACAAGAGTTTCCTAATGGTGGATGAAAACGCATAGACAATGTGTTTGCCTCTTTCCAATACATGTTTAGGCTGAAAGCATTAGACCTACTTTTTTGTTGTCTATATGGTACAATTTTTTTGCTTTGTATTTATTTATTATATAGTTACCTACCTATCTATCTATTTACTTATTTATCTTTCTTGTATGTATGTATGTATGTATGTGTATGTATGTATGTATGTATGTGTATGTATATATGTATGTGTATGTATGTATGTATCTACCTATGTACGTACGTACCTATCTATCTATCTATTTACTTATTTATCTTTCTTGTATATATATGTGTTTGTATGTATGTATCTACCTATGTACGTACGTATCTATCTATCTATCTATCTATCTATCTATCTATCTATCTATCTATCCATCCATCCATCTACCTACCTACCTACCTATCTTCCTATGTACCTCATGCTAGCCTGGAAGTTGTTATTTGAGGCAGGCTGGGTTTAAATTTGCAATCCCCCAGCCTCAGTGTCTCAAATACTAGGTCTACATGTGTGCAACATCACGCATGACAAATTCTTTTATTTCCCAGTTTAAAATAAAACTACAGAGCAATAAATTGTGTGATTTTGAAACAGCAGGTCAAAAGAAATAGTATTACATTTTATTTTAGGAAAACAACTGTGTGCATGTAACACTGGGTAGAACAGAGAAAGATTCTTTAAAAAAAAAAAAACATGAATCAGCATGGGATGCTTATGGGTTGGGCTGTGAAGAAAGCAGTTTTATCTGAAAGTGGAAAAGGGGATTTAACAATCTAAAACTTGTAAGATATAAAGACTGGCAACCGAATTTTTTTTTTAAAAAAAATACTTATGTTATTTTTTTTTTCTTATTTTATTTTCTTTTTCTTTTTTCTTTTGGAGGGAAACCTGGGAAAGGAGATATTGTAAATAAAGAAAACATCTAATAAAAAAATACTTATGGCCATTTTTTTCATTTTGACTGGGTTTATTTATTTTTCTTGTTCCAAGTAAGGGCAAGCCTGTGTACATGTGTGCTTCTGCCTCGTGTGTGTGTCTGTGTGTGTGTGCATGTGCGTGTGTGTATTTGTGTGCGCGCGTGTGTGTGTGTGTGCGTGTGCATGTGCGTGTGCTTCTGCCTCGTGTGTGTGTGTGTGTGTGTGTGTGTGTGTGTGTGTGTGTGTGTGTGTGTACATGGGTAAAAGAGGCCTCCCAAGCCTCCTACCCTCTCTTACAGCCTTGTGATTCTCCTGTCTTTGTTCAGCCAGAGCTGTGTTACAGACATGTACCCCTATGTCCAATGTTATGACATTAATTCTAAACTTGAATTCACTTTAGTTTCTAGAAAGCAAAGAAAATCTCCATGTTGCTTGTTACAGCATGTATAGGAGGAAGATGTGGTGATCATGGAGAAATTAGCTAGAAGTAGAAAATTACAAAAGTGAGTTGGCTAGTCCAACGAATGTAAGCAAAGAATATTGTGGTGTCAGGAGAGTGTAGAGGGCTTTCATCTGGTCCTAGGTGTCACCAGGACATGAGAATCTCATGATCTAAATTTCATGGTTAAGGATCCCCTTCCTGGTTTTATTAGATATGAATAAACTCACTCGTTCTTTGTAAAAGCAGTATTTATACTGATTCTTGAAAATAACAATGGTAGGAGGGAATTTCTATTTCTTTAAAATGCTTCAGTCAAAGTTTGGTTATCTGCACATTGGACTGAATGGAAACATTCAGTAGCAACATTCTTATTGACTGGTGTGAATATGTAAACTGACTATTGCTATCTGGCTTCCTAGGTTTTGAAAACAGCTTTAAAAACAGTCATTTTTGATACTCTAAAAGTATTCAATAGTTGAGGATGTCCTGCTTTTCTCTGCTAATACTCTGACATGAGAAATGGATCACACTGTAGGTACGCCCCATGTGGAGCAAAGTGATATGCCCTGTGAAATTCTTTCTCTCCCAAAGAAACAAACTCTACCTTAACTTGGGAAGTTAATTATGTGCTTTGGTTTCACAAACCAATTGCTGTTGCCAGCTGCATTCTAAATAGGAGTAAACAGAGACAGTTTGAGCTGTCAACAAAAGACATAATTAAGTAGGAAAGACGCTGTCAATAAAACATGGCCACATGTAAAACTCTGGGAAGCAAACAGAGCCAACCACATTTGGATTACACGGTACAGTCAATAGATTCCTAACCACTAAATAACAGGGTTGGACAAGAACAATCTGGAAGGAGAAAGGTCTTCAAGCATCAATGTGGAAAGACAAGATACTGAACACAAGAAGATTAAAACCTATTGTTTCTTCCCTTCTCCAGCCAGGATTCTACAGAAGAGGAATGAGGCACAGTTAACAATGTGTATGCTGTCTTCTCAACTCTATTGATTTCTAGAAGCATCCAAGAGTTTGCTCATCACAGGCAGTGGGTACTCAGGTCTTAATTATCTGCTGGAACTGGCTGAGAAGCTTCTGAGGAATCTCATGAACTAAGAATATGCAATACACATTTTTTTTCAGTTGGAAAGATGTCAAGAGTAAAGAGGGAAGACAATGCAGGCCTCCTCACCCCACCATGTTCACACACGTTTACAATGTTTCTGTGTTCTTACCCATATGAGCAATCCTATCTGGACTGAAGAACATCCCTTATCTATCTTTATACTTTTTTTTTTTTTGGTTTTTTGAGACAGGGTTTCTCTTTGTAGCCCCGGCTGTTTTGGAACTCACTCTGTAGACCAGGCTGGTCTCAAACTCAAAAATCTGCCTGTCTCTGCCTCCTAAGTGCTGGGATTAAAGGCGTGAGCAACCACTGTCCCCGGCTATCTTTATACTTTTTTTAAATGTAATTTTTTTTTTTTTTACATCAAATTGACATTTACTGGAAACACAAAAGGGCTTGAACTGTGTGTGATATTATTATAAATAGTATGCTCACCACAAACAAACAAGCAAACAAAACACCAAACCAAATCTATACAAAAGTGTTTTCTTGAGTGTAGTGAAAACAGAACTAAAACTCAAATATAATAGAGAAAAAAGTCACCAGTCATCATTTCCAAATCTTCAATTTTCCCACACACATAGGAGAAGAGGAGGAAGAGGAAGAAAGAAGAAAAAAATCAGGAAACTAGTTATACAAATTTTACCTAGGCCTAAGGCTTTTCATAGGACATGTCCAAGAAGCCCAACAAATAGAAGTTTGTTTACAAGGAAGGCTGCAGAGAGAGCACAGTCCCTATGGATAGGGAAAGACGGGGAACACACACAACCAAGGAAGATGCACTCCAGAAAGGCCCACCCACTTAAAGAAGCAGATTTGAGAAAAACAGAAAGAAGTCCCAGAAGAGTAAAACCATCAACTACTACAACCCATCCATTTAGGGAACACACAAAGGTATGGAGTGATATAGAAATAGACATTAAAATAAGATGACCAGGACTGGAGCTGTGAAGGAAAACATCTCCAAGGAGTGCCCTCAGATGGGCATCTGAAGATCAGATGGGCAGATCAGAGTCACCAGCAGCAGGGAGCCATCTCCAGGTCACTTTTCTTTCCTTCATTCAGGGATTTCGTGTAGCACTGTGAAAGTCACTGATCTGGATTTAAATAACCTGCACAAAGGGTTAATATGTAAATTGCTAAAGAAACCATGCTTTTCTTGGATGTTCTACCAACCATTTCTTTTTTAGTGTTGGATGAGTTATCACTACGATTTTTATTTTTCAACACCCATACCTGTTTATACCACTCTGTGTTTCATGGGCATACTGATATTCAACAAATTCCGGGGTTGTGCCCTGGGGTGGCCTGAGGTCCACATCCACTATGTGAGGATTGAAACATGAGACCATGTTGGGTTAAGAAAAAAAAAAGAGTGCTGGACAGGGAGAAAAAGAAAATATTATCTTAAAATTACTTTATAAGAAGCTGGTCTTAGGAAAGAAACTTCAAGCTAATGGTCTCCCATTTTGTGTACGAAACAGAAAGGACAGTCTGGGATCCTTGACTCATACGAAGACAGGAAGTATGCCTGTATGAAAAACAATCCTATCAACGGAGACAGCAAAACACTAGAAAATACCGAAATAGAACCACTCAGTGAGAAGTACCCCATGTCCCTCCTACAAAGGGAACATGGAAGGACTTCTCACCAGACAGAGAAAAAACTAGAAAGAGTATCATTTCCCACCTTCCAGCCGAGAAGCCAAAGTCAGCATCTTTAAGTAATTTATGTATGCTCACAATGCTAGCATATGAGAACATCCATGGGTTATCGTTCCATTTCTGCATCAGGTATATAAAGAACAGGCGCCACCCTCCAATCATTGACCAATCCACTCAGCTCATCTCAGCAGCCACACTTTAAGGCTCTTCCTTACTCTGACCTGACTCATCCTGAAGTAAATGAAGCTTCTGTAAGACTTAGCAAGACTTCACGAGCTGTCTAACTCAAACGATGAATGTTCTAAACGGGAAATGATCCAAGTGACTGACCAAGGATTCAAAGTTCAGGGGCAGATATTTTTAACTTTCAACTACATGGACTCAAGAGTATCCTCACATATTATTCCTGAGTTTAATAATGGCTGTATTCTAAGACAGTTCGGCTTCTCCAGATTATTTCCCAAATACACTAAGAGTAAGTGTGGTGAATTGTCTAGGGTCCCGAATTCACCCAGGAGAGAGGCTTCCTGTGAGACGGGCACTGTGAGCAACTGTTTAGCCCTAGAGCAATGGTTCTGAGCCTTCCGAGTGCTGTGACCTTTAATACAGTCCCTTGTGTAGTGGTGACCTACAACCATAAAATTATTTTCGCTGTTTCCTCATAACTATAACTTGTTACTGTTATGAGTCATAATGTAAATATGTGTTTTGGTAGTCTTAAGCAACCCTGCGATGGGGCCATTCGACCACCAAAGGGACAGAGACCCACAGGTTGAGAACTGTTGCTGTAGATACTTCTGTGAGGTGGGAGGTGCTGACTAGGAGAAAGGTTAAAGAGCAAATGAGCTAAGCACTAGACTCCTCTGCTCTCTTCTTCCTCTGTGTGTGTGTGTGGGGGGGGGGCGCGGCTGGGTGACTAGTTCTGTGTGCCTAGTGCCTTGATTCCAGGCTGTACCATAATTTTAAACAGTGACCCAGAATAACATCCTCCCCCTATGAGCTGTTGATATCCTGTGATTTTGTTTGTTTGTTTATTTGTTTTTCCAAACAATAAGAAAGGAAACCGTGGCATATATCATCAACGTTCGCATCTAGACGTTCAGTTCCTATTCATTCACAGCTGTCTGGCTCAGCGGTTTCCAAGTCAATCTGTTACCTCAGTTCCAAGCATTGCTGGAGACCAGAGTGTGACTTCAAGGGAGACAAGTACATTTAGCCTTCCTTTTGTTGATAGAGCTGCTTGAGAATATATCTAAGGTCCTTTGAAATAGTTTGTGAGGGCTGCTGTGTCTTTAGAGATGTCCATATATGTTGAAAAGACCTGCTTGCTAACTTTTCACCTAAAGTAATTCAACAAGAAATCAGTTGACAAACACTATTATAGTATACAATAAGTACCTGTTTAAGATAAAGCCAACCCACAATGTATTTAAGAATAAGCCTGTAAAGCATATAGCTGAGTATTTATTTCATATTTCCCATGATGCTACTTTACTCTAACTTTCAGGCTCTTTGCTGGCATTGAGCTATCTTACTGTTACAAAATAGTAGAAAAAGAAGCTGGTAATTTAAACGGATACATTACAGCAGCTCTCTCTGGCACTATACAATTTTAATCCTTCCTTTGAAGACAAACTGGTTGGAAAGTGACCGATTTTCTCTGTCTGTATTGTCACAGCAAAGTAAGGGAGAAAGTTCCCCCACATAAAATGCCAGGCGAGTATTTTATGTGGGGTAAGAATTCCAGGGGCAGAAGACAAGTGGCAGAGTGATCCCAATCATGTAAAAAAGAAAATCCCTTACTTATTCTCAACTATAAATTTTGAGAAAAATTAATGCATCTTCTATTTGGTGGATAAATAAATCTTCAAAATCTAATTTCTATACATAAGGAAGACATCCTTTTAAAACCTGGATGATCAAAAACCAATGGCGCTCATTCTTTATGATCTCTTCAACTTTAATGTAGACATTTTTCCCCAACATATTTTGCAAACCTAAAATTTAGAACACATATTCATGGCAAGCTAAACCTCACAGATATAATTTTTAATATTTTGCAAACGTCTCCCAAATCTCCATGCCATGCTCAGCAAGACACTTATTTATTGATGAATAAATGTTAAGCATGCCAACCAATTCACAAACAGGAACAAGGTCTGCGTTGTAACGATTCTGTGTGTGTAATGCAGGTCTCACGGCAGGAAAAGCATCTATGAGCCTACACAGAGGAGAAAGACGCGTGGCCGCCACAGACACGATCTTCCACAGGAGAAGTTTCCTTCCCTGGGAACGAACCTATGGCTTCTGAAGCTCTCCGGAAGCTGACCACATGAAAGCGAAGCTCCAGCTAAACCTTTGACCGTTCTAAAGGCTAGACACGGCTTACCCAATAAAACTACCTAGTATTTTACTAGGGAAAGCAAGTGAAACATTAAGATTGTGCGAGAAACATGCCTACTCATTTTGAAAAGAAAAAGATAAAACATGTAAATATATCTTCCTTCCTTTCACCTGAGATCAAATTGCTGGCGCCGGCCATAACTCATAATTAACGTACCTGGTAAACCTTTTAATGGTTTTAATTGCTATTAGGCAAATAAGTTACACTCAATAACTTCTAAAGGCAATATTCTGGTATAGCTAATTATAAATGCCTGTAGCAAAAAGAAAGAAATAAGAAAATAAAAAATGAAGCTCTGACTTACTTCTCTAAAACACCAACTCTCCCCACCTCCATTTCCCTCTGCCAAGATGTTTTTTGTTGTTGTTTCTTTTTAGACTAAGACTCTCAAAGAAAAACAATGAAAGCACCGCCCTGCACTTTTCAAGTTTATGGTTTCAATAAATGTGGCTCTAAAAATAAATGTGACGTATGCTAGGTAGTAAAATATCTCGAGTTCACTGAGGCCACGGGAGGACTCGTGTACCTTCTAGAATATCTGCCATGCGTACTGCTTCCATTACTCAGATTTTCAAGGAAACCTAAAAGATGAGCATTGTTTGGGGAGCGAGCGGCAGTTGCTCATCTGTGTGCTGTGTCCTCTTAAAGCAGACCGATGTGCCTCTGTTCTCACAAACAGTTGCTAGAAAATGAGCCACCTTCCCGGGCTGACTCCCATTATGCCACACTTGTTTGACAAGGTCACTTGCCACAGGGATTTGTGGGGAAAGAGAACATGCAGCCTGCAGAGTTAAGAGTTTAAGCCATAGGCAACACAGATATTTGTATTTTGGTAGGAAGTGTACATTAAAAAAAAATTATTTATTTGCTCATTGAGCAAAAACGTATTTTACCTTTAACAATTTCAGAAATGTAAAATTTTAATTATACACATAGGGTTTCCATCACCCTCTTTCCTTTGAATTCACATAGCAAATGTATAAAATATTGACTCTCAAGATAACACTGAAAAGCAAACACTAATGAAAGATGCAAAGTGGCCCATCTCAGCTTTTATAAGGAGACCATGCCTATGGAGTGCACAAGGGAGGAATGTCTCAGGCTATGGGAGAAACACAGCTTTTCTCTCACTTTAAACTCCACCAAGAATTTTATTTGCAACTAATTCATTTCATTAGGAGGAAGATACAGAGGACTCCAAGGTCAAAAACTCCACAACTCACTCTGTGTTCATTTCTGCCTCTAAATTAAACTGCATTAGACTGTTTTACCCATAATCCATCCTTGATCCGAAAGGTGGAACTGACTCTATGAAGCAAGGCTCACTTTGAATTTTCAGGTTCACGTATGATCTCTGAAAGGGCATGAGAACGCACACATGACAACCATCTCAACTAATTAAGTTCTTTCCATACAGAGCACACAGCAAGAGTGCAATGGCCAGTTTACCATGCATGGATATATATGGATGGGGACAGTGGGAATCATGCTTTTGTGGTTTTGAAAGTTTAAAAGTATGACTTTTTCATATTCTTGAGGGAAAAAAATATCCTTAACGTCACCTAGAAATGTAGCTTTTATCAGTTACCAACAGGATTTTCCATGGTTTATTTGGTACCCCACATAAACACTTTCCTCCTGACCTTGATATACAACCATCAGAGGCAACATGAATCAACAGTAAATGTTAGTACTTGATTCCTGCATCACGAAAATAAACATTATTTTCTGTAGCTTCCGGGATGGAGAAGAGGTCTTCTCTGTTAAGTATTTGGTGTGTCCTTCCAGACAGGGAAGAAATAATGATCTCATTTGACTGGAACCTCCACTCAAATATTACTGGACTTACAGTCACAGAATGTGCTGTCCAAACACCCTGCAAACCAAAATACTACATAAAATGTATTGCTTCTGGTCTCGTGGGAAGGAAATTCCAATTGTGGCCCTGCTCTTGGACAGGCCTCCTCACTGACTCTTCTGCAGCCACAAACTCTGACCTACTGCCTGTGTTTAAGGAAAATGAGATCTTTTTCACGCTTTAGTCAGGATTAACACAACAGTGTCAAAGCATTTATACAGCCTCATATTTAGACACATTAAAAAGTTAGGTACAATGACTGGATCTTCTTTGAATTACCCAGTGATGACAAATAGTCCTATAATAAAACAGGAGGAAGGGAATGGTAATCCCGGATGACAGGCAGCTGTCAATCAGAGATTCCAACACTCTAGTGGCTCGGCTCCCTAACTGGAGCTCACACAGGACAGATTGTCAGCTTCATTTCTATTCAGAAGCAGCCAATCACAGGGACACATTTACATCTCTCCGTTCTCCCTACAGCATGTTAACAGCAGGCGGTCCACCCATACCATCTTTGAAATAGGTAGGTGGCTCAAAATGCCTTCAGATTTCAGTCAAGAGCCCGAATTAAAAATAAACTGGAGCTTCCGTGTCATCGTTTTCTGCTCACACGGACTAAGCAGCGTGCTTGCATGGCTCTTGTTTTGAGCAAGCTGCATTTGGCACAGCGGCCTCCCTACAGAAATCTGCCTCCTTTAATCCCTGGACTTTCTCAAGAGCTGAGCATCACTTAAGCTCACGTGGTCAAGAACAAGCAAGACATTTTAAGTGTTTCTGGATTCCCTTCTTTAACTCTACAGCCATAAGCTGTGCACAGTGGCATTAAAGCACACCACAAGAGGAAGAACTCGTGTTGTGATTCTGACACTACCCTATGGCAAGCATAAAAAGAATAGACACACATGAAAATACCCCTGTCCGAATGACAACGGTACATACTTAAAGGTACAAAATACAGCACCTTCCAAAAGCATATGCCTCCAAGACACAGGGAGCTACACCGGCTTAATTAGCTCCAATATCCAGTGTGGCTACTATTTGTGCAATAAAAATATCAATACAAAAATATTACAGGCAACATTCAAACATTACAGGGAATTTAAAGTCAAAGACAGGGCTACATCCATCCAGATTTAAAAACTGACAAACTTTTCTTAGAAATAAAAAAAGATGACTCTACTTTCTCCAGGCTTACAGACTAAAATCTGAATTCACGGGGAGCTCTGGTCCCATGGTTTACTGAGTTTGCTTTGCTCTGTTTTAAGGTTTTTCACTGTGACTGTGGTCTTCTTGTACATTCCTCTTAGGATAAAGCTGACAGGCACAAGCCAATTTACATCTTACACAAAAGAGACTGAATTTAATTTCTAAACAATGGTTCTCACAGTGTCATCATCTGGTGACAAATTAATACTTAAAGCTTATTCAGAAGTAAGGCCTACTAAAAGAGTTACAAATTTACAAGATTTTCATTTATCAGCAACAGCCATTTGTGGTGACTTCTAACTAAATAAATACATCTTCAAAAAAGCGGTTATTTATTACTGCTTTGACTAGGTAGTGTCAAAAGTTATGAAGTACAAAATTTACAACATAGTTTATCCTAATAATAAAAGTCATCAGTCTATGAAAAAGTTCACAAGCAGTAAAATTAAAAACCAGGAAAAAATGGTTTGTTTATGCTATACTAACATAAACAAAACACAGATTAACCCATTTCTGTATAACACCAGTAAAAATTACAAGTGGGGTTGTTTCATAATATTCCTTACATACAAAAATAGTATCATTTAAGTTGTAGTTTGTTGGTCGAGCATCTGTTTAATATGCACAGGGCCCAGCAGTTCATCCTAGCATCTCAAAACCAAGCCAATCAAAAGAACTTTCATTAAGGCTAATTGATATTACATGATAAAATGTGGTTTACTTTTTAATATGTCTTATTTTCAATTAGCTTTTTGCTATTTAAAATGTTACCTTCTGAAGTCTTATATTCTATTAGTATATACAGAGACGTTTCATGAAAAGATAGATTTCAACATTGGTATCATTTTTATACGATTCTCATAGTTGCTTGTTAAAAAAAAAAAAAAGCACTAGTCATTCCTGGATTTGAGATGGCACAGATAACACTAAATTAGGGGTGCATGGAGTGGCTCAATGATTGAAAGCACTGGATACTCAAATCCCAGGTTTGATTCCCAGCATCCTCTTGACTACTCACAACCATCTATAACTGCTGTGGCAGGCACCTAGAGACCTCTCTGGTTGCCAGGGCACTTCCTACATCCTGTGTACTTACATCCAAGCAAAGCACTCATACACAGACAGTCTCTGAATTCAATAATTTTTGAAAAGCTGTATGAAGGGGCTGAAGAGATGGCTCTCAGTGGTTAAGAATGCTTGCTGCCCAATCATAAGGATTGGAGATTCTGTTCCAGGCCTCACATGACAAACCGAGCTTCCCACAACTCAGGCAACTCTGGGTCCCAAGGACCCTACGCCATTTTCTGCTCTTCAGAATCCAACCCACACTTTTGCCCTTTTCGGGGACACAGGTATTGCAACCATCAGTACATGTGCATGTGTGTATAACCCTTTCCCCACAAATAAATCAAGAAAAGGAACCTTTTTTTTTTTTGAAAAAAAGATTTAAGGAATTCAAGTTTTCAATTTATGTAACTAGGAACATGTGAAAGCTTTTCTACAAATCTTCAGTTTTAACTAGTATTGAGTTACTTCCACCAAAAATTAAAAAAAAAAAAAAAAAGCTATTCCCGCCACTCCCTACATTTTATTCTCCTACGATGTGAGCATGAATACAGCCTATGAACAGACTACTCTGTTGGTGTGGATGGAATTAGCCATGAGTAGAAGGCTACCTCATGCTGAGACTTTAACTCCACAGATCTCAGGGGTGCTGTTCAATTTTTCACTGGTTCATACAGGAGTAGAGTTTTGTTGTTTAATTTTGGTATGCATCAGTATTATCCTGCTTAAGGTATACTGACCATATGCTAAAATGCATATTCAATGGGCAGCAAGGCTTCATACTGGGGAAGTTGGAGTATTTAAGGAACCTCAAAGGAATTAGAAAGTACACTTGGTCTCACAGAGACATAATTTAATCTCCTTTCTGAAGAAAGCTGTCTATGTAAATAAATAGGAAACGATCATCTAGGTATACGTGTATTACCCAACACTATGTGTTTTCATGAATTTCCAATAAGCCAATGGCTTTGATTAATGCTCTGACTCGTAGTCACCCTTTGTCTAAACTATGGTGAGGATTTATAACTAGTTTTGAACGGTAGACTAAAATAATCAATCTGTGCCTATGTGTCACTACTCAGTTATCCAGTTTTTATCTCCACTTGGGATTTTTCATGGCTGGGAATCAATGTAGACAGTGGGCAAGTCATTTATGATAGAAGGAGTGGCCAGTGTTAGGTTGACTTATTGGAGGAGGAGGAGGAGGAGGAGGAGGAAGGGGAGGAGAAGGAGGGGGAGGAGG
>NW_022196898.1:96290344-96314763 GCF_008632895.1 Mastomys coucha
GGGGAGGAGGGGGAGGGGATAAGGGGGAGGGGAAAGAGGAACAGCAGCAATGTAACTAAAAAGGAATACAGAGACTTTCTAATTGAGTTTTTTTTTTCTGTTTGTTTGTTTTGGGTTTGGTTTAATTGGTTGGTAGGTTGGTTGGTTGGCTGGCTGGCTGGTTGGCTGGTTTAAAATAAGACTCTTGAAATCAGAAAGCTCTGATCCAACAACATCTGAATTTTCCCATTCCTGATATTTGAGAAATGAACACATTCTGAGCAAAATTGCAAGAAGACAAAGCACCCACCCTAACAACATCAACAGAAGGACAAAGGGAGTGATTGTAAGCAAGGGTCCCCGGAGGACAGGGCATTTCTCCACGCACTGGCACCCCCCCCACACAGTCAAGCCTCCATCCCAGCTATGGGTCCTGTGTGACCTAGCTAAGACCATTTCATGAACCCAATGCCTTCCTAACAGTCTCTCTGCCTCCCATGTGTCTTACAGTTCCCAAATCCTTTCTTCTCAGTCCTCTCTCCTCACAGCAACCATGAGGCCCAAAGTCTCACCAGCAAGAAAAAATGCCGGGTGCTGGAGCCTCTTAGGATAAATATGCAAATAGCAAATCCAGTCACCTAGTCTTACTGGTTTTGACCCAATTTCCCAGAGTCAGTTAGCTACATCCTACTGTCAACAGTTAGATGATCAACGTGCCATTCGGTTCTCACTAGAGGACTGCTTGAACCTCTGATTGGGTCACATACCTGTTCACCTTGTGCAGGCCAGCTCATAATACAGTAAACACTGTCTATGGCACTTAAGAATGATTTAAACAGAGCTGTAGTATGGCTCAAGTGAAGAAATACTTCTGTGCAAATAACAGGAGTGCTCCACCCACAAAAAAACATAAAACACATACAAAGACTAATATTTAAAAATGTTAATAGAGAAAAAAAGACTGAGTCTATATATGAGTCCTATAAGGAGAAAGATGTTTTGAATTGACAAGCAGCCTATCAGCGATTGGAAAACACCAGCCAAAGGGGAAAAAAATCATAAAAGGAACAGAAGCATTCTGAGCCACGCATCACTTAGGAACATGACATCTATATATAATGGACATAAAGAGAGTAAAACGAGCCAGTGCCTCAAGTCAATGGACCCCCAAACTATGCACAGCTAGAGGGAGAGAAAACCCAGCTGCGAGATGCCACGGAGTTGGGGAGACCAAAGCCACACTATTGGTTTGTAAGAGAATGGGATCCAATTTATCCTTTACCAAGTTGTTAGCTGTGTGAAAAGAATAGAGAAAGCTGGGACAAGGGTGTGGTGATGACAGAGACCTATGAAGCTCACCTTTGTCGAGTTTCATGGATATGTGCCTTCCTTAGTGCTCAGAATAACTTACATCAGAGCCACAATACCAACAGTGTGTATTATAATACTCAGCATATACAAGTGGCACAGAACATCATCCATTAAACATCAAAGGTATATAAAAATAAAGCCAGTAATTTTTCACACACACACACACACCCCTAGCAAAAGTACTGCTTTGCATCATGAAGTAGAATGCACTGATATAATTTTGTGTTAATCTACCATTTTACTTGGGGAGGACCACCCAGCTTTTATTACATTGTCAATCACGCTATTAGCTCTGAAACTTTAAGGACCCCACAGCTGGAAAGAAGCTGAAGTCATTTGTGTAACACAGAGATAAGCAACGTGGGGTTCAGGATGGTGCTAGTGGCTAGGTCTTACCTAGCACGTGTGAGACTCTGGGTTCAATCACAGGAGAGGGAGAGGGGTACAAGCAATAATCTAATGATGATAAGTAACATCTAAGCTCTTCGTAGAGGTGCGAGTTAATCCTAGAACATTCTCGCAAATGAAGCATAGCTATCATATGGAGTTTTTAAATTGAATTGTTTCCTCTTGAGTTTGCGATTAAGTGTTCAGATTATCTTAGTGACTGTAGCTGGTATTACCAATTCCAAGTAAGCAAATGTCGTGCCCTATCTGGTGTCTTAATCTATCCATCTAAAGTCAGTAGATGAAAATAAACTAGGGGTAATCAGACACTGATTCACACCTAACTAGAGTTGCTCCCAAATACAGAACTAGACAGAAAACTCAACTCTCACGGGTCTGAGTGGTTTTTTTTCTCTCTCATGCACTGCAGTGCTCATGAGCGCTCTCGCTCTCTCTCTTTCTCTCTCTCTCATACCTAGAAAGAGCTATATAGTACAGGAAATCAAACACCCAAAGCTCTGCTTGTTTTCCTAGACACCCTAAAAATACCCCATTCTTCATATGGGGTTCATCAAGAAGGCCTTTGTCCAGAAATGTAGCAAACACTACATGCAGGCTCCTTCATTATAAAACACACACAATTCAGTAATTACTAAAGAACAATAAAAGCAATTATTTCTGCCCCAAATCAAACAAGACACACAAAACACAGAATTGTTCTACTACTCAGTTTTCGTAAGTAACCACTATTTGACACTTTATATTGTACACAGATCTCAGGCAATTCAACTCCAAAACATAATGCTCTTTTTAACTGTAAAAAATTACATTCTAGGATAAGAGGCATGTATTTGCCACTTGTGCGTGCTTCGAGCTGTCCCTTGGCTAAGATTGCTAAGAATCACGTACAGACTCCTAGGATACACAGACAAGGTCTTGATTGGATGAACGTGTAAATGCACAAAAGCCTATATATTGAAATTAGGAGTCTGTTGTGTGCAACATATACAATCAACTTAACAAGCTACAAAAGTCAATCTTAACTGGACAATGAAAGATTAGCTTGCTTTTTACAAAACACAAAACCTATGGTAAAAAATGTCATATTACATAAAGAACAATCTCAATAAAAATGTTCCTATTCTAGAAAATACATTAACTTTTCTGTTTTGCTTTGTTTTGAAAAAAGTATCTCAGCTCTGTAGCCTAAGACTGTCTTGAATGCATAGCTCAGCTCTGTAGCCTAAGACTGTCTTGAATGCATAGCAAGCCTCCTGTCTCCGCCCTTTCAAGTCTTGGGATTACAGAATTGAACCACTAGGCCTCACTTCAGGTAACATTGGAATGCCACCGAAACAACTTAAAATTTAACCACCCCTTACCATTTAGTTTTCATTATAATCATTCACACATTTTTAAATCAACGTACTTATTTCCACATAGTTAAAGAAGTCTAAATATAGACAAAGTTGTGTTTTTCCATTCAGTCCATAGTTGCATTGTGCTAAGAGGGGTCAAACACTATTCTATGAGGCAGAATTAGACACATCAAGCGACAGGTCCTGCTCATCACAGGACTTATGAGGGGACAAAGCACTGAGCTGGGAACACGGAAGGAGGGGCTCAGCTTACGATATAAGACAGGATGTGTTCCAGCTCTGAGAAGCCTCCTAGGGACTGACAGCAATTACCGCCAAAACCTGGAGGATGACCTCCGTGGAGTGCCACGTCAAGCAGTGGGCAACAGACACAAGAAGACACAAGATTTTGGTAAGAACAGCGCAGCTGAGAACTCAGTCCACTTAGATGAAATCTGGACCCAAATCTTGGTTCTACTAGTGGAATGATTGTAGGGGTTCTCAACCTGTGGGTCACAACCCCTCTGACAAAACTCTGTCTCCAAAATATTTACCTTATTCACACTATGATTCATAGTGTCGGTAAAATTAAAGTTATGATGTAGCAGCAAAAATAACGTCTGGATGGGGGTCACCACGACCTGAGCCACCATATTAAAGGATCACAGCGTCAGGAAGGTTGAAAGCCAGTGGTTTAAATGATCCTGGCTAGAACTTATTTCTGCAGCTTGAGCTCTTTCTTCCTTCATTTATAATGAAGAGAAAATTCACTATCTTATGGCTATAAGCACAAATTATATGCCCTCCATTCAGAAGGTCACTGGACTTTCTGAACTTAAAAAAAAGAAAAATCACAATTTGTATTGAAAAGTTTAATGAAATTATTTTGAATGAACTTTTAAGTAGAATTTTTCAGAGAGAGACTTGTAGCAGTCTGCCATACCTTGCCTAAGCATGACAGATGGCCCCATTGGGGCCTGTCCTGTGGAATGCCTGTGGGATATAAGAACAAAACCGACTAATAAAGGCCACCTCCCTCCCAGGTGTTTCTTGGGAGAATAGAGTATTGGTTCTAACCAGTAATGTAAATCTCACATTTCAGAAAACACAGGAGTTCGTAAGATGCGGACACTGCTATAGAGCAGGCAGCCCCAGAGCTATCTGGTCGGGGAGACCGCTCTCTATATGTGGAGACATAAATAAGTAAATAAAAAAATAAATAAATAGCCTTGAAAGCAGACCACAGTGTTCTTTACATATGGAAACAAGGGTGGTTGGATAGATAGATTAAAATAAATAAATAAATAAAATAACACTGTGTGAGCATTTTATATACCCAAATAAAAGGCCAAAACATAGATTCAAGGAAACAAAAATTCTTTAAATACTTTCAATTTCAATATTTTTCCAACTTCTACTATTATATTATACTTAGTTCTTTTTTTTGGTCTGTGTCAATTTCTTCTTTTCCTTTAGTTTACATAATACTTAGTTCTAATGCACACATCGTGTCAATATTACATACGGTTGTTATTCCTATGTGTCATTCAATCACCAAAAACCTGGCAATACAATTTTGTACGTGGCTTACTCCTCAACTTACAATACTGAAAATGCCGGCTAGTGTCAAAGCAAACTGTAAACAATTAAATTACAGAGAATTTCAGGGAAAAAAAACTATGGTACCAATTTCAGAAATACAAAGGCAAAGTTGAAAGGCCAAAGCCATGGAGCTAGTTTACTGTCTCTACTGGAGCACAACTGTCAAGCAGCAGAGGGCAGAGGAGTGCTGGCTGCATTCCAGGACACTGGGATATGACTCTTCCAAGACAACCGCACCAAAGAAAATGAGGAAATCCCATTTTCCTACTTCACTGGATTGAAACTTCCATGGTAAAAAGATATAAAAAAACAAGGCACTGATCACACTGAGCAGTGCTAAATAATCATGGAGTTAAAAGAAATAACACAAAAAAGTTTCCATTTACACCTACTTGCCACTTCATTCTTTCTACACAAGGCAGCCATAGTCCTTCCAGAGAAAACAAAAGAGGCTTATGTCATGACTACCCCAATGCTGCAGGAGAAAACACTGGGTATTTCAGAGAAGAAACAGAACCTCACTGAATCCATCTGTATTTGCCCAGAGACATGCTGCAGTAAGGAACCTCACATGGCCTTTATGCACCCACCCCCTATCTAAGTCTCCATGTTGGACAAGCCCTTTGGCTCACACCAGCATCTCATTTACAGTTATGATATACAGAATCAAGCCCTGAGATACATAGAGAATTACTACTTAGGGACGTCGATGGCTCTTGCCATAACATTATGGTCTGCTAAGGATGCTAAGTAAACAGTGAGGGATAAAGCTCAGAATGTTGAAAATCAAACAAACTCGGCGCCGGGTCTCGTGGTTACTTACACTGATGAAAACCTGAACTCTGGGATTCTTAGTTCTACTCACAAAGTAGACGCCATTTGGCATCAGCGAGCTATAATTTTTAATGCTGGTCCTATCAACACTTAAGGTGGCTGAAGGAAGAAAAGATCTGCTGCTCTTCAGAGTAATTTAATCTTGGTTCTAAGGAACTGCAAGATTCTGAGAGGTGATTTAATACTTGTGACACATAATTCAATACATTTGGGTCAAATGTATTGACTTCTAATCTTTTCAGACAACTCCATTATTTTTTGGTGCCTAACACTAAATATATACAACTCAACTACCAGGCTTTCTGTGTGGGAAAACACGCTCGTCTATTCTGCAGCAGGCTCTCTCTATATGATACCTCATTTCTTGGTTATAATAAGGCCAATATAAACAATTAAATCTCAATTTATACTAAATCAAATTTAAACAACAGCCCAAGACTGAAGTTTCCCACCCAGCTGCCGCTGTGCTGCTGGAGCCAGCACTTCCACTTCCAGCATCCTAAGGATCTGCCCAGGGGGGCACCAGTGCTCTCTCTGTCTCACTGTTGCCTTCGGCACTCCAGTGAAGGATCTGGCCTGGTGACGCAGAAAGACGGCCACACATGTTTAAAGGACTTTCTCCAAATTTCCAAAGACCTTTTCTGCACATATCCTATAAAACCTGCTAGTCTGAGGTACAAGGCAAAAACCAGTAACTGTGGTACTTCACAGGTTAAAGTAGTAGGATCCAGAGTTTGAAGCTGGCCTGACGGCCATCTGCTGATGCCAGCTGGATGGATGGACAGATGGATGGACGGATGGATGGAAGGATGGATAAGTGGATGATGGATAGATGATGGATGGATGGATGGATAGATGGATAGATGGACAGATGGATGAACAAGCTAAGAATCCTTGGACACTAGCCTATATCTATGAGATACACAGACAAAAGCCATGACTAGGCAAGCCCCCAGTTCCATCCTCTTTTAGTTTCCATAAGTTAAATGTCTCCCATGCGTGTAAGACCCTATGAGAACTGAGATGAGTTTCATACACAGGAAGTCTTAAAGCTAGCTAGTCTATCAGTAGCTTAAGAACCATAGATCTAATTTTTAATTCACATTCTTACCCCAGCTAGCTCCAGCTACTGATCACAAAGCTTTCACCCAGCTTTGCTGTACAGCTGGTCTTGATTTCACAGAATGGGTACACACTGTCACCTGGGACAGAAGTAAAAACAACACAAACCACTTTGTCTTCCTTCCAGTGCTGTGACTTAATTCTTAGAACCACTCAGGTATCCATTTCCAGGATCAGAGATGCAGGTCAAGAGTCCAATGTTTACCTAGTATGTCCAATGCTCTGGCTTTGACTGACACATATATTTTCAAAACTTATTTTCTTCATTCTCTTACACATCTGTGTCTGTATTAATTCCTTAATACCCAAATGCTCCAATAATTTCACATTGTAATCTGATATTCCCACTTAAGCTTCAAATTTGGAAGATTTATTTTTCCTTTTGTAAGTGAAAGAAAATGACAAGCTAAAGATATTTTTAAATCAATTATTGTTTGCCATATTCAGTGACAACCAAAGAATCATCAGTCTAATGTTTTAGGTAGAACCATGAAGCTGAAATCCTTCTGAAACAACCTAACTGGTGATGGAAAAGGTTGGGTTCCATGTCCATCAAACCTTCAGGGGCATTTTCGAAGAGATAATGACACAATCAATAGAACATAAATTATCCTGCCCATAAGAACGTCAAGCTACACCTTTAGCCTAGAACCTGCCCAGACACCCTGACAGTTCTGATCAAGTGGTAGAGGAACTCCTTAAATTGATTTAAGACCCAAATCAGTAACTCTTTTGCATAACTAGCTGTGTGATAAAACACTGATAGTTAATCATCCAATTAAAATGGCAGTAAAGTGTGCACAGTTCCTAATATTGATGAGAATTCGTAATGAGAATTAAGGAAACAAGGCAAGGCCAGGCACTGGGAAGACAACTGCATACCTTGTGAGCCAGAAGGAAGCTAGTTTCTGAGAAGAAGGAAAGCAGCGTTGGGTAGCAAGTGTGCAGCCGTGCGCAGACTCTAAAGCAGAGAACACACCCTTCCAGGTCTGCTATCTGTTTAGAGATAGCACAAGAACTGGCTCCATTCCCATCAAATGTCTAAACCATGTTAACTAAGGATGCTCGAGTTAGAGCCAGCATGTACAGACAGTGTGTTTTCCCAAAACACCTCCTTTGTCTTGTTACCACAGCAAACAATAAACTCACATGTCGAAGGAGTATAAATATCCACTACACGTATGAGAGATTAATGTATAGTTAACAAAAAAAGCTTCTAAATCTTAATGTGTCTTTTTTTTCTTTAAAATACAGAAAATCAACCAAGTAGGTTTTTTTCCCATGTATGGGGGGGGGTAATTTTAAATATTGTAAAAAAAAAAAAAACCCATAAATTTCTAGAACTCAAAAGCTCAAGTACTTTTCTGTTCTCTTTTTAGGTTTTATAATTTTTGGATTTGCTTTTTTCTTTTTTCTTTTTTTTTTTTAAGTCAACAAAGTTCATAGCATAACTTTTTGTTTTAAAAGAACTTCAAGTATTTAAATTCCTAACAACAAAACTGATTCACTTAAACCACATGAAAAGCCGTGTTGGGGTTCTGAGGGGTGTATCTAAGCACTGCAAAAATGAAGGTTAGAAATAGCACTGGTAACACAAGGGTTCTTCTTTCTGGGCCAACTAGGGGGCGAGGGACAAAAATAAAAAGAATATGGTGACACGGGCATGGTGATTCCACCGTGAAATCCATCTCGGGCCACAGCCATGGCTAGCGATACAACACAACGCCCAAAGATTGACGGCTACTGTTTTTCCTTGCATTCTAAGGCCACTTAAGTTACACGCAACCTTTCTCCATGAGTTTGCTAGGTTTTCGTCTTTCATTAGCGGCGTCTTCTTAATCCTCTGACTAAGTATCACAAAGAATCTGATGTTCAGACATGAATGCTGTGCTCTGGATGACTAATTGCATACAGATACACATCACATTTTATTTATTCACACAAAAAGCTCCCAGTATGTCAAAAAATAAACAGTGCATGTTATATAATCACAAAACTCAGGGGCACGCTTTTAAAACACCACAGCAAGCTAAAAGCAAGCCACAGCAGTGGGGAATCTACACATCTCCTAAACTAGACAGCACCCACAAAAATAACAATGAATGTATGCGCCATACTTTCTTCCTTCAGACGCTACATTGTACAAATTACTTTGCTCCTCCTGTTGTTTTTCTTAATTTGCTATCATTTTTTTTTTAAAGGTGCCACGTTTTCATTGTCCCTGACATAAATAAACCCTTGCATTAGAGAATTTAAGAAATAAGGTCACTAACATAGAGCTGGTGAGATGGCTCAGCGGGTAAGAGCACTGACTGCTCTTCCGAAGGTCCCGAGTTCGAATCCCAGCAACCACATGGTGGCTCACAACCACCCGTAACGAGACCTGACGCCCTCTTCTGGTGTGTCTGAAGTCAGCGACAGTGTTCTTATGTATATGTATAAAGAACACTAGCCCAGGCACAGTGTCCCATGCCTTTAATCCTAGAATTGAGGAGGCAGAGGCAGGAAGATCTCCGTGAGCTTGAGGCCAGCCTGGAGAACACAAAGCATCCCAGAACAGCGAACACTACAAAGTGTTTCAAACAGACACACATAGACAGACAGACAGACAGACACACACACACACACACACACACACACACACACACAGTAGGGGAGGGAAAGGGGAGAAGAATAGAAAGACCAGTAAATCAGACAGTGCCCTGCTCTGTCAGCTCAATCCAAGTCTAGAAGGTATGACCTACTTAGGCAGAGAGCAAACAGTGGATAGAAGAGTAGACTGTGTTTTGGGTCGAAGCATTTGGGGAATCCTTTGATTCTTTCCCAAAGAAGCTGTTTATGTGGGAAATACGCAAAGTAATGTTCACTGTGTTCTTAATTCTTCATAACAACCAGAACAAGTCCCCTTACTAAAACCTCAATGAATGCAGGCCTTCCTGAGTGGAATAATGGCCAATCAAACTGAGGCTCAGTGACTAATTCACGTCCCAGTGTCACCATAGCTGCCTTGTCCCTTCTTGTAAGAAGTTCCACATTTAGCCCCATTATAAGTCAAAAGTGTAATTTATCAAGGAATAAGATAGTGAGTGTTGGTGTCTAAGACGAGGTTTATCCTGGAGGTGGTCAGAGGGCTACCTCTCCTTCCTTTCCAATGTCACTGTCACTGAGGTCCTATGGTAGTCATTTTTATTTCTGTATGTCCTCATTTCCCTGGCCCAGTTAATCATTCATTTTAGTTTCCTATTTGAGATAAAATGCATTTCTGTGCACTTTCAAGGACCATTTTACAAATATAACAATGATCTTGTGGTTGACAGCACTAGGTGAAGATTAACTGCTGAGTAAATACACACACACGTTTCATAATTGCTTATGTCCCTTATCTTCCTCTCCCAAGATAGAGCCGTCACAGGCTGGCTTTTGTCTTCATGTCTGGTCCAAGAGCTTACTCTCAAACTACACGCGGGTTTCTGCATTTCTCTCCACTTACACGGTACATTTTTAAGTTATTTACTAAGAAAGTAGTACAAACTACATGATAATTTCTGAAATGTATGTGTACTATGAAAAACAAAACCTTCCTGCATACAAGCACTCCATCGATGGTGAATGCATGAGAAGACAGTGGTATTATATGAAGGCTGCCACCAGAAAGAGCCATCTGTGCGCTGATAAAGGATTTCTAACATTGCATCTATGTGGTGCCAAAATATCTAGTCAATGCAATTAAAAAAGCAAGTTAAATAAGACGTCTGGCACCAGAGACAAAAGCATATGCTGAATGCTGTCTCTTCCATTTCCCAACATGCTGTCGGGGCTGTACAGACAGACCTAGCCTGAGCAAGAGCCATGCTCATACAGGCATGGACCTTTACAATCGCTTCCTTCTTAAACCAGGGTGGTAAATGGCCATCGTACAGGCATTGAGAAACACCCCAAAACAAAGAAATAAAAGTAAATGTAAATAAGAGTAGATGTGTGAGAGCTGACAAGGTGGTAAAGGTACCCGCAGCCGAGCCTGTCAAGCTGAGAGCCTTCCTTCCATGGGACTCAGAGCAGAATAAGAGAATCTGCTACTGCAAGCTGTGTTCCGACCTCCATGGCACATGAGGGCAGACAGACAGACAGACAGACAGACAGACAGACACACACACACACACACACACACACACACACACACGATAGAGATGATAGACAGACAGACAAATGAATATAATATAAAAGTGGATAGTCCTTATACAAATTTACAAGCAATGTGAATTTTGTGTTAGTTCAGGGGATGAACGTATCTCTGCAATCATTACACAGTATTGATTTACTCTGCCTATTTCTCCTAACTATAGGTTCATTTCCTCGGCTACAAATTTGACAAAATACTCTGAACTGCATAGATCATTTGGGAATATGACCCAGGACAGTGAATATAAAACATGTAATCCAGTGCCTGAGATTCTGATGAGTTCAATAAGGGGTCATGGTAGCTGTAGATTTTAACTGAAAGTACTAAGTTGAGAGAAAAGCTAGAACGTCATTTCTGTGTACTCACATCTATTATTTAATCAAAGCAAGACTTCCAGTAAACACATTATAAATTATGGGATATTAAAGCTTTGGGAATATTTAATTCTGGAATTGATTATACTACTGACAAGCTTGTCTCTGCAAATCATTGCAGTAACTTATACTTTAACAGTATTAACTTCATTAAACTGACTCCACAAAGATCAAATTTGTATCTCTCCATTTTCTAATTTGCTTTTGAGATGGGGTCTCCTTAGCAGCCCACGTTGGCCTTGGGTGTGTCATATGTATAGCATGTTCTTGAACTCCTGACTTCCCTGTCACCATTTCCCAAGTATTTCACAGGTATCTGCTGTCACACCTAGTTCATATGGTACTGGGGTTGATCTTTATATTGCATACCAGATACTCACTGTACTCGAGCTACATCTCCAGCATCCTTTTCCTATTCTCCCAGGTCCAAGTGGGGCGAGTTCATCATCTACCTTGATGGCTAGCACCTGCACTTCAACATTCCAGATACAAATGATCACAGCCACCAGCATGTTGTTTGTCCTTATTCAATACTCTAATTACAGACTGTTCTAAGGGGACAAACCCAGCCTGCGCATGAGAACCCATGAGCAACTAGAAACCCAAAACCCTGGCAATATATGTGGTTCTTTGAAAAATGGTCCTGCCTCATTACTTAACGCTCCTCAAGAATTTTAATTGCGAAACAATGGTGATTCTGTGGTCAGAGCAGATCCTGAGATGCTATAGGCCATGTGGCAATAAAACTGGGAGAGATGAAACCTGAGTCGGACAACAGAGCTGAGGAGGAGAAGAAAGAAAGCCAAGTTAAGAGACAGGAAGTAGCAGGTACAAAGGGAATTTCTGATCCTGACGATTAAGCCTCTAAACAGACTCGGGATATACCTGCCACTTCAGGTTTGGCTTCTGCCTCACCTTGTAAACCTCACACGGTAACCACCATGGCTCTCTCTTCCCAGCCAACAACAGATTTCAGGGACTCCTCCTCTCCCTCATCAGTCACATCTCACTGAGCCTCCAGTCTCAGCCACTGATAACTTCTCCTCTGCTTTCCTACTGTTTACATACCACACTGCACTCCCTCATCCAAGATGCCTTCCCCGCCCCCACCCCACCCTACCCCATGAGCAATTCCAGTCCATTTGGACAACTGGGCACTACAACTTCCCCTGGATGCCATGCCAGGGCCAGGGCCCTCTCTAAACCCCTGGTTAATAAGGCCCATAAGTGCTAAACCACATCTAGCACAGGACACTCTGAACACAGGGCAGAAACCAAATAATTACTCTTGGACAGCCATTTGAATATGTGGTCTTTAAACATCAATTTTATTTTTAATCATTTGTAAAATATTTATTTATGTGTTTGTACATGAATGTGTCTATGTATATATGTATATGGGCACATGCATGCCATTGTGTGTGTGTGTGTGTGTGTGTGTGTGTGTGTACATGCGTGTGTATGTACATGTATCTATGAATGTAGGTCATAGAAAAACCTGTGGGAGTCTGTATTTTCCATCTACCATGTACTCCAAGGATTTAACTAAGGTCGTCAGGCTGAGCAATAACCCCCAGGTTCAATATTGACACTTCTAAAAAGAAGGAATTTTGAAATTTTATAATGAAAATAAAACACAGGATCAAGCTGAACAACTTTCACAAGCCCACTAATGTGGTAAATGTGAATTAAAATATGACCTATCAGGCTAGAGAGATGGCTCCTGAGTTAAGAATTCCGACTGCTCCAGCAGAGGATATGAGATAACCTATCAGGCTAGAGAGATGGCTCCTGAGTTAAGAATTCCGACTGCTCCAACAGAGGATATGAATCCAATTCGGGATCCAATGTCTTCCTTTGGACTCTTGAGACATCCATCCATACGTTGCATAGACTTACTTACACATGCATATGCACAAAACATAAATAAAAATAAAATGTTTTCTAAAGACATGAATCATGCCCAAGCTGGATCTTCAGGGTGAAGTTACTTTCTGCCAAGACTAATAACTTGAGTTCCATCTCCTGAACCCATATGACAAAAGGAAGGAGCCGACACCTGCAGGTTGTCCTCTGTGGTACGCATGGGCTCGCGTGCGCACGCGTTCTCTCTGTCTCTCTCTCTCTCTGTCTCTCTCTGTCTCTCTCTCTGTCTCTCTCTCTCTCTCTCTCTCTCTCTCTCTCTCTCTCTCTCTCTCTCAGAATGAATATTTTAAATGTCAATAACCCACGTTTTACTGCTTTTGAGATTACCTTTGTATTGCGCCCCCCCCAGAAGTGTCCCTATCCACTGTGTCAATGCTGAGCACTGAGTGAATGCACACAGGCACTAAGTCAGTACAAATGAAAAAAATGCCAGCATGTGAGTTGGAAGGATGAGTGCCAGGAAATTTCGATCTACCACTGTGTGGTCAGTGCAGAGGCTAGGAGAACTCTCAAAGGCCAAGAGAAGTTACAGGAAGGCAATAAAATGTTCATGCTCTCAACACTTAGCACTTCATTATCTTCCCATACTATAAAGATTAGAAAAATGAAAGTTAAAAAAATATATAATCTTTAGTGGATAATACATCAAGAACCGCCCACGGGATAAGCAAGAGATAGAACATACACTCTTCTAGAAAAAATATTTACATTAGTCAAGAAAGCACAATTAACCAAACTAATTAAAGTATCATTCTGTGAGCCAAGTTGTTTAATTTCAAGAATAGTAGCGCTGTTACAAGTGCTTCAAGCATACATTAATTTGAATAGTTCTGACCAACCAACTGTGATAGACATTCAAAGAGAATAAAATTTTAAATTCTATCTTTAAGTGTATCATATTACAAATTTTTTTTCAAAAAATGACAAGAAGAAACTCAATTACATCATGTAGTAATTTTTTTCAGAAAGATCAAAAAAAGAAAAAAAAGAAAAAAGAAAAAAAAACTCCTAGGAAGGGCAAGATTTGCTTTCAACATTCCTTCACTAACACTTGAGTTGCTTTCATGTTTTTGCAGTCCTTGAAATTTTTACCAGTTATCCAAATAGCTTGCAAATCAAAGTATTTTTAAAAAAGATGCAAACATAAAGCCTAATTAAGCAGTCTAATTTTCTTAAAACACCAACTCCCACAATTATAGTCTCACTGGCATCTCAAGACCAACAAAACACTGACAGTGACCGTTCTCTGCCTGTCACGGGGTAAATCCCTTGAAAGCCATGATCCTCACACAGATGGGCCTGCTCCTCCAGCCCCGCTCAGCAACCTCCATCACAAGAGCACCTGCACCCCTGTACTATCCTGCAAGGCATTCCCCAAAAACACCTGGGCAGGCTGTTTAGGAAAAGAACTAGACACTGGAAGAGATGTGGAATAATTGGGGCGAAGAAAAAAACCCACGATCCCTGGCACTCTCTCCACACTTGTGCGGAAGGAAGGAAGCACGAGCCAAGCCAGCACCTGGTGAGGGGGACTGGTGGATGCGATGATTCCAATTTACACATTCAGCACTACGTTCTGTCTGCCTGTCAATTTGAAACAGTTTTCTATTCAGTGATAACAGATACCCCAAAAGAATGCAGCCTCAAAATGCTGACAGGAATTTTATGCACTAGCTAGACCCTCTCTTTCTGGACCAGCTGCGTTTGCCTTCCTAACTCTTGAATGGACCGACAGCTCTTTATTTACAATGCCGAGGGAGGGGAGCCACAGTGTTAGATTTAATAATTCAGTTTTTAATGTAAATGCTAACTTTTATTTCCAAAGCAAAGTTAAATACTATTCATTACCTTTCTTTAAAAATTCTTGGTGGGTGTATAGTACTTATCAGGTGCCCAAAGCATGAATGTTTGTTTATATTTCTAGTAAATGGAGAATATACCGATAATTCTTCTAAGATGACAGAGACTGTGAGCATAAAGAAACAAGGAAAGATATGAGCAGAGACAATGGTGACCGCATACACATTTGCAAATGCTAAATAAAAGAGAAAACTCTTCACTGCTGGGAGCTTTATTTCACTTCTTTGTTAAGTTTATTTGACTATTTCCATATGCAGACAATACATTCTGATGGTGATCCCCACACCCTCTCTTCCCCCCACTCCACACCTATCCCTCCTCTCCTTACTGGTCCCTTTTGTAGATCACCAACGTGTGGGTTTGTTTGTGGCATATTTAGTCCAATCAGAGCATTCATGTGACCAGGAACTACCTACAGGAGCCTGATGGGGTCATCAGTGGGTACCCAACTCCCCCCTCCCTCTGACACTATATAATCATATTTTTAAAAGTACTATAAACATACAATTAAAGTAATGGTTTCTTCAGGCTTCTATAAATCCCGGGAAACTTTCACGTTCTCCTTATATTTAAATAACAAACTTATCAACTGTACTTAGAGACTATTAGTATTTATTTTCACATATATCCCATATTAAGTTGATAACTCATTCTCCCTAGAATAGCTATCTCCTTCTGGGTAATTAGCTAGGACGATCCATTTGTTCTCAAAGTGCCATTACAACTCCCTTACATCTGTGCTATGAAAAAAGCAATCTATACTTGAGTTGCTTCCAAAGGGATTCGACTTTCATTTTTAGAATGGATGACTTTGTGAAATAAATAAGTGCCACCAAGGATTACCATGTGATTCGGTGGTTCCGTATTCAGGAGGTAACAGTTTCAAAGCTAAGGATCATGACAGAGTGCCAGGTATGAGAACAGGAAAACCTAAATCCATGCTCAATGCATTCTTGAGAGTAGCCTTTTACCACCATAGTGGCAGCTAGGATACCTATCAGGTGCATAGAATACAGCATTGTTGACCCCACCATTCTAAACCAAGCTTCCCTCTTCAAAATTAATAAACTTAAAAATGTATCCAGTATGTAGCATGTATTTACCTCAACACAGAGTCTGTAATTTTTTTTTTAAGTTCAACAGAAACAGTCTGACACAACAATGTAACCCAGATATCCATTCACTAATGATGACTATGGAAGAAAAAGAAATTCTGAATGCCAACTTACCTGTGTGTGTGTGTGTGTGTGTGTGTGTGTGTGTGTGTTAAACACAGACAGCACATAGTGCACACTGAAATTTATGTTAAACAGCATGCTGTGAAAATTCTGCCAACAAAATGTACATAATTAGTTTCACGTGTGCAGCAAGGTCACTAAAGAAAATACAAACTTCCAAGCTAGGTATTTTCAGACAGGCTGTGCACACCGATATAAGATATCACAGCAAAATGTCATCACTTGTCAAATGACAAATATGCCTACTTCCTAGAAGGAGAAAAATCACAGGACAAGATCATGAGAATTTTCAAAGAACTAGAGACAACCGTTGCTCATCATGTCTAAATTGATGTCACTAAAATTACTTCCAAGGCATTATCCCAAAACACAGAAACCCAGCGTAACGCTGAGTTCATCCCTGGACCTTCCAAGAAAGCACTTCCCCGTGCAGAGGGAAGACACCAGTGTCAGCTGACTGGGTTTTCAGGTGACTGTAGCCTACATGATTTTAAAAAAAAAAAAAAGCCCAATGGCACTCTGCAAGCCAGCCAATCTGCAGGCCTCCTCTGTACTCTGAACAGAGCTGCTTACAGGCGCTCGCTAGTACAACAACTGCAGGTCCAGGAATGAAAAATAGTTAAAATCTTACCTGGGTGCTAAATCTCTTTGAATGTGTTTTAGAAGCCAGTACACTATTACAAATAAAAAAAAAATACATGAATAAAATATTGTCACCAGACTCACGGAATTCACTGGAACATATAAAAAGAATCAGAAGAGTTTGTAAAATCAGAGCCTTGTAGGGGAAAGGCACCTTTAATAAATCACCCTGTCCAATAAAAGCAGGCCCTCACTGCTACCAGTCAGTCTCTGTGCTCATTAACCACTCCTGGTCAGTAGTTTACTGCACTCCACTGTGTTGTTATATGGATTCAGAAGATCTGGATCTCTGGCTTTTTTGTTTGTTTGGTTGGTTGGTTTTTCTGTGTAGTCCTGCTGTCCTGGAACTCAGTCTGTAGACGAGACTGGCCTTGAACTCAGAAATCCGCCTGCCTCTGCCTCCCAAGTGCTGGGATCAAAGGCGTGTGACATTCTAAAAGAAACCAGTTTTCAAAAGTAACCTCATCAGAACTAAAAAAAAAAAAATTACCAGTATTGTTCTGAAGGAGACATTATCTTTTGGTTTGTTTGGTTTGTTTAGTTTTGTTTGAAATAGGATGTCAAGTAGCCCAGACTAGCTTCAAATTCCCAAACATCCCGACTGTACCTTATAATTGGTGAGACCACAGGCATGTGCCACTCTACCAGAAAGGAAACATTAAATGGTCACAGAATTGATGATGTTAACATACAACAGGTGTTCAAAACCTCAAAGCCTAGGGAGCGGAGAGGGTAGGAGGGAGGGGAGGAGTTACCTGAATATTATTAACACCATAGTAGGATCTGAATGCTAGCTCACAACTTTGCAAAGCATAGAGAGAGAGCCTTGTAGCTTATCCACACTGAGCCCTCAAAATCAACTTGTGGTGCTGGCAGATACTTGTGAATTTCTGCTCCAGCACATACATTAGTAATCAATAGGCTGGCTGGCACCTATCAATAACCAGGTGACAGAGTAACTCTGGACCAACTGAAGGTTTCAAAAGCCTGTATGTGAGGAGAGAGAATGTTTGCAAGTGAGGGAGTGTGAGAACCTGGGCCATTCTTCTAGCTTCGGTACAACGTCAACTGTTTGAAGTGTCCTTTAAATTACTGCGGTACGTCAACTCTGTAAATGAACTCTGACCGATACTCAATTGAAACGCATTCCAAAACACATGTGACGGAAGCCAGCCTTTCCAGTGACATAGGGGAACTTCTCTTCTAAAGCCATGCCTTTAAACTACAGCCAAGGACTTAAAGTCAAGCGTACACAGTGTCCTCTGTGACGTGTAAAGGTGTCTTCTCTTCAGAGTCTTCATACCTTATTAAAATATGTGACCTGAAGACATCTGGATACGTCGGCTTTCCAAAGACCAAGGTATTATTTTAAGTTGAACTTGTTTAATTTTTTTGAGCAAAATGATTAAAAAGATCTGTCCACATCTTTTCAGAATTTTACAGCATTATGCTTTTTACTTGTCTTATCCGTTGAGCAGAAGTACTTGAAATTATATGATTGTTGCATTTATGCCTTAGCTATAAATCCCTGCAGGACACTAAACTAAAAATCTACTCACGGATGCTAGCAATAATTAGGGTCACAAATTAAGCCAAACACGAAGTTAATTCAAATAGTCGAATGCTGTCACTTAAATGGTTCCGGTTTTGTCTTTGCTTAACACGTCTGACTGTGGCAAGGTGTACTTCACTCTTCACCTCTGCACTCAGCATTCAAACAGAGATCGGACCGAGAGGTAAAGATTTACCACCTTGCAAACTGGCTTCACAACTATCTCCAGTATTTTCTAGTCACTGAAGATTTTCCACTCAATCTTCGCCATCAATTAGCAGCACTGCTGAGAGAGCAGAGCGATGGCTCTCAAGCTTTCTAGTAAAGAGAGCAGGGTTGCAGGATCTGTGGCAACTGCAGTTAATGGGAGGAGAGGAGGCGCTTCTGAGAGCTATTCAGGATGTTCTGTTTGCTGGAAGTCTAACAACAGAGCCCAGGATTAAGCAAGCTTCCTGTGGCCAGCAGAATAAAGAAAGACACCCCACTGGCCAACCTGAAGGAGGATTGGAGGATTGGGAGCCGGGTCGGGGGAGGAGTCCTGACTTTATTGGATGATGACAATCACTGAGAAATACAAACTATCTATAATTACTCCCAGGCTTTCACAATGTCAATTGACTATCATTTCATCAAGATCTGATAACTTCAGAGGGAAACCCTACTTAGAAAACTATATGCTTCTTGTTATAAATTTCCAAGATGTTCTGAAAGCTGCTGAGTTGGCATAGCTGGGTTATTTTGTTGCAAAACCAAGTCCATTTTAATATAGCTTTGGTGTTTTGTTTTGTTTTGAGGGAAGTAGGTGAGATAGACTCTTCTCCCTATACAGCTCGGGTGAGCCTCAAACTAGCCCAGAATAATATACTAGTAAGTACTAAGGGTAGACGTGTGGCGACACAGCCCAGCCGGAGAGTTTTACTCTGCAACAGTATTGAACAAAGAAAACCTTGAAATGAATTCTCTCTTTAAAAATAGCCATTAAGTTAAACAAGAGTGCACAAGATTTGGAAGTATATTTTATTCTGGAGAATATATTTTATTCCTCCTGTGGTAGGAATATCTGTCAACCAGCTGAAGCCAAATGTAACAGTCTATGGGGACGAAGCTGGGCTCAGCAATAAAAGCTTGATGAAAGGACCAACCTCTCTGAGTCTTTCTTCTTCCATCTGTGAAGTGCAAGGTTCTACACTACACTAATCTCCAAGCTGCCTCTCCAAGTCTAAAATTCTCCAACTCCATCAACAAGGAAAAGAAAAACACCTAAAGCACCCATAGCCAACTTTTTTCCCTCCAGATTTCTGTTTACTGGAGTCCTGGCTTCCAAGGGCTCAAGAGACTACTGAAGACACGTTTAATCAGCAATTTTTATTCTTGTAAAGGTAAATATTATCAGTAACCTATTTTTGTCCTTGAAAGACTGAAAAAAAGGATTATGACTTCTACTACACAAAAATATCATTATCTGCTATGAAAAGAAATAAATAGAACATCTCTGATTACATTGCCAAGGGACAGTATTATATGACCCTAAGCACATAAAATTTCCATAAGCCACTTTTCCTGACCAGTTAATACTGAGGCACTCCATCCAGGCCTACATTAGTCTTGCAGCCCTAACATGCCACAGGACCAAGAGAAATGATGACTGTGAGGTATTGAAAAAAATTACCAGAAAATAACACAAAATGAACTTTCTCCAAATGAGTTAGGACAAAGAACGGTGTTTCACTTTACATGACTGCTTCTTAACTGTTGTTACTTTAAACAATAAAACAACGTATTAAGATGCTATTAAAATAATGTATCTGTGTAGGGTAAAATAAAAGTAGGGCAGAGCAGCTGGGAATAGAGGGGAATATTAAGGAGAGGCCAGGCTGCATGGTTGCTCAGGGATTTTTTTTTTTTTTTTCAAAGCAATCGTTAGATAAAAGGTCATTGCCAAGCATCCAAATTGGGACTAAAACATAACAAAATCTAAGAAGACACCCTGTATCCTGGGATACCTCTTCCGCTCTTCCTTTAATCAGGGTCATAAAGCCGGGCATGCTGCTGCTTCTGTATTTCAAACACATGTCTGGGTTAAAAACAAATGAGCGTCAATGACTGAAATCACTATCATGCAAATTCTGATTGCCCGAACATTTTAATAACCACATCTCCAGGATACATATCTCCTCAAAGAGGCTACCAATGGCTGACACTCAGGGACACAGTCAGTCATGACACTGAGTGAGAATCCCGGTCTTGAGATCCCCACGTGACTCACAGCCATGGGCAGTAAATTATGATACACATTGTTCTGCCTGTGATTTTTAAGGTTTAACGTGACTTCCAAGAAATCCCAGAATCTTTCCTAAGTAGGTTCTTGTCTGAATCACTGGACACCACTACCAACCACAGCCATCCAACCTTAAAAACAAAACAAAAACAAACAAACAAACAAATAAAACACAGAAACAGGGTTTTTTTTAAAAATCCAGTGGGTTCTCTATGTGCCACCAGCAATGTCCTCCTGAAGTTTCTGGCTTCCATACAACAGGAACAGCACCGACTGACTCTAACACCAGGCTGTGACCAACCAATTTAGATCTTGCCTGTCTCTTCTGTAAAACATTTAGGACCAGAATGAATCCTGATCTCAGAGTCTTTCAAGTTTTAGACCATTTCCAAGACTTTAGGGCAAAAGCCACAGGCACCAACAAAAACAGCACATTGCACTCAAATGTTTGGATTTTCAGGAGAGGGATGACCCACCAGTCCTGCAAAGAAAAGAATAAAAAACAAAGGGAGACTGGGGGCGGGGGGAACTGAACCTGATGACTAAGCCACAAATCTACCAGTTAAACAGGGACAGATGATTACAATGAGACAGTCGGTCAGCACCTTATAAATATGCCAGGAAATAAGAGAAGATTTTACTTGGCTCTCCTTTCAGAGGAATCCCTTCCACAAAACACAACCATGTCATCCAAATTTATTTCATTCTGGGAAATTCTTTTTAAGGCTGAAGGGTTTCGAAGATGTGTTGTCTTTGTGCTCAATTCTAAGGATCTACGACTTCAAAATCATTTTAATTAATTTTAAATATTTAGTTCAGACAGTCACATCTTTCCTCCCTATTACCTTTCTTAATGGTCTATCCACCCATCTATTGCATAAAATCAAATCTTGATTTTTTTTTTTAAAAGAAATCTCTTCAAAGCAAGGATAAATCACTGAAAATAAAAGAAGTGATATTTTCTATGCTTTCTTTTTCTATTTTGTTTATAACAATTACCATAATAATCTGGTCTTATCCTGACTTAATATCAACTTTAACCACACAGAGAACTCGGTTAATATTCAATTCATTTTAACTAACTAACTTCAGAATTTGGGGACTAAAGATGTAGCCCCGGGGACAGAGCATTTGCCTAGCATGAGTAAAGGCCTGGGTTCAACCCTAAGCATGGACAAATTTCAATTAAAAATATTTAAGAGTGATGGGGAAAGCAAATGAAAAATATTTAAGACATGGATATAAGAGGTTTTTCCCCATTAAAATGGGGGAAAATTTAAGGAAAACAGCTATAAACCAGAGAGAAGGGAGATAAAGCAAATGTAACAAAGTCAGGATGGTTATTTTGCATTTAATTGTCGTCTTATTATTTTACTACAAAAATCTTCTCATTTTAAATTCTTATAAGAAAGTGTCCTAGCAATATAAATATTAAACTACCAGGCAAGCTAGAAAATATTTTCAAAATAAAAATGCCATGAGACCACTACCATCAATGAATTGTAGTCCTCAGAAATGTGACCAACTGGCTAACAAAACCAATGGGAAGTTTACATCAAAATTTAACTGCTTGACAACAAAGAATACGAAAAGTGTTTTTATCCTTACAAGAAGTCCCCAATTTAGAAATACAGAAAGAAGGCCTTTATTTTATTCTGCATCACTGCTAATAAAGTGTACAGACATCAGCACTTTCTTATACTGCCTATCAACATGCACCCTCTTTAAAAAGGCAATTCCCTGCCTACATCTCCAGCTAGTCAGAAGTCTAGGATTCCCGCCTTAGGAAACAACTTGCCACACAAAAAATAGTTTCTATGAAGGTATTTATGTAGTTAACACCTAAACAAAAAAAAAAAAAACCAAATGTCTGGTAAGTGAAGGTTAAAGGTTGAAAGTAAATCTTTTTAATTATATATAGGATGAGTTTTATAACAGCTATTTAAAGCCATTATCACAATAATGGATGCAAACTAATTTATCTTTGTTTCATACATGATTTTGTATTTATCTACAATATCACTATGTACATTGTAGAAAATAAAAAAAAAAAAAGATGTGTCTAAAGAAAATAATATAAAAGGTCCAAAGTATAAACAACGTTACATTGTTATCATGATTCCTTTTAATTATCTTTTCTCATAAAGATGTGTTACATTCACACTCAGAATAAAAGCAGGGAGATGCTTTTGTGAAAAATAAGCTCTCAAAGCAAGAATCGTGGCCGACATGAAAGTCAAAGTCAGGAGAGGCCCCCTGCAATAAGAAGAGATTATAAATGTTGTTTGTGCTTCCTGGAGCGAAGATAGGGAATTCCCTTCCCAGCTTTGCATTTTAGCCATGAGATCCCAAGGCCGAGACTAGCATTCTCTTGGAATCACTTCTGTCAAGTTGACAAAAGGAGTTCAGAGGCAGGGTTGAAAGATGTCAGGAGATATTCACTAATCCACACTGATGTCTAATACATGTAGCCTGTATGGCTGTCATATGTCATTCTCTGTCACGCAGAGGAGGTGAAGAGAAATGAGACTGCCACAGGGTAGCGAGCATATGTTTCAGGGAGACACTCCCTTAGTAACCTGGAAGATAAATGGGGTTTGCAAGGCATACCAGGGCCTCATTAATACTTAAGTTCAATCATTCCTAGTATCTTTCTCAGATTTTACAACCTAACCTATGGTAGATTTTAAAGCAAAAACTCACGTTAATTTAAAAATAAAGAAAGCGGCTCCCCAAAACAGAAGCAAATGAATGGCAAATAATTAACAGAATGGAAGACCTCCAAAAGAACGCTGCCTTCAAGGCTAGTGTTCTAAGAAGCTCCCTTTGATATATTATTGATTGTTGCCAATGTAACAATAAAGGTGATAAATGGCTAATCTGCATATAAAATCAGTAATTCTAAAATGTATTTTACTTTGAGAAAAATCACAACATCTATAAATATTTGACACAGTCTTTTCCATCCGAACATTAAAGCTTGGAAAGTACACACACCCAAGGACCTAAGGTTAGTGAGTTTTAGGAGTAGCCACTGTGATGGACATACTGATTTACGGTACATTTTCAACAGTCGTGGAAGGACTGATTAGTGAAACAAAAGAAGAGCTGAACAATATTTCTGCCATGCCAGGGAAGTAAAAAACGGAATACAGCAGGAAGTCAGAATTAAAGGCAAAAATAAAAAAAAAATAATAAAAAAAACCACATTCTTGATTTTAGTCTCCAATTAGGAAACAGTCTACATTAGCTGTGAGAACTAATAGACACAATGGCCCACACAGGGGACTAGGAAGGCACCCCTGTTCCTGCAGCAGCACCGTGGGTGGCTCACAACAGCCTGGAACTCCAACTCAGGCTCCCACTGACTCCTGCACGGACATGCACAGAGCTGCCGAATAGGCAGACACACATATACTTAATTACAAGCAAAATTTACACACCTTTAACCCTAGCACTTGGGAGGCAGAGATAGGCGGATCACTGAGGTGGAGACCAGCCAGTTCTACATAAGTGAGTTCCAGGACAGCCAGATCCATGTAATGAGACCTTGTCTCAAACACAACAAACAAACAAACAAACAAGTAGAACAAAATAAATGTTTTTTTTAAATGACCCAAGTATACTTACTACTAAGGAAGTTTTTCAAAGCACGTGTGCATGGACCTAATATTTTAATTTATGCAACTATACGTCACGTTCAGAAAAAAAAAAAA
>NW_022196898.1:96314773-96329143 GCF_008632895.1 Mastomys coucha
ATATATATATATATATATATATATATATATATCCTGAGCTAGAAAAGAAGTGACTCTGTGCTATATATCATATTCAAATATGACCTTCTCCTGTACAATTTATAAGTGGAATTAAATTGACATTTTTAAACCCTACTGTACATTGTTACCTATGGAGAACACTCTCACAGTCAAATTACACTACACTCACAAGGCACAATAAGGACTGTTTAAGGTGTCCTAAGAGAAGCCAGAGTTTACTGCTTGCTTTCTTAAAGAGTAAAATAGCATCAGTCTGCACTAAAAATATAAATACGGGGGAAAATGGTAAATGCTTTGTTTTGAATGGATGCTAATTTGCCCAATCTCTGAGTTTAAACAATGAGGTTACATTAGCTATGCAAGGAGCACAGACACAATTCCTATTAATTTAATGGGAGTTATGACTTCCATTAAGTTTAATAGGAGTCATACAGCCAAATCCCCATGTACCTTGCTGGAAATTCACGTTTTAGACATCAACTAATCAAACACACTGAAATGAACAGAAGTAGGCTCGCTCACACGATAGGCTGTGAAATCGAACATGGCTTCCGTAAGTCAGCTAGCTCAGGAGCCCCTCAGGCAACCCAGGAAGAGAGAACAAGATGCCTCCCCGAAACCACCAGGCTGAGCCCAGGAGCCAGCACCACTAAACTGTGCTCGGCCCCAGCTTTAGTGTAACCATTTCAATTTTTTTCCCTCTTTTCTTAGACTACTGGCAAAACAGAATAAGGAAACAAGACAAACAAACAAACAAACAAATTATGCACAAGGAGCCTGGTCACCCGGATTAAAAATAAATAAATAAAGTAAAGCTAAAGATGTAAACATGGACCCCAAGAAAGCAAATGGTTTTACAGAGATCTTCAAAGAATCCCATTCTTCCCTGGTGGATACAGACTGGCTGGTTACTGGAAACCAGACATCAACAGGCAGGGACGTTCCCTGATTCTGGGAAGCTGCTGTGTTATGTATGTGAATGTGTACATGCAGGCTCATGGGAATGCGTATTAATTATACTATGTGAATTAAAATTATTCTAGTGATCTGAATTGTTTTTACTCTCGTTTCAGTTTAGCAGTGAAGAATGCGTTCTCCCCACAAAACCCAGACTATTCTGAAATATTACTATACCAAAATAACTAGTCTAATTCACACTTATCCATAGCTACATATTAAAAATACCAGTTTAGTTAAACAGCCATAGCGTACAAAGCCATTTAGAAACTGGCTTTCAACTATATCCACCAATGTGTTCTCAGATTTTCTTGATTTTTATAAAAATGTGACTCTTTATTTACCACTTGCATTTACTGACATTTTTCTTTGAAACTGTGATAAGCAATGACGGAATCTGAGTCAGTTAACTAGACTTCAGAGTTCCGAGGTCGAATTATACATTTATTGCACAAAGAATTTGGCCTAAAATCCACATCCTGGGCTTTGCTGAAGAACAGCTGTTCGTTGTAACCTGTCACTTGAGTAAGCCTTCGTGTGTCTGACTTATACTTGCCAGGGCCCCATTATATAGCATAATTTAATTCTCTAGGACATAAAAAGTCAATTTACTGTTCTTCTTACTGATACATGATTCCACAGTAGGTTACTATACTTATAAAAACTGGCCAAAATAATCAAAGCATGCCAGGTTCTCAACAGAACTAACTGGTAAAAGGCAAGATCAGCTCTACAGAAATAGGAATCACTTAAGTGGAAAGCTTACAAAACATTCCAAAGTATGATCTTCATACAATCGTTGTTTACAGAGACACTACAATCTTCAAAGTTGCATAGGAGACTTAAGAGAGCATTGTTTCTATTTCGAAAAAAAGAATTACACGATAAACTGATGGACAAACAGAATACAAGCAGCTAGCTTTTCAAACAATTAGTTCTATCATCTTAAAACCTTTCAAATGAGTATTGAATTTGCTTTCCTGGTACACACGGGAAGCAGTGAGGCACAGTTAAGTGGCTGAGTTCCCCCCAGTAACCACGAGAACCCTAATCCCAGCCCAGCACTGGGGAAATAGTATACATAACAAAGAGTACACGAATTTGCACAAGAAATATTGTGCAAGGTTTGTCTAAGCGCTGATAGATCCCTCACAAATCTGGGGGTACACCGCTTAGGGTATTGATACAGACCAAATTCAAAATCACTTGAAGCCTCCACACTTCTTCCAAGGACAAAGCATGTCCACGGGAGAAAATAAAAGCCCTGAGGATGTAAGGAAGGCCATGAACTTTAATGATGCCCAGCTTGGTTGGGGACTTCACCGTTTGTTTTTTTTTTTTTTTTTTTCGTCTTTAGTGCTATGAAAACTCTTATTTTTTTGGATTCTACTGAAAGGGTAAAGAACTGGGAAAACGGGTTAAATAATGCCATGAATCCAATCCTGCCTCTGGACTTGGCAGGCAGGTTCACTCCATGTCACATCTCAGGGGGTGGCACTGCAATGTCTTGTTGAACCCCAATGGGCTCTTGAGTCCCGGTCCTCAGCAAAGGAACACAAGCTCATGAGTTAGAGGCTGACTGTGTGCATCTCAAGAACCCACTCAGGTTCAACACCAAATAATGAGCAAAGAGGGACAACCCCAGCTAGGCAACCTCCCCTGAGCGGTCATAAGGACATTGGAAATGGCACAAACAGCTCTCATCTGTGCAAAGATCAATGAGGAGATGGCTCCAGACCTCCGCTAGGAGCTTGCTATATAGACTGAGGGCTAGAGTTCAAATCAGAGAATCCACGTAAAAAGTGAGGCATGGCATTGTGGGGGCAGAGACAACCGGATTATGGGGCTTGATGACACCAGCCTAGCTCCAAGTTTCATTTTGACACCTTGAATCTAGAGAATGAGCCTTCAGAGTGTGACAAAACGGAGCTGTCTATGTTGTCTTCTGTCCTCCACACACCTGGAAGACCACAGGGTCCTGCATGCGCGCACGCACACCCACAAAAAAAAAAAGGAAGAAAAAGAAAAAGCATGTAAGAAGCAGCTTAACGGCTGAGAGTAGGAGTTCTACTTCTGTCCCGTTGCCTGAACACCTAACTTTGATTAGTTTCTCAACGGGCATCCATCCTCAGGTCATTATCTGATTTCTGGTAATAAAGGCGGCCAGTGTCATATGTAACTCTTCTAAGACAGACGCGCGTGCCACAGCCTACATCCTGGCAGTGTGTGCTCACCTTGGCTACTCTCAAAACCAGCAGCGTGAGTCCCTCCCAGGCTCTTTTTCTGCCAGTAGGAGGGAATTCCTTCAAAAGCAACACACCCCTGGTCTGATGAGGCAAAAATGAAATTTCTCTTAAGAGAGGATATGAATCCTGACCTGAGAGGTGACGCTCGAAATAAAACGACCGGGTGTCATGAAAAAGCCTCCGCACACCACCCCCCACAGAGCGAAGCTACTGTGCAGGCAGAGGGCTCTCTAGCTTGATTGGAAAATTTTTCATTATTGGACTAATGAGCCGTTGGTCCACACCTGGAATCGTTTTCAATGTATAAAAAACACTCAAATCTAACAGCAGGAATTCAGACAGTGTTTTCCCCCAAAAAAACAGATGCAAAATTATAGACCATACATATGATTTTCACAGCAATCCAAGCCTGAGATTCCTATTATTAAACTCAGTTTCCGCCTGTTTATCATTATAGTACTAGTTATTCCAACATAACACACTTTCAGATTGCCTATCTGCACCTCTACAGCAAAGGACTGTGTCGTCTCCGAATGAAATACTAGCCTGCACGGAACTTTCAAGTGAATATATATGTTCCGGATATGGACGTATTTTCAAATATATCTAAGTATGTTAATAATTTAAATTACATTATTAAGTTGTGCTAGTATATTTAATGCAGGAACCAGGCAGAGCAGGCAGAAAACACAACTTTAAACCAAATAATTTAACAAGATGAAAATGTTACTTTGGTTGTTCTTTACAAAGACAATGGCTTTTCTAGAGTTGATAATGTAACTTTCCCCTATCATTCTACTAATATGTAAAAACTGGAATACTGAAAAGTATACACAGTAAGTCCAGTGTTTTTATTTTATTGAGATTTTAAAAAATCCACTATATATGCAGGTGTTTCTAAAAGATGCTTTAAAGTTAATGTTTCATGCTAAATACAAACACTGCCATTATCTCCTAGCAAGATTTTACTAGGCTGTATGTACCAGCCTGGTCTAAAGTGCACCTGGGGGAGCTTTTTTTTTTAAGTGAGTAATAATGAAGACTATAAATAATAGGTATCAAAAAATCCATTTAAAATTAAGAAATGAGAATTCTCAACTATTTAGAATTTAAAAAAAAATCCATGAATATACTTCTTTGAAAATTAGGTCTGTTTTGAAAACTACACTCACAATTATTTATAATTTATATATTTTATAAGGACTGGAGTTAAAATTCAGTGGTAAAAATCCTGTCTTTCTTAAGTATAGAGAAAGTTGTTATTTTTCTAAAATTTTTTCATACTGCAGAATGTGGCTGTGTATTCATAAATGAGAAATTTTATTTCAGATGTTGGCCTAATATGACTTAGAAGCAGAACTGAGAACTGGGACTTCTAAAACAGGGCTTAAAAGAAAAAGCCAAAAGAATTCAAATTTTCTGGAACAAAGGCAACCAGTACATGTTGAGAATTATTTTGTAAGTTTATAATCTGATATAAAATACAAAATAAAGCACCTAGCACTTTTTATACCAGAAAATGGTGTAATAAAAGTAATTTATTCACAAGGAAAAAAATAATTCAACACCTATTTTTAAAATAACAAAATAAGAATGTAGCCACTTTAACACAAAACAGATGAGATCCTTCAGGTTCTCCTGGGTTTCAGAAAGAATGAATGCATCTTACCTTCTGTATTCGGTGAGAAACTGATTATAATGATAAACCACAGACTTCGCATTCTGCAGCCAGAAGACACCATTATTGATCCCTTTAAATATTTTCTTTGTATTCCTTAATGAATCTAGTTATAAATGCCCAGCTTCATCGAACCCAGCAGTCTGCATCATTGATCCTCATATCTGAAAAAAACAAACAAACAAACAAATCAATCACTTACTTTAATACCCTGGTATGTCGTCACAGTAAATGCCTAAGTAATAAAACTCTTTCCTCTCCTTTTCTTAACTCTGAAATACATGCCGACCGCATATCCAGGAAGGTAGCTGTTCCTACATACACAATACCCGAGACAAGCTGAAAAAAAGGCTCCCAAAATATGCAATCACATTCATAGATATATGTGGGGAGAGAGAGAGAGAGAGAGAGAGAGAGAGAGAGAGAGAGAGACAGGCAGACAGACAGACAGACAGACAGACAGACAGAGTAGTAATATATTATCTTAGGAAAACATGGATGTTCAGAAAAATCACTTGAGAGATTTTTCTGTCTATGACATTAACCTTTTGATCAAAGAACTAGCTTTAGAATACAGAAAATCTCTGGATAAAGGTATACATATGTGAGCATTTGTTGATCACAGTAACAGCAATACAATTTAATATTTTGTATAACAGATTACAGAGCTGATGAGATCATTTTTTTCTAAATGAATGTAAATGGTTGAAAACATGTGGGTATATGTTCATTTACAACACAGGCAATCAAAATACCATATCCAACCAACCACTTCATTCCCTGCTAGCTAGTCACAGAATGAGCAGTTAGTTACTGTCTCAAGACAACTTCCTTTTACTGCTTTAGCTTTCCTAGCGTGGCTTTCCTCTGAGTAAGGTGGGGCAGTTAAAATGAAAGTGACATCACCAAGTCTACTGGCTCTGAATATATACCCAAAACTGTGAGCGCTGTATCTTCAAGGGCATTGGGGGGGGGGTTCTTTTTTTTTTTTAAGACAGCATCTAATTCTGGCTTATTCTGAAAGTCAGGATCTTCCTGTCCCAACCTGAGCTCCTAGGATCACAGGGAAAGACTACGGGGAGCCTTCCAGACAACTGGTCTACTTCTTTGTAGGGTAGTGTAAGGAGCCGCAAAGCCTTACAACGCACATGAAATGAAGAAAGACAGCTCTCAAATGTACTTGAACCTCCTGGTCCAGCCACCCACACTAAGGAAATCACTGTTAAAGAACCCCTCATGAGATGCCACTGTGAAACTGGTTAGTGTTTGCTATTGGGCGGTGGGCAGGTCTGGGAATGGAACCCAAGCTCTAATATCTGCTAACCAAGACCTCTGCCACTGAGCTACCAGCTCCAGTGTTAACTGAAGAGATTTATGAAGTGGGAAGATAAAGCCACTTCTATTCCTTGCCTCTCTCCAGTTGTACAAATGACTGAAAACAAAGTCTTGCTGATTTACACCACTAACATATGAAAACTAATAGTAACCCAACATTCCCTGCTCATCAAGTATTCTGTCACATCACCCGAATTACTCATAGTTGTTAGAAGCTCCATGTACCGCGTTCTATTAGCAGTTCCCTCTATTCTGTTGTGATGTAACTTCAATGGAAAAGCGGTCAAATTCTAAATGGTTTGAAACATAACATTCATCAAACTACAAAGGGATTATCACAGCTGTCAGCAACAAATATACCAAAAAGGATGTAAGAAACAAATTACTCTGAATCTACTCTCTAGCATTTGCATATAAAAATCCACACCGGCCCCAGATGAAAGGCGACCGAGACACTTCTATTATAAGGAATTGGTTTGATCATGCCTACAGGTTAAGGGATAGAACTATGTCTACCTATGCCCCTGTATATGCATATATACACTTCAGCCCATATTTTAGCTCTGAAGAGATTTTTAGGTATGGCCATGACTAGGGGAGCCATGGGGATTAGGTAGTGAACACCCGCATAAGCTTCCCTATCAAATGAAAGAAAACAAAAACAAAGAGGCACCGTGTTTCTCCGTCCTCTGAATGCAAATGACCCAGAAAGAAGGAAGACATCAAAACATAATAAAGACACTGCTCCATACGCAGAGCCAGCCAGCTCGCTCTGATAGCCTTCCCCAGGGATAGTCAAAAGATAACCTCAAGTAAACTTGTGCTTTACCCTCCTATGTGTGGCAGAGTTCCTCTCTCAACACTTGAACGCTATTCTACAGCAGACAGATCAAAAGCCTAGTGCTCTGACACCCAACTGCTCACCAGTGAACATTTTCTTAACAGGCTTCAACCTCTTCAATCACCTGACCGAGCAGCTGAGAAAAAAAATTTTCAATATGTGAATAATATGCATTCATTGCTCCAACTAACACTGAGCCAGCCTTTGGATGGCTCCATGCTCAAGCAAGGAGTTTTGCCTCTCCAAGTTTTCCTTCCAATAGGTTCTTTTCTCTCCGCAAGCTCTCTACGCAGGCAGTCTGCCCACTTGCACCACTCTGAAACCGGTTTCCAGTTTCTTACAGCGATCCAAGATCCGTCTGTCTTTGGTCACCCACTATTTGAAAGAGTCCTTGTTTGTGGGGAGAAAGGAAGGAAGAAATCAAGAGCTGATGTCTGCCTTGTAGGAAACAGCTGCCAAGACAGGACAGCCTGTGAGAGGGAAAGGCAAGAGAAACCACACAAGCAAGACCTCTATTGTGGTCTTTGGCTGGCACACCGACTTCAGAAGCAGACTACGCACTGCAATCCCATGCACTCTTAAGGCTTGAGAATGTGAACCCTACATTACCATGCAGTCCACCTGACTGGAGACCCAGTATAATTGGCTGTTTCTGGTAAATACATGATTCTGGAATGTGTAAAATTGTGGATTATTTTATGCAAATAAAGATGGAGCTCATCTGCCTGTGCAGTAAGGAAAAGAATATCAATTTATTTTCTTCATTCTATAACCTATAACGAATCACTTTTACATCAAATAAAATTATTTCCAGAAGTTCATACTTTGAGTGCAATTTTTGAAAACTAAGTCAGATTTTACTGCTGTGATCCAAATTAAAAACAACCCTTCATTGAACAAATGTTAATGAAAACTGAAATACTTACACACCACAATCAGCTAAGAATAGAATGAATAAATAAATATGGTGAAAGGAATCCAAAAAGCTTTGTTCCTGAAGTGAACTGGAACCTAAGGAAACTGACAGGCATTCATGGGGCTACCAGACCAACCCTTCCAACTACCTACAAATGCCAGTTCAAGGCACTGACACAGACTGGCATGATGCTGCAGACTTACAGTTTGAGCATGCTAGAAACTGAGGCAAGAGGATCACCGCTTAAGGGTCACCTGGGTGCAGATAGATAGGTATGTAGGTAGGTAGATAAATACATAGATAGATACATAGATAGATAGATAGATAGATAGATAGATAGATAGATAGATAGATAGATAGATAGGCAGGCAGGCAGGCAGGCAGAAGGCAGACAGATATGGAAAAAGGCTGCAACCTAAAAAATGGAGGGGGCAGGTAGTTCTCACAAAGTAAAATAAAACTTAGGAGCAAGAGCAGAAATAGAGTACTGAATATCCTCCCAACAGGCAAAGATTACTTTAAAAAATACCTCAGATTAACTACTTATTTGTGTTAGATTTTCAGGAAATCTTTTTCCAAACATATCAGAAAGCTCGGCACTACAAGGGCAGAGGGACACTATGGAACAGTTTATACTATGTAGCATACGTTGTAGTAAAGCTGGAGATGCCAAGGGACTCCTTGAACTGGCTCTAATTCAATTTTCAGCAAACCCATGCTTCTGATGGACAACTTCCTAGGCTTTTGTCTCATTCTCCAAATCATAAGGTCCCAGCTATTTCATCCTCCCTTGCTTCTGTGAACCGCAAGCCATTGTCTCCCCTGCCTTGGCCGTGACCTTTGCAGATCTACACATCCTATTACTCGGCCATGTAAAAAGTCAATTAATGTATCTCTTACTAGGAAGCCTTTCCCAGCTGGGGAGTGACTTCCAGGAATACGGCTCAGCACTGTGCACATCCCAGCAGCCCTGGACAGCTCAGACTCGGCTGTGCTCGGTAACCTGCTTTTTTTGTTTAACGGCTGCAATAAACATCCCAGTGCCTTAAACTGTCAGCGAAAGGACTTGAAAGGGAAACACCACTGACCAGTTCTCAGTCACGTCGTTATGTGGGGTGGGCTGGAAATCACATTTACAGGGACAGAAGATAGAAGGCTGAATCGCCGATAAGCACCATCATTGAGCCAATAGAACTTCACATCCCTGACAATTAAAGGGAAAGGAAACGCAACAAAAATTTGCTAAAACGAATGAAGGAAGCTGGGTTCTCTACCAAAAGCAAGGTTACTACTACGAAGAATCACTGAACTACTGAGAACACTGGATATTAAATGCAGAGAGAAGCCTGCAGACAGCCAGGAGGCGAAAGAACCATCTAAGCCTGAGACTGACCAGGGTCACAAGTCCTTGATACTGCATACACACTCATGCTGCAGGAAATAAAGCAAGCATGCTCTGGGCAAGCCTAAAGTCTACACATGAATGTCCGTCAACTCGAAAGGAAAACCAAGGATGCCTTCACAGTACCATTCTTTCTGATCTCATCTCCACTATAAAATTGTAATCGTTACCAGGCAGGGAGTCCCAGCTCAAAAAAAGTGGGGGGAGGGAGCAGAAAAAAGCAGCTTCTCCATACTTTACTAACATAAAGAAGAGGGAGAAGAGACTGGCCTCGCCACACTCCTCCACCCCAGTGAGTTACAGATTCCTATCAGTTTAGCAAAAGCTCAGTCAGGGTTTTCAGTTTTCATGAGTACTTCTTGTTCCTTCATTACAGACAGGTTAGAATCAGCCTTCCTCACTCAGACCTGAGAGAACGCCACCAGCCCTGGGAGTTTCCCACCAACAGATGTCCAGAGTGAACGTTTCTTAACACCCGTGCCTCTGTGGGCTTTAGTTGCCTTTCTTCCCTTCCTAAGCACAGCATTTGGGGGTGGAGGTGGCAAGGCTGAAACCTTAAAACCATGTGGCCAGGCTGTAGTCACACCCTCTCCTGGCTCCTCCCCTCCCTCGGTGCTTTCTGATCACTTTCCCATAAGGTCCCCCTAAGAGTCCTTGTCTTACCCTTTACTGAAACCTCCTCGTTGCGAAGGAATAAATCCTCCCCTGGAGCTCAGAGGAGCAGAAAGAGTTCGGGAATTCTCCCACTTGGGTCTGCTTTATGCTATCATCTAGGAGTCTTGCTGAGCCTGCAAAAGAGGCTGAAGCTGTGGACACGGGGCACAGTGGGGGCAGGCTGCTGTCCTCCTCATTAAAACCCATCCAGTTGAAATGACAAAAACAAATAGCTGTCATTTCCAAACCAGTATGGGGGACATCTTATGACAGCACAGAAAACTTGCAACTTAAGTTCCAAACAGAGGTGGGGTGTGGGGCGGGAGGCACAGCCACAGGGCAGGCGGAACTACTGCACTGTGTACACTGGAAAGCTGACACACACTCCTCACACTTGTATCTGGGAAAAAAAAAAAAACTGACCAGTGCATTTTGTACTTCTTGTTAGAAAGCATATGGAGGATACTGAAAGAGCTCTTGCTGTTATTGTAGTTTCCCTATTTGGGGAAAGGAAAAGCTGTTCTGGCTGAATGAATGATTTAGGGTTTTTGAAATAGGCTCAAGTAGCTCCGACTCACTAGTAACTCAGGGTAGCCTTAATTCCTTATCTTCCTCTGCCTCCCAAGGTCTGGGATCACAGGGCTGTGGCACTACGCCTGACCCAGAAAGCTATCTTTACTTATGTATGTATTTATAACCTGTTTGTAGACAGTATGCATGTATCCCTGTTCACATGTATGTATACATATATGTACACAGGCCTGAGGCTAATGTTCAGCATCTTCTTCATCTCTCTTCCTTTTACTTACAGAGGCAAGATCCTTCACTGAACCTCCGAGCTTGTCTAAAGTTGCTAGCTCACCAGTTCTGGCTGGTCCAGTTAACCAGCCAGCTCCAGGATTCCCAGAGTCCTGGGAATAGAGGTGTCCACATTGCACACACCCGGTGCTCAGGCAGTTTTTGTTGTTGTTGGTTTGGTTTGTTGTTTTTTTAGCTCAATACCCAAGTATGGGAACCAAGACTCCAAGTAAGATGAGAGAGAGGCCCAACTGGTAATCCTTGTAATCTAAGCTTGCTGCTAGGAGGCTCCAATCCCAGCCTCCTTCGCTACTTCTCTGAATTTACTCAGCTGCTTCTTCTGTAGAAGAGCTAACATGTCCACACTAAGGTTCGGAGGGAAGCTTAACCTTCACCACTACCCGCCAGCCCACCCATAAGTAGGTTCTTACTAAGCCACTTCTAGTTGTCACACACTGGAGAGAGACACATTATCATCCAATGGGAGATCACCCTCCAGGTCAAGAACAAGTTATGTGCATAAACAGCTGTGATGGCCTAGCAAAACAAACATGTAAACACATAAAAATTAAGTCAAACTTAACTGACAAACTACATAGTTTAAAATGAGAAACATACACGCTGTTCCAGGGCAGGAGCCAGCAGACCCATAGTCTAAAGTCACAAGGTCCACTGAGGAAGTGGATCAGATAAACGCCTGTGTTCTAATATAATTTACTTTCGAATGAAAAATGTAAACAATGTCATTTTGTGATTATGAAAGTGCTAGAAACCCAGAAGAATAATGAGTTGATTTTCGAAATGTTTACATGAACAAAGCTAACATCCCTTAGGTAATGATAACTATGTATTAACTTAATTTTTAGTATTTCCAGTTGAGCTACCTTAATTTTACCCATTTATATTGCTATTTAAAGCACTAACAATTACATGTTATAAATTAACAAATTATTCCAGACTGATAAATCTCATGAATCAAACTACCTGGGAAGTGGCTTCTAAGTCAGAAAAACAAACATAAACATTTTCTCCCATATAATTAGCAATGCGCCTTAATTATCATAGAAGTCAGTAGTCAAATTCCCTCTGGCCTATGTCTACAACGATAGTGAAATTCCAACAACCAGGTCTGCAGTGTGTTACAACAGCCAATCATCATCAGAGGTTTCTCTGAGGTGATGAGGTATTCTGAAAGACGCATCCAAATGATCTTTAAAAATATAAAAAAAAAAATACCTAGGGAGAGTCTAGCATGCTCGCTCCTGAGGTTACCTAACTCCAGTTGCCAGGAGGCTCACACAAGACGACTACTTCATATTCAAAGACGCTATCTCAACCAACAAAATGAACTAAAGAGAAAATAAAGCTTAAAGCTGAAAAAGAAAGATTGGCATCCAGCACCATAGGTTTGCAGCACGCTAGTAAGCGGGCTAGCTCTCCCTTGGAGACTGCCGTTTTACACAGCTGCATACGAGTCTGTGCTTCTCTACACCGAAGTGGGTCATCTTAGCATTCTACCTGCTTCTCATTGGCTAATAAGGAACTCCAAGGCCTTTCTGACCTTGAATTCTGAAATCAATGTTTCCCTTTTGTTTATTTCACATATTAGTTAGTCTGGTAGGTTCTAAGGGAATTGTTTCAAAAATACCCAGACTGTGATTAAATTAAAACTCTATGGAGAATTAAAATATGCTAGAAAATGTCAAATAAAGAATATATAAAATAAATAGTTACTAAATTCTTAGAACTTCATAGTAACAAATATATTTCATACCCAAGTAGGAAGGAGCAACAGCGTTTCTGCATGGGCATCTTTTCAAGATGTATACTAAGATCACCTGCTACCAACTTAATGCGTCCTTCACTCGAGGCTGAGACTGAGAACACAGTTAACCTGCCTCCTGGGAACTGGGACCCTTGACAAACATCTGGGTCTCTAGTTTAGCAGCTGTACAGGAGAGCAGGAACCATCAACACTGTGTGTTTTACTAATTTTCCCACTTGCAGACCTAGGGTGCTGATCTCCCTAGGTAATATCAGGGGAAATGGTCAAGGGCTTCCACAATGTGACTGAACTCTTACTGTACTGCAGCTACGATACTGTAAGTAACAGGACATGGATTCTACACTCTGCCTTTCCAGAAAACTAGAAGGTCAAAATCACCATGCCAGGAGGGGCTCCAGGAAAGAGCAAGCCTGGAGGTGAGGTCCTCTTAGGTCTCCAAGTCCCCGCGTGTGCATTTAGCAATGTCTACAAGGAAAACTCAAATCTATGGTTTTTTGAATTTCTAGAGAAAGGGAATATATCAAATGTTTCTAAATAATTTAATCCACTACCAGTGTTATAAGATTCCGTTTCAGTCCAAATAAATGAGCAGAAAGGAGTGTGTCTTCCAATCCAGAATCAATTCCAAAGAAGAATGAATCCTAGGATAGCCTTGGCTAAAGACTTTGATCCTAGTGTAAAAGTTTAAGGCGATGTCAGAAAGGAATTTGTCAACACGTGTCTTCAGAAATAAATACCAACTGTGTCATTCTGAACAATTGTTAGATAATACATTTTTAAGATTTTTGTTGAAAAATTGAAACTTTAAGTTAGGTTAGCACTGTCCCACTCAGCAGGAAGAGGCCTGAGGTTTTGAGGAAAGTGATTTTCAAAATTAAATGTAATTTCACAACCCCTGGTAAAATGTCAAATGACACCTAGGAACCAGTAAAGCAGTGGTGTCTTACAAAAAGCATAAGAGGGCTATAAAAAACTCACAAAAACTCCCTCGATGTTTAAATAACCACGAGACTTCCTCATTGGCTGAGGAAGTAATGAATTAATATACATGGTATATAGTGCATACATTCTAATGACTTTTAAAACCTTTAATTTAGAGAACTTTGAAGAGGAAATTGCTTATTGTTACCTCATTACATACAAGAAAAAAGGAAAAACACCTAGTCCAGTCTGATACCTGTGATTCTAACACTTGGGATGCTGGAGAGCAGGGCCAGCCTAGACACAGAGTGAGATCGTGGCTTGGGGGCAGGATGGGCTCACAGTGAGTGTCATTTAGTCTCAGCAGGAAGACCACACAAACAGGGCCAGCCTGGACTACACAGTGAGACCCCCCACATTCCCAAAAACCAAGAATCTGCTGTGAAAGGAAGGCCCCATGAGAGCTACTGACAGTTTAGATCTCCTGCATCTAAAGTTATGAATCATTTCTTTCTATTTGGAAAGAGTAAAACCATCAGGTTATTTGCAGGGACTCTGCAGTATCGAAGCCAGGATCAGATACCATCATCTGTCAAGGACCCGAGAGTTAATCGTTTAGGCTGTAAGAGTCAATAGTCTCTGTCACTACACAACCTCTGCGTGGTAAAGGTTACACAACTAAGCAGAGCTAGGTAGGTAGCAAAGAGTCCAGCTTCAAGCAGGCTGGTCATAGCTGACCCACTCTGCAGATGCACAACTCTCGGTCCTGTAATGAACATGTGACGATCGGAGTCTACCTACATTACCTAGCCCCC
>NW_022196898.1:96329153-96369622 GCF_008632895.1 Mastomys coucha
CCTGCTGGCTTTAGAAAATTAATCTGAACGTTCACCACACTGGTGAGAAAACCCAAACACTATTATATAGACAACAGACAGAGGTGTCGGTCTCCACGCAAGCAGATCCATCCATCCGTAAGTACCACTCACAGTGTTGAGGACAATGTTCCAGACAAGAGAACAAAGGACTTTATCATGACACTCTTACTACTTTGTCAGGCATGGGAAAATGCAAACGCCATCAAAAGATAACCAGAGCCTCAAAAAAAAAAGGGGTTGGGAGAAGATCCTAGGAACTGAATGCTATGCATGATGGGAATGGCGGCTGGAAAAGCACCTTCCAACAAGCTGGCCCTTGCCATGAGACACAGGGTCTGTCCCAGTTACATTGGGAAACTGCTAAATTCGAGTTTGCTGAAATTCTAAAAATTCTACCAGGTCAAATCACTAATATTACTCCAAATAACTATGAAGTCATAATTGGTAAGCAACTATTAGTTGAAAATGGTTATTTTCAAATTCTTTATTCCTTATATGCACAACCAACTCTTACTTTTAGCAAATGTGACTTTCTGCAAAGGCGATGTCCACTAAAACATAATAAATTATAACATACAACTCATAACAGAAGCATCTCAAGCTACAACAGGTATCACAAGCATAAACGAAGGCTAAACCTTTCTACAGTATTATACACATAAGACAAAGAAGAGAGAAGGTTACAAATTCTTAATAAGAACATTATATTATGGTAGTAGTAATCTAGGTGTTTCACTGGAAGTAAAGTGGATTACTGTAAATGAAAATTTAAAATGTCCTTCCCATTTTAAAGATAACACAAAATGACTTTTTTTCATGTCTCTGGAGATAAGGATAAATTTGCCAGGCGTTTAAATGGTGCCTTCGCTCTTCCCACCCAGGCTCATGAATTAATAATTTGGTGCCATTAATACAAGAAGATAAATGATAAAAAGGTTAAGGCGCATGGGCCAACCATATACACACACTTCTTTCAGCACAGTTAATACACCCGTACCAATTATAGCTAAAACTTTTAAACAGTTTCCAATAGCGCTTTTTACAATCTAAGTAGCAGCTTATACACACACAATTTCACAGGATACATTCCTAATAAATCTCCTGCTGGCCCCAAACAATCATTCTAGGGGATTAAAGCGCAACAACTGTTAGCACTAATAACGCTTCGCACGCTATGTCGTAAAGGAGCCTCCCTGCCACGGTCAGTCCTGGGAAAGCCTTCTGGCCAGCACACCGAGTAAGGAAGAAGGAGACTTAGCACACTGAGTAACGACGAAGGAGACCTATGCCTTCAGATTGCTAACTTATGCTAACAAAGGAATAAGTTATCAGGAAAAAGTCAAAAAGGGAAACACTGTTTCCAATGAACTGTTGGACTCTGGACCCAGCTCACTAAATGCTAGCAGATAAGCAAGCACACTACAGATATTAGCTCGCCTTTAATGGCTAAAGCCAAAACTCCTCTGAAGCACCGTGTGAGTTTGGGAAAGATAGAGCTGTGTTTTGTAGTTGTAGAGTTTTTGTTTGGTTTGGTTTTTAATTTTTACGCCAGGTACGTATAGTGCTGCCTCAATGTGGTTTATATTGGCTTAGCAATAGGGAGCTCCCAGGGCATGCAAGAAAGGATGAGATTGTATTAAGTAAAAAGACAGACTTGAAATGAAAATTAAAAATTACATTAGTAAAACATCTAAACTGAGCTAAGTCCAAAAGCACTTAATCTAATACTCTGCTTGGCCAAATTCATTCACTCAATAAACTGCGAATGTGGCTTCCACATAGGTGTCACTCCACAGTTCCTATTCGCACAAGATCTCTCTTCTTTTCTATATAAAAGTATTTTATTCAGACTTGATACAGTTACGCCAAAGCAGTCAATCAGCAGACCCTCTTCAGTCTCCTGTCACCAATTCTGCATCATGTTGACAGCTGGATTAGGTCAGACTATGTCAACTCTTTAACTGCACTCTTGGAAACTTTTTTAACCCCTTGATAAAAATTGTCAAATGTTCGAAGTCTCTTGAGAGTACAACAGGCCTGGTGGTAAAGGCCTGTGCTCCAAGTACCTTGGCAGGCTGAGGCAGGAGGATAGGAGGGTCAACATCACTCTGGGTAACAGAGGAAGTTCAAAGCAAGTCTGTACAATTTAAAGACCCTGTCTCAAAAGAAGGACAGAGACTGGGGTCCTGTTCAGCAGGAGTTAGGTGGGATCTCCAAGCTCCAGCCCCACCACCTACCAAAAAATCCTTCCTGAGTACACACTTTGTAGGAGGGACTGGGCTGGGTACCACAGGCATCCAGGAATGCCAACAAAGACAAAGAAAGTGCATCAGCAGTCAGGGTATTGAAGAAGGTAAGTAGTCCTAGTGCATGGCTGTTCCTGGCTCTAACCTTGACTGTGTGTAATGAAGAATGAGCACACTTGTAGCTAACACAGCAAATAAAGACAGGTTCATCAACAGGGGAAAACACCATCTTAAATCCATTCACCTTTCATCCCACATCTAGAAGTGCAAATGGCCAGTCCCTCTGTGTTTGCAGTTTGTAAAGATCTAGTCTATTCCATTCGTGTTTTCAGACCACACTAGGCTTGCTGCTGTGCGCTTCTGTACCACTTCTAACTCCTTTCTCCCTGCAACCCCTCTGCCACTTATCCTTTGCAAGAGAAAACTGTTTGCCCCTCATTTAGGCCTATCACTTGGTTTTCTCTCTAACTGGAACCTCTGTGCAACCTCCAACAGAATGAGGGAACAAGGCGATTTTTAACCATGACACAATGCGCTCACTCATATCAAAAAGTATCTGAAGAATCATTTTCAGAAGCTCATGAGCTAATTGTAAACAGACCTCATGGCTTTCTCATCTATCATCTCATAAAGTGCCAGATACCATTCATAATGCCTGGCAGGAAGCAAACCCACGGTAAACACTCTGGAAGGGAAGACATGGAGCCACGGACAGCAGGAAGGTGAAGGCAAGAACAGAGGCATGGGACGTTCTTGCAGGATCAGGGGGCCATACGGAAGTCAGTGGGGTTCAGATGCTCACAGGTACAATGGAGACAAATTTCAGTCCAAATTAGAAACAAATTTCAAAAGAGCTTTCAAACAAGTGTATTTTTTCCCTAGGCAGGCCTACTTCTCAAGTAAATACTGAGGATATGCATTAAACAAAACAGAAATGAGTATTTTGTCAGAAAGATGAACTTATTGATATCATATGAATGATCATCTTATCATTCTCGGCATCAACAGGAGTCAGATAAACCCCTCAGAGAAAAAATTAGAACCACTGTGTCTCCTCGACTGAGGGCTGAGGAAGCAGAGACGTACCAAAGTACGACGAAAACAAAGCCAGCAGCTCTAGTCCAAGCCAGAAGAATCATCCTGAGGGACTTCAAATGCTTACTTAGAACAATAATAGTACACACACACACACACACACACACATACACGCGCACACACACACACACACACAAAGAACATACATGTGCACACATATGCACACACATACACATGCATATCCCTTACAATTTACAATTTAGAACTAAAGGCTGTGAAATTATATGAAGACATTAATATTGAATCTTCTAGTTTTGCTTTTAGATAAAACGTGAAAATTGCATAAATGAACATATTAGACACCTGTGTTGCAAAGTGCACCCAAACAATCTTGATGATTTTGTTTCTATTGCAAATCTTGAAAAGCAAGCTTCAACTCCCACATAAAATAAAATAACTGCTTCTACCAGTAAAGCAATGCTTTTACACTGACATATCATGGAACGGGGTAATATATAGGTTAAAAAAAAAAAAAAACACTTTTGTCTCCATTCTAAGTAAAAATGTGGGTCAATGACATAGTGCTTGTATAGCATGAACAAGGCCAGAGTCAATTGCTAACCCAGAATGAAGAATGAAAGAAAAAATGCAAATGCAGGGACAATCAGTAATCCAGTTCAGTCACCACTCATGAGCCACCCTGCTTCTGAAGGCCTCAGAGGTAAATGCCAGCTGTCTGCAAGGAACCAGCATCAGGCGTCTTCTGAGATGCTCACACTACTGAGTGTCACCGTCTTCTCTGAGATGCTCACACCATTGAATGTCGCCTTGCAATCCGTGATTCACACTGACTACTGAAAAGCCATGGCTACTTTGAAATCACACCAGCGTTCGCAAGCTAATTATCCATAATACATAAATTCAACATTGACAATAAGCCTAAGCAACTCATTTACAAAGAGACACATAGGTATTAAATATGAAATTTAACAGGTTTTAATAATTAGACTCTGTAAATGGTCTGATATGTGTGTCTGCCCTAATTTGGTTAAGGAGCGTTTCTCATGAAACACTTCTTAAACTAAACTCAAAGGCATTTATCTGGCATTTCACTAAATTAAGATCCTGAAATCCTACAGCCTTATGTATAAATTTAGACTTTATTAATACTTTAAATCAAGCCATAGCTATTATTCAGTTTCATCTAACACAATTTGCAGTAGACTTCAGCTGCGAAAGCAAGAACTCAAGGAGACTCTAATCAGATTTTAATATAAGGCACTTTGGAAGGCAGGGAACCACCCTCCTGTCCCCCTCAAAAAAAAAACACCTATCATTTCACAATTAAAAGATAAAGATAATCCACTGGTGATGTAGCATCACCCGCTGAAGGAAAGAGCGGTGGACAAATGGCTCTTTGCATTCCAGAACATGCTCTGATGCCAAAAAAACGTGGCCACCTGTGTTAGCGTCTCATGTAAAAATTAAATGCCTTTGTTCATGCTGCTAGAAGACTTGATGGTAGGAAGGTTTGGCAACAGTGGCAGCACAGACTTACTAAAATATTATGAAAACATCTCTATATGTTTTACCTCACAAACATGATGAACGTCATTTTTACAAAATGATGTTGTTTTTAGATTCCACAACCCACTAAACACAATGAAAGTCACACTTCCACACCAACAAGAATGTACAGTTCACTCCCTTTACTTCACGTTGATTACCTTGAATCTTGTCCCCAGCATGACTGATCCTTTCTGAAGGAAAGAGAAAGAAATCCACGTCCCAGACCCTCTGACAAGATTCCCTACTGACTCTCTTTTCAAGACATTAATAGGTAGGAGGATCCTAATCCTGGGGACGATGGGGCAAAGCATGCTGGGAGCAAGGATGCTGGAGCTATGACTGAAGGTCAGGGAGAATCGGCTTTCGTGCTTTCTACAGGGCAACTCCATCCCATCACAAAGGGGGAGTGAGAGCATTACCTTTTGTACTTAACTCCCAAGAAAGGGTTGAGCAAAGTGGTCTGACATTTTCAGTAGAGAGAGACAACAGTACTTATTAGACTTTAATTTTCACATGGTAGCTACTGAGTTGTCATCTAAGCTACCTGAACTAGGAAACCTATAATAAAAAGGGAAGGAGGAAGAGAGAAGGAAGAAGGAAGTAAGGGAGAGGGAAGGAATGAGGGGGAGAGAGAGAGGTGCAGAGAGAGAGAGGTGCAGAGAGGGGGTGCAGAGGGAGACACCAAGACACACACAGAGACTTTGAATGGGATGGGGGGGGGGACCTTAGCCTTGAGCAGAAATGAGAAAAGGAATCTGGCCAAAACAAAACTGACAGAAAACAAAATCTGAAAGGTAAAAAACAATTGCCAAAAGTCATGGGTCACCTGAACAATGAAACCAGCATTCACCAGCTTTAATCTACATGGAAGTCAGCTATGGGAAGCACTTACTCGGGGCGATCTGAGTTTGAAACTCCATCTTAACAGACTGCATCACAACATACCATCTAGAAGCCAGCCAACTTTGAGATACGCCCAGCGCACCGATCACATGCCTACTCTACCTACGGTTAGCAGCCCTGTATTGGTGGCACTCCTGAGCTAGCTAGGTCAGGAACCTGTTTACCATCATCTTGACACAAAAGTCCTTTCCTTCTACATAAACTACAATGAGCAAACTTGCCCTGACTGCAGAAGCAAAACTCAGGCGAGGGTAGAGCTCAGGGGTACACCTTTAGACTAGCAAGAATGAAATAGCTTGCCAGGTTGAAATCCCAAGTAAGTCTTGCCAAAGGAGACCCTGAGAGCCAAGCGTGGCTGACGCTGCTGCTCTAAGCCCACCCATCCCTGATGGACTCAGTACAGCCTGGCTGTTGTTCAGTTAACACATGACAAAGGACCACCAGTCAGACTGAATACTGCTGCTGCCTAGGATTGGGACTGGCTTCTCGGCTTCTGGTAGTTTTGAGACAGGCTGTCCTGGAACTCATGGCAATCCTCTTGCCTCTTCCTACTGAGGGTATAGACATAAACTACCATGCAAGCACTGAAATTCCACCAAGTGTTTCCTCACTCTCAGAGAGGACAAAAGTTAGGAGAGAACATTTTCTCCTTTATAATATGTATACCTAATTAATTATATTTAATTCAATAAATATGTAACATTGGGAGTTGATGATAACAAGAGAGAAAAATTAACTCAGTAAAGATAAACTTCAATGAATAAAAAAGCAAATATTCAGGGGCAGAGAGACTTCTAAACTTCCTGTGAGTAAACACATTGGAAACTAAGAAAACCTATAAATAATGACTATTAAGTTATTTATTCACAGACTTAAGACAGAGAGACCAGAACACTGACAAACATCTCAATGTGTAGAAATTTTGTTTGAAATAGATTACAAAGCTGGTGACTATTGAGACTCAAAAATCAATTAAGTGATTGAAAATCTAAACTTAGAGCCTAAAAGCTATACAATGTCTCATTTCATAGGAACATTTGGAAAACACATTACTTAAGCACACAGCAGTTCACCCCCAAAATACTTCTAGGGCTAGGTATAAAGGAAGGAAAAATCTAATTTTGCATAAATATCACATTAAAAACACACATACTGGGATTGGGGATATGGCTCAAGTGTAGAGCACTTGCCTACCATGCACGTATGAGGCCTCGGACTACATCCTCCAGCTTCGCAATAAGTAAGTCCACCTGCACGTTAGGTCAAAGCAAACTAGGGCCAGGGAGCATTTAGTCTTAGGCTCTTCTGTCGAGTTTTCCGCTCGTCCCTGCGGATGGGGGAAGGCTAGAACCTTGGTACTAGTAATTCCTCACTTCTTTACATAGTTGGTTACACCCAACCATTACAGTATCTGTCTGTCTTCACTGCCTCTCAGCAGGACTATCATCCATCCAGAGCTTCTAGTTAGGTTTCCATCCCTCCCAATATACTGTCTCTCTATTTCGTGGCTACACCACCTCAGAAACTAGCAATTCAACGTAATATTCTCTCAACTGAAACTATCAACAGTTCTGGTCTAGATAATCTTAACGGAGCAAGCTCTTCCCACATGCATCTGAAACCAACAGGCCAAGTCCAGCTTCCTCCACTTTCTGTGTTAGAGTTCTGTGGAAGTGTTTGAACTGACAGTGTTCAAACGCATTCCTACCTCAAAACAGCCAGTAGCCTGCAGTCCTCCTCTGACAAGCCTGAAATTTAGGTCTTCCCACACCACTCCTTCTGAACATACTCTTGGCAGTTTCCACAGCGTTCCTCTAGTCTTCACCTGGTCATGTCCTCCCAGTGTGCAAAGATCCTGTTTCTCCCCCAACCCCAGTGAGCCCAAACCTCACACAGTAGTAGCTTTCTTCAGGAAGGGCCTTAAAAAATGTCTGTGCATCTGAAACAAACATGGCAAAAGCCTACGATAAACTGTAGACAAGATGAAATGTATTTAACAGAGTCTTGCTCTTGGAAAAGTTAAAACACAGTATTTTAAAACACAAACTTGAGGACCAATGCAAGCAAATGCATATTTTTGGTCTGGTAATTTGGGCCAACTTGGTACTAGAAATTGTGTCAAATTTTTGAACCCACACGTGTGGCCACAATAACCTCTGTGGTATTACAGGGAACCAAAAATAACATCCTCAAGGTGAAATCCAAGTCACTGCAAATACTCCGGATTATTAAAGCAAACCCCAGCCCTCGCCTGCCACTCACGAACACCATCCAAGGCGGTCGCTCTAAACTGGAAGAGCGTAGCCTACTTTGATTCCAACTGTGGCCACACATCAGTTAAGTATAAATTACATTTTAAGAAGCCTTTGAAAATACTTCTCGTGACACCAAAATTTCCTAGTTGTGGACACATTAATATGAAACTGGGAGAGGAAAGTCATAAGAAAATGGCAAAAGCTGAATTATTCAGGATATTGGTAATATCTTGCAGCCCGAGGAAACTAAGCTGTGCAAGACAGAGGGCAGCTGACACATTGCCAAGTGTCATGACCATCACTGAGCCCTGTTATGTCCATGTAAGGTATCAACTGAGGTATCGATAAAATTAACAGCAAAACAATTTCAAAGATGGGAAGGTCTCCCATTCAGATAAATAAGCAGTTGGGATATCTGTTCTACATTTTGGGAGAACAGGGTAAGATTCTGGTTTTAGTTCTAACTGTGAATGATATTTGTTCTTTTCTGTTCAATCTGTAAAGTCTACATGTATTAGACCAAAGCTCTAGGTTGCTTGTATGTGCATATGGCACCTGGCGTGCTCAGCCATGTCCAAACTTAAAATGCACATACAGTGAACTTCTAACATCTACTAAATTTGTAACTGTTGCAAAGTGTAAAAATGAAGGGTCGCCCTTTTTAAATCTGTCCTCTACCCTGCTGCAGTTGGTGGTTTTAAAATGTTTAATTTTGCTTTTTAACACCTGTATTTCACTTTGGTCTTTGTCTGGGTTTTGTGCTCAAGACTGTACCCGGGCCTCAAGCAGGCTGAGTAGACCTGATCTACACACATCCCTAGCTTTCCTTTAAAGAAGAACAACTGTATGTTAAAATGGCGAAACACAGTAAAGCTTTCCTACGCGCTCAGTTTTAAAAGAGCCAATTTCACAAACAAAGAGTCAACATCATTCGGAGAGGCCTGGGCGCTCTGCAAAGCTCCCTTTCCTAAAGAGTACTCATGAACTGGTAGCTCTTAGTACAAACTATTTACTGCTCTGTGGGACTCTTCCTGGTGTTTTCCATTGGACTGTCTTTAATGATTGCTCCATAACAGCTCCCTGCCCAAAGGCCCGTGCTCCGAATTCCATGTGCTTTTTAAATCTTCGAAATGTTCTTCTTAGGAAATAAATATAAATTAATGACAACAAAATGCAGTTGCCACAAAATTTTATCAGAATGGTAGAGTCTGCTAGAAAATGAGACTGAGGGTAAAACTGAAACGGGGAATCTTACAAATGAGCTAATTTACAGATTAGATGTAAGGGACAGTGGATCTTGTGTGCGGCCAAGGACTGAGATGATCAACCATGCAAAAGTTCCCAGGCAGATGCACGGAAACATCTGACTTATCATAAATTGGGATGGAAATGACCGAAACAAATCAAAAGCATCAACTGAGTGTGGACCACACTCCTCACACAGACCTCACATGTAAGCTAGCTTCCCTGTGCCTTTAAAACCACTCCGGCACCCACAGACATTGAGGATGGCACACAGAGCACTCAAACATCCTTTAAAGAGCTTCAATGGAAACTTCTATTTCTTTTCAGAAAACAAAAACAAAGGAAAAAAAAAAGACGTGGCACCAAGTTTTACTTTTGCAGGCTGGCACAGGCCATTCACAGTTTACAATGAGTATGTACCATGCTCAGCCTAAGGGAGGCCTTTCCCAAGAGTTTAATAATGCCCAACATAAGAGGTGGGGGCAACCAGGGAGGGTTGAAGTCCCAAAACAGCAATGTGCATGTCACCTACATAAAACTGTAATAAGTTAAGCCCCGCTAGTAGTCAGTTGAAGCACATTTTACTCTTCTGAGGGTGGTGTCTAATAGCAGAAATTACTTTGGAATGAAAGGAAAATTAGTTTTTGGATTTATTTGTGATTTTTATTTTTGTATGCGTGTGAGGTTACTGGGTCTGCCCTCGAAGCCCAGAGGCATGAGGTTCCGCACCTGGCACTACAGCCATTTCTCCAACCCCCAGAAAAAAAATTTTCTGAGTAAGAATAAAACTAACAGAGATTCAGTGGGATATAAGGAATATCAATTTATCAAAAAGCCATTTTGACAAAAAAAAACTGTTCTGCAAGAGGACATACTCAAAGTGTTAAAGCAAAATATAATAAAATGCTTTAAAAATATTAAGAATAGTGAATGCCGAAGTGTTCTGATGCTAATGGGCCAGTTTTAAGTGCATAAATGACTAAAGGAACTAGTCTAAGTTATTCTTTACAAACAGACAATATTTAATAAAATACACTAATACTGTGCTTCAAGTTTATTTTTAACTCAACACTAATGTCATGGCGATATGGCTACAATGTGCCCGATACTGCCCCTCTGATTGTCACAGAGTTAACACACAACAATGAGAAAGAGACCACAATGCATGGAGCCTATAATATTTTCAGTATTGTTTTTTGTTTGCTTGCCTTGGCTTTTTTACAATAGGGTTCTCACTCTCTGTAGCCCAGGCTGGCCTCAAAGTCATGGCAATTCTCCAGACTCAGCCTTGCCATTCTTAAAATTCTTCAAATATTTAAGCAATAGGTGTACTACAATTATTTAGTTAACTACTGTTTTAAACAGCTCAAATTCCTAATTCTTTGGGATTTCAAGACTCTGCAAAGTATTAAAAATCAATCCCAAGTATTTTGAAATGTGCAGTATTTAAAAGTGAGCTCTGGGCCACTGGGAAGGATCTGAAGGTCACTGCACTTTCTGCCATCCTTGGTGACATGAGTTAGATTTCCAGAACCCCCAGTGTGTAAGAAAAGGATCCCATCTTGAAGGTTAGCCTTGTTCTCTGCTACATGTGTGCTAGGGCACACATGTGCACACACGAAAACACACACATACACACACACACAAAATATGTTTCAAAAAATTCTTGAAGTAATAACATATGTAACTTTTGTTCATGTGAGTTGTTTTGTTTGTTTTTATGTAATAGTAGCTAAAACAAATTAATCCTATTCTCACTTAGTGGATCCATTTAGAAGTTTCTAGAATGAAATTTTAAATAAACTACATCCAACTATTTTGCCATAAACATCTGCAATATAATAAAATATAAAGCATGCTTTTACAAGAATAATAATGAGGAATTTCTTTGCAGTGGATCCAGAGTTCATCAGTTTGTAAGCCATCACATGGGTATACTGGACGATGATGTACTTAAAACCCAAAGCGTAAACAATTTTACACTCAGCCTCATGTTCATTAATAATTGTGTCACCCATGTATATAAATTCTATGTCATCATAATTCCATAAAATATTTTATAAGCAATAATCAAGGCTAAATTTTTATGGAGGTTATAATCAGAGAAAAGTGGTTTTAGAATGTATTGCTAATATCTTAATGTGTTGCAGCTGTTACCCTAAACCCCAGAGGTAAAGCAAAGATTGTCTTCAAATAATTCAAATAATTTCAGTGGGCCAGGTATTAATGCTTCACACCGGTTTGTTACTACCACTAAGAGATCGCAACAGCTTTGTCATAACACCCACATAGGTCCTAAAACGACTGCATAAGGATTTTCTCCGAATCTGGGCTAATCTTTTACTGAGGGACCTGGCATAAGTAATAGGATCCTCTGCTTTGATTTATATTTTGTCCAAATAAAGATGTCTTAAAATCAAGCATGACTTAAGGAGCCATAAATACAAATTAACTCCTTGAAACTATAACATAAAATTCTGTTATTAAAGAATTTTACTGCATTTTATTCTCTTTCTTAAATTAATCAAAAACAGTAGTCTCACCAATCACACTTACATTAAAACATTTAAGCCCCACAGACATTAGAAAGCTATAAATAAAGCATCAATGTTTATTTTTTTGAATTTCTGATATTACCTTAGATGTGTTTGATTTTATATAAAGGTAAAACTAAAATGCTTCAATGAATGGAGGAAAAATGTGAAATTTTCAATTTCATCCTTTGTTTTAAAATGTAGAAATCTGATATTCCATGACCTTAACCTGTTCACTCTTTCATTCAGGCTTGAATTGGCAGTATTATGTGAGTTCCATAAAAATCTAACAAAGTGCACATAAATAAAAAGTACTCTTTACACCTTTGTTAAACTTAAAATTGAGAAAAATCTGTGAGACAAAAGAAATTCTTTTGAAACAATTAGAAGAAAATAACAGGTTTGCTATTTTATCGTTAAAAAATTGTTAACTTTTAAAACTTAGAGACATGAGGGAATTTTAAATATTTCTTTTTCTTTTTCCTCACATAGTTCTATCTTCTCCCTCCTGGCTCCCTGTACCCACCAGCAACTCTGTGATTTCTAGGTAGAATTTGATTTCTGCTCCAATGCAAAGTACTTGACAAAATATTTGACTCTTGATTTAAGGATGACCAGAACCACGGGTTTTGTTTAAATAAATATCTTCCAAATTTTACAATCCTTATTAAGTTACTTCAACAGTATGCCCACTGATTACTTACTTATTTGCGAGTATTATTCTTAAGTAGAGTCCATTCATAATTTATCTTGCTTAAAAAAAACAGTCTGCTCAAATAAACATGGGACCAATACATACATATTTACTCTTAAATCATAAATTTGCAAATGAGCATGAGATATTACATCATGAGTTGATACTCTCTAAGAATATGTGATAAGATTATCTGAGAACTTACAAAGCCTGTCAGGGCTGCTTCAAATTGAAAAGGCAGCCATCTATTCGTTCTACAATCATTCCCAATATAGTTAGCAACCAGCAGTACTTCTACAAGAACATTTTTGAAAACATTCTGCAACGGATTCAGATTTCATTAGGCTGAGGGGATAAGGCATCAGTGAAATAAACGTCCTACGTTTAAATTTAAGACAATACAAGTAGCACTTACCCTAGCTGTGCCTTTGCAATAACATCCCAGAAGTTATGCACTCTGTGACAGCACCAGCGCCTCGCCTCACAGTTTTTCTGGAATGAATTCTGCAGTAACCCTTACCTCGCTGGTTAGGGGAGCTGAGGCATGAGCTGAGTGAGGGTAATGAACTGTACTGGCGCCTCCACTTCCCAGTGCCTACCCACCGGGATGAGAAATGTCCCTGCATGGCATTATTTAAGACAATGACACAATCTTGGCAGTAAGGAATGCCTATCAAGAATGCTATTGAGAAGGGGGGAACGTGGTGCTTGTGTGAAGCGCAGCACCCGTAATCCTGTTGAAGAATAATTGCTGTTGCTAACAGTCTTACCCTGTTATGAGAATGCTCCGCAGAGCTGTGCCACAGACTTGGTGAGATAACGCAGAGCGTAATGCTGATACAAAAGCCCATGTCAGTGCCAAGAATCTCTCTATTACACCGTTTTTCTCACCTGCAGGGGGATGTTCTGTATACCAGCAACAAGCTAACTGCTCGCATTAGGTAAAGATTAGCTAATGAAATAATATATTCAATACAGTGTTTCATTAAGAATCAAAGCCCTTTAAAATACAAACTAAGTATGTTTGTCACACCAATTTGGCAAGGCAAAGAGACTATTACATCTCTTTTCAGGAATACATAAGTGGGTAACCCTTTTGCATATCCGTAACAAGCAATTTCTCAAATATGACTTCACCAACATGTAAAAACAGACACTGACATTTTCAATAGAAGGGAGTACTGTGAAGCAAATGTAAGCAGGCGACGTAAAACAACGAAAATGACCTGCATGCTTACTGCCCTGACTGTCAAAATGCCCAGGTCTAGAATTAAAATAGTTCTGCATATTGAGCTGAGATATTTGGTCTGAGGAATTTCGTGGGCTCTGTTAATGAAAAGAGGACTTTCAACCACACCCTACCTGTCCTGCCTGCGTTCATGGTCTTCCACGTTATCAACAGCCCCCTCATCCCTTCCTGGAAGGTCCTCACTGGTGGTCTGAGTGTCACTCAGCTAAGCTGCTCACTATGACAAGCACAAGTCTTCAATCTGAAGTGCTCAGGTCTTTGTTGCTGAAACTAGAACACAGTCATTGAACTTAATCTGTGGAGGAAGTGCACAGGAAAGGGATACAGTGTGCTACTTTGTGTTTACTGATTGTTTACTAATATTTTACATAACCTGGGAAAGTCCCTAAAATGTTGTCATCTCTTAATGGCCATAGTTACTAGACAGCTTTCAAATGTGTTCTTTCCTACGGGTTCAATCAAAGTAAATTAAAACCTCGAAATGAATCTGGTGTGTCTAATCTTACTACTTTTCTAATTATTTGCACTAATTCAGGGCACACTTGTGTTTTAAAAATACAGGAAATGATAAATGTTGAGCTACTAAATTTCACTGGAATTTGACTAACCTCAAAATATCTTGCTTTCTAACCACCATTTACTCACACACACACACAAAAAGAAATTCTGTCGTTAACATAATTTCCAAAGGGTAAATTATCAATGCGATGTGCCCTCACTTGCTTACCTCGGATACAAGCTCCCTCTGCAGGTAATAACAAGGGCTAGCAAAAACATTTGCCATAGCTAACTACTACCTTACTACCTATCTAGCCTGTTCTCTCAGCTGAGAGGGTTGCTTCCTGAACATTTGAGATCGACAATCATCTTATTCCCTGGCCTGGTTAGAAGGGAGCCTGGCTTGGCAGCATGCCTAGACTTATCAGAGTCACCCACAGGCTATTCATATTTATGGGGGATAAAACCAAACCTGAAAACCTTGTTTATACTGACCAAGCCTGAAGTGACAGACACCCAATGAAGTGCCCAACTCATTCACCATGTGAACACAGCAGGCAATGGGGTAGAGGGGAACACCTGAGATCAACTGACAGGGGAAAGACAAAAAAGAAAATAAAATGTGTGAAAAGAGCGCACCTCACACTTCATCTTAATCTTTCTCTCTGGAGTTCCAAAACTGTAGAGAGTATTTATTTTTCAGAACAAAATTCAAAATTTTATTAATTCAACAAAAAAAGAAAAGAACTCTCTACATTGTAAATGCCCTTTCCTTTTAATCTACCTTTACCCAAAAACCTCTATTGCTAACCGGCCTTCCCCCCTGGTTCATATAAAGGAGGATGCACCTCTGCCAACAGCACAGACCAGGAAAGGGTGCAGAGCAGTTTCAAGTCTTGGCAACAATGTGTTAACCCAAAACCTGCTGCAAACACAAAGTTTGAGGCCTTCACTTTTCAGGTTTCTCTTCCATCCCCCACACCACCCCTCCCAATATGTAAAGGTTGACTAGAAACTGAAGCCAAATCTAACAAGCTTTGCCATACATTAACAGATAAGCTTATAAACACTATTTTCTTTTTAACTCTTGTTTTGTTTCGCTTGGTTTGCTTTTCTGATACAAAGACTCCCTGTAGAAGCCAGACTGGTCTCCAGCTCATGGCAATTCTCCTGCCTCAGCCTCCTAAATCCTGGGATTACATTCTTGTATCACCATGCCCCACCCAGGTGATGCTTTCAAAAGTCAACAAACAAACAAACAAACACTGTTAATGAGCAAATAAAAATTACAGGATGTGGGTGTGGTTCAAACACTTGCCTGTGCAGGGCTCCAGTTTTAACCTCAAACTGCAAAACTGACAAAAATATAAACAGGGATTCATTTTCATGCTAATGACAGAAACATCACAGAGACAAAAAAGTTCTATTTCATTAGATTCTTCCCTCTAAGCCAGGAAACAATAAAATAAGGAGAAGGCTTTTTAAAATGGAGGACAGAACAATATGTAAACTGCCTTTTGTGTACACTGTGGGTGCCACAGCACTCAGAACAGAAAAAAAAGGGGGGTGTTAATGTCCTCTTTATTCGCCTATTAAAGCAACCAGAGAAATCAAAAGTAGCCAGGTATTTTCTTCCGACAACAGAAGCCTAGGTTCCTTAGCTCTAGTCTAGAATTTCTATTTGTTGATACAATGAAGTACTTTTGTATCGTATCCATCTTTTTAAACATACACACCCTTCCAGTCTCCAGTGAGCCTTGTGTCAGTTCACAGGAAGCCTTCAGCAAGCCCTTGGCAATGGCTAGGACACAGGACCAGAACGCAGCACTGCCAAAGGATGCTCCCAACAGTCGCAAGAAAACTGAGCACTTTAGGAACTAAAACGATTTTAAGAATCCAAAAATGAGGAGGACAAGAAAGCAGCTGGGGATGTGACAATAGAAAGAGCCTTGTTTAGTAGCAACTAGAAGGCCTAGGCTTGATTCCTAGCACTGAGGGAAGGGAGCGGAAATTAGTGGAGAAAAGGATGTGTAAGAAAAGTAATTTCAAATCAATAACCACAGCACCAAGCACTAAAAGACAGATGCTTTTAATGCAGAAGACTAAAATTTCCCCGTGGAAGGTATGTGTGGAATGAGAAAGGAAAAAGAAAAAGAAAATAAATGTTGCTTTTAAGCGAAGACAGAAAAATCATTTTTAACAGCTCTTCTGTACGTGAGTGGAAGCTGGGAGCTGATTACGTCATGGTATTCTACAGAAACTAAACACTAAGTACTGAGTTTAACAACATTGTGTTCAGCCATCTTATGGGAAACTAGAATTGTGGTTCTGCAGTTTGGGAGAATAATTAAAATGGAAGCTTATTTCCAAAAACAACAACAACAACAACAACAAAATAATCTTTGCACTCTCTATAAATAAACTGGGTTACTATCCTCTGGGAGAAAAAAGCATTAGTCAAGACCCAAGTCGCCTAGTCCCGCCCCACCAGCTAACTGCCATTTTGACAGTAGTTGGGGTTAGATACACCTTTGAGAGCAGTGCTGAACTCGCCAAATCATTTCAAAAGAGATGCATCAAGCAACCAAACAGTTTGGATTTTAAACTTGCATTAATTCTTAACCTAAAACTGTCTAGAAATAACATTGTATCAAGAGGATCAGAAAAGAAATTGTTTGCTCTATGTATATGGCTGGCAAAGAATGGGGTTAAACGGTATGCTTTGATGGCTAACCTATGCCTTTTTAACTATTTATTAGACTGTCCTGGTCCATCTTTTTGTCATTAGGGCACTAAAAAAATTCATTGTGCATTTCAGAAAAGGACACAGGCTCTATATGTTTTTGTTCTGATAAACTAATATTGGTTTGATTTGATGGTCTATTTAAGTATAAGCAGCGACTATCTGACCAGCTTCCGCCATCCTTCACAGCCAAGGATTAACGTTCTCTTTTATCTCCATTTCTTTCTTTCTACTATAGGACAATTTAAAAAAAATCAAGGTTATTTAATATATTCTAGAATAGAATTAAAACTCGGTCATTGATGTTGGGGTGTTTCTCAAGCCTGCTTCTCAACCCTGTGATTCTAATTTTTATGAAGTACTAGATCCACTCTTTTAAAAAGGCTTCAAGGAGGTCCAGGTTTTATCGTACTCCATCCCCATGTGGGCTTCTTTTAAAGAAACTAATTGCAGTGCACAAATTCAGAAACTGATGTGTGGTACCGTGTCTGTCTTTTAATGTTCGTAAGATGCTCCTCACAGATTGGGGGCAAGGAAAACATCAGTGGCAGAGCCAACTGGGACCTGTTTTCGTCCCATGTTTTCATGCCTTGCCCTGGTTAATGCCTTGCTCTGCAGAGGGAGACATTACATCCGGGCTAAGGCAGACCTAAATTTCACCCTCAGGCAGAAATCTGATTTAAACATCTCTATTTAAAGTGACATTTGTCCTCCTCCTTTCAACTGGTTTCCCTAGAAATTCCAGGAAGTTGACTTCATGACCTAAAAACAGCCTGGTGGCTTTGGAGCAGCCCTTGTGACTATGCCTGCAACTGGGTGACGCTTCTTGGCAGAATGAATCAAGGTGGCCATAAAACAGGTGCCCAGCTATCTGCACCACTTTATTGTGCTAAGAATTTAAGATAGAGGATTCCATATAACTCTAGTGTTGGTGATAAAAAAGAAATCCTAAACCGTCCCCGAGGCTGCCAGCTGGTCTCCCTTCGTGATGGACGAAGTGCCTTCAAGATTCCGAAAATCATGCATGGCATTTCAGGACACTGATCCGAAATATGAACTGATCAAAGATTCTAGGAAAGCAACCTCTATAAGAAATGATAACTACCCAAATGTACGGTTCCTCTCGTGCTATGTAACAACTTCCTTGGAAATAAAAACAGGAAGAGAAAAGAAAAAGAGATACATTTAAAAAAAAAATTAACCCACTAAGCAAACACATGCATATTATAACAGGAGCCAACGCCCTCCCACGGCTGGTGTGGCTTTTGGTATTATTAAGCAATTTCGACACTACTGGCAAGTTTCTACTAACCAAGGTAATCTAATTTCTGTTGCTTTTCAACCTAAATTGATTTTTTTTTCTTTTAGCTGTTCTGGTAATTGAACAAATTTATACAAGTGTGATGGGATTTTACTTACCACCACAATGCATAAAAATCCTCTCTGAAGACAGTGCAGCTTCATAGGGCTGTATTTTTGTTGTAATTAAACAAGTTGTATCTAAATATGCTTTGTGCTTTTCAGACATTTCCAAAGCATCTCCAGTAAATGCACTCTATTGGAAGGTATTAGGAGTTCAGTTCCTTAAGCCAATTTTTTTCCCCAGGGACTATTTGCTTGTCAAATTAAAAAAGGGGGTTACTATGGAAGAAAGGGAAGGGGAGAAATAATAAGCTTTCAAAACCTATTGAATTAAAATTTGTTTTAGAAATATTCAGATTACTGCATTTAATCCATCAGACTAATGACCTAAAAATATTGATTTTTTTTTAACTATTGATATTTTTAAAAAATATTTTTAGCTGATTGGACCTTTCTATTCTTATGGCCTATGACTTGCCTAAAAATAACTACTTACATCAAAATTACATTAAGGTATTTCTCTAGTATATAACACATGCTTAAGGAAACATACATATCAGACCTGGGTACTTCTTCCTTGTTTGTGACCACTCAGGTCAGTATACTACCTTGTCATGATTCACAGTACGTAATTCCAATAATTAGCCATCTATATTTATATTAAACAAACCATTTCCTTAAACTGTTCTTAAAGCATTTTTTTTTAAATCATTTCTTCACCCAGCCTTTGTGAGCATCTCAGGCAACAGGAGATTGTACAGAATAATCTCAGTCTATTTTTCTGATAAGATCACTCTAATTACAGTAATCTAATGATTAAGTGCTTTTTCAACCTTTAATCAAGAATTATTTGCAGAGATGAGCATTTGGGTAGGCCTGAAGAACTAGTGTTATGTAACAGAAAGCCTAACCAACCCATGATTTTCATCTAGCTTTCAAGTAGAAAGGTTTTAATCTTTGTTCAAAATAGTTCCAAAACAGTTGCGGCAATGTGAGCTAGTAAATATAAAAACTGAACTGATGGAGGTATCTAGGAGAATCCAAGCCCTTTTTAGGCTCAGCTACTCAGCTATTTTTAGTACTTCATCAAAACCTTCAATTTAGATAAGCATGCTTGTAAATAGCCTTCCTCCATAAAGACACACCTCATTGCTAGCGCATATTACCTACAAAATTGTGGTTTTGATTTACAAGAATCTATCAGGATAAAAACCAGGTAGGTGTCAAATGACCCTTCAGGACTCTGAAGCAGATAGAAAGAATCAAAATCACAAAGTGTAAGCTGTTTACAGGGAAATTTCTAAAAGTAGCACTTTGCGGGATGCTCAGTTCCTCTGTGTTCAAAACTATCTGATCCTTAACCAAAGCCACCTAACCTGGGTTCTAAGTATCAACACATAGGTAAGTGACAAAGATGTTGTTAAAAACAAGCCAGAGTCTTCAGAGGTGGGTGGAGGTGAGTGAGGACCCCACACTGCAGTAAACCTGAAATGCTGCCTCCAGTCCATACCCTATCTGTTAATAAACCATTGTTTAAATAATTCTTCACAAAAGTTAGGTCAAATAAATATTTTTACAGAAAGCAGAGCAGTAACGTTTTATCCCTGGGGTTTGCAGGTCGATGGTGCCTCTGACCTTCACCACATCCCCGTCAGCTTTCCCAGACCCCATGTTACTCAAGGATGGTAAATTATGACCTTAACTTTGTTAAGAAAGCACACAGAGCACCAGGACTGATCAGAGTCCTAACCCTAAGCAGGTCTTGGTTTTTGAAGCGCTCCATCCCCCTTGCATGTTCTGAGAAACAGCCAGCAGGCTGGTGCCTCTGCTGACAGTGGAGACGGACTACAGCAGTAAAATCTCCAAGTGCCCTTCTTAAGTTAGGACTCTCGGTGCTGCACAGGAGACCTAGGTATTCATAGTCGCTTTTACGACATTCGGAAGTTCTGCTGGATGTTTTGATGTTACTCCACTAATAAAGCAGGGCAAGCGCCTGGAAAACGAAAGTTATTTATTGGAAATTCTCATGTCAAAACTTGAAGTAATTGGTTTGGTCTAGCCCACATGATTCAATATCCCCACTTCCCTAACTACCTGCCCTCAGGGCTATCTGCATTTCTAAATTCGTTTTCTGTTGCCAACACATACTAACCTAGTGATTGAAAACGTCAGCTGAAGCACTGCGACGGCACATTAGTTTTTCTTTAAGTGGCCCAATTTTGTCATCCAAAAGTAGAGAAATCTTATTTTCACTGCATTTTACACCTTTAGAGATTTGTCAAATCCAAGATCACATAAAACGAAGAACAATGCTTTCAAGGCAATTTCTGAATGATCACTAATAGCTCTCAGGGATGGTGTGTTTTCTTCATAATACTTTGCAGTAAAGCAGAGAGGTTAGCCGAAACTGGGGTTCAGAAGTCACAATCATAACCAATACCCCCCCAATACTACAGTACTTCTTTGGCTAGTGAACAAAGCAGATTAAAAAAGCTATCATAAAATGATCACTGGGTGAAGCTCTCCATTGGAAAGGCACTAAAAAACTCATCATGATCTGAAAACAATTAACACCCCATTAAACAAAAGACTAGAATATTTAGGCAATTAATGGGGGTGGATTTTCCTCTTTTAAACTGGTCCAGGAGAACTGATTTCCACTCTTAGGAGCTGGGACTTCTAAGCATCAGTAAATAACCCTCCCTCCAAGACAAGAGTGTCAAGCCCTGGTCAAAAACAAACATCACTGGCAAACTGGACCTTCGGGGTGTGGGGAGCTTACAATTTTCAACCATTCTGTTTGTCTTTAAAAGTCAGTTTTGAAAACCTAATGTGAAATAAATACAAGTAGTTTTCCCCCAGAAGAAAAGAGTTCTCCCTTGACCTCTCTGCCCTCCACAAATGCTCCACAGACTCGTGTCTTCTTTCTTTCTTCATTCAAGTTCTGAGCTGCTAAAAGAAATTCAGACAACATAGTGCTCTACAGATGGGAGGAAAGAAATAATCAAATAAACTAGGTGTTCTTATTGAAAAACAACTTTACGCTAAACAAAAAGGTGTCTAGTGTTTGACCAACTTTTAAAAATTAAAACAAAACTGTATCTAAATAGAATTGCCTCTATTTTAAACAAGTCATAAAATTTGAGTTTGTCACTTAGAAATGTTTTTCCAAGCTGATACTCGTTTCAGAAGTTCTGTTAATAAAGCTCACGTGGGCTTTTAATTTTCAACAAGATCTACTTCCTTTTTCTACCCTATTAATTTAGCAAGTATATATAAAAAAAAAGTTTCCGATGTGTAGCAATGAGTGTCTTATCACAGAATAGCTATTGTTGTACAGGCTAATTGGACGCCCTTCTAATTATAATAATAGAGTAAGTGGCGTTAGTTTTTAGAGAAAAACGTGAAGTTACACAGTAATGCTTTCTCGGTGTTTCCCGAAGGGCACCCCAAAAGACAGGCAACAGAGACTATCCTAAAACAAAAGGGTCACCGTTCTCCTAGGAACAAACCATTTATCAATAGAAAATAATTGTCCTGCCATCTGCGAGGGCTCCAGAGCAACACACAATGTTTTTTGGTTCACATAATTACAGAACAGTCAAAGTTCGGCGGCACAGCCTGGTTCCTCCTTCCAGCTTGCACCCTTTACAATTCCCATTGCCCTTTGGGCCTCGGCTTGGAAGCAAAAGGAAGACAGGCTGCAGTTTTCTCAATTGAGCTGAAGCTAAGAAACCTTTGATATGCTAATCGCCCCTTCAAACGGTAAGAATTCACACTTGCATTAATTCAAACAATTTGTGCAGCTTGTGAAATGGCACCTCTTTTAGAGTGGAGCAACAAAAGGGGAGATGCGAGACTTCTGAAGGAACTCAACAACAGAGCATGCGTTTTCTGGAGATTCCATCACGCACCAGTTTACTGGTGGAGGGAGGGAAGACAAAGTTCGAAAGCACACCTGAACTTAAGCAGATTTCCTTAGAGGGAGTCTCTAAGGATGCTCAGTAAGCATCAAAGGACACTATATTTATAGTTACCTTTGGCTAGGCTCGAGACAGTCCTATCCAACCTTGATGCTGTCACGGTCACCCCCAAAAACTTCTGTATTTCTCTGGACGAATTAGTGCCTCTTTAGCTCCTGCATCTTAAGGTTACCCGCCATGGACCCTGACTTAGCAAGCGAACTCCCAGCAGACAATCACTGATCAAACGGGCGTGCCTTTCTTCAAGGTTGGAGCTAGAGGTATGCAGCGTCAATTTGAAGGGGCAGGCTCAAGACTTGGACTGCAGAGGGAGAAATGAATGAACCAACTACTGGGAACGCGACGCCTCTGGAGATGGGGAGCCAGCAAAGGGATCTATCACCGGGAAAATGCAGAAGAGAAAGCAGCCGGGCAAGCGGGGAGGGGCGGGAGGGAGTGCTCCTTGGAAACCTGGAAACCTGGTCTTTGTAACCGCAACCATCTGGCACTGAGGCTCAGGCGCACCCAGGCTGCATGGAGAAGCTGCTAAGCAGCCTGACACCTTTCGTGAAGCAGGAGGAAAACATTTCCTCCGTCTGAATCTGAGAAAAGCACGGCTTGTATCTGGAGGAACGGAATGAAGGGGCCAGGAAAGGGGGGAAGAGAGAAAAGAGGAAAGGAGGGAGGAGGAGAAGGAGTCCCCACATGCCCGGGAAGGGCTATGATGGGCAGCGCAGGACGCTGCTTTTAGAGGACAGGCTGGACCGAGGGCTCCAAAACACCCAGGAAGACGCACGAGCCTCGGCCTCTGCTCGCACACAGTCCAGCACGCGCTAAGGCCTCCAGCGCTTTCTTCTAACCCAAACCCTGCAGTTCAACGAAGAGAAAAAACTTTGCCGGTCCCAAGTGCAGGAGGAGTCCTGCATACTAGGGACTCCTTGCTGTGGGTCTCCCCCGTCCGTGTGGCGGAGAGTCTCGGATCCAGGAGCCCACGCCCGCGACCCCAAGGGTTCCCCTCGCCTCCCGCTCCTCCCACGACTCCTTCTCCCCGCTGTTTTCAACCTGAGGCTCTCAGCAGACCCAGCAGGATCCCCACCCCAAAGGCAGCCCGGAGCCCACGCCCCTTAACTTCTGCTGCAGGCCCAGCACGGCCCGCTGCTGCCCTCTCACTGCGGGTCCGGGAGCTTCTCTGCCCTGGCTCTGGCCCGCCGAGTCCCAGGGCCCCGCCACCCTCCGGCTCTGTGTCCCGCTCCCTTGGCCCCGGCAGCCCCAATGCCCCTGATCGCTCCCAGCCTCTGAACCGGCGCGGCCACATCTGGCCGTGTTTGGCTCTCATCCTCGCCTCTCGGCACCACCTGACCAACAAGAAACCACGGCCCGCAACAACTCCTCCAAGCCCTCCCCACCGCCCCCTTCCCAGGGATTCGCTCCCAGCGACAACCCACGGACTAGTCCCCACCGAGCCGGGGGGCCCAACACCTGGAGCGGGACAACCCCGAGTGCGCACTGGACAGTCCCCTCCCCAGCTCCGCTGCGTGACTAACCAAGGGCACCTTCCGGTCCCTGTTAAGATTTTTTAAGAAATCCCCCTCCCCCCTAAAAAAGCAAGGTTAGTCTGGAGCTGGCTCGCAAACCTGAGCCCCCGCCTTCTCGGTCCCCAGCAGCCAGCCTGATTCCCGAGAGCGTGACAATAGCCGCACGCGGCCCGGCTAGCGGGCTGCACCGCACAGAGTTCTGCGGATCGATGTCGGCGGGAAGGGCTGCGCACGAGTGGCCAGCGCGGGTCTGTCCCCGCGACACGGCCAACCTCCGAACCGTCAGCCCCATCGAGAGGCGCCCAGCAAACAGGTCTCCGAAGCCAGCACGGAGGCACATTGTTGGCGCTTACCTCGGTGTGCGAGCGCGCCCCGGGGGAGGGCCAATCTGGCGCGGGGAGCCGCGCGGGGACACGGGCGCGAGAGAAGGGCCGAGGCGACCGGCGCGGGGTGCTCCTGCTGGCTGAGCGCGCGCGGGGAGGCGGCGGCTGGCGGGCCGGACACGGCGCCGCGCGGCTCTTCGGCGTGTCCTCCGGCTCGAGTCTCCACCGCCGTCGGCCGCCGAGTCCAGCCAAGCAGCCCAGCGGCCCGGGCGGCTGCCGGGGGGCTAAGTCAACATCTTCCCGCAGTTTCCCACACGCCGCTCCGCGACACCGGGGGGCTTTGCCCACACGCGCGCGCGCCTACCGCGGCACGCTCCCTCCGGAGCCGAAGGGGGAGAAAAAAAATCAAAATTCAAAAACCAAAAGATGCGGGGAGGAGAGAGCGAGGCTGGCGGAGGTGCGCCGACTCCCGAGTCCCCTAGCCGCCGCGGGAGCACGGCCGCCGGGGAGCGAGGCCAAGTCCGTCAGTCGGTCCGGAGGAGCCCGGTGCGCGCGGGCAGCGCCGGCAGGACCTGCATCCGGCGCACGCGCCGCCCCTGCGGCCTGGGGCACGACTCTGCCGCCGGCCCTTCCTCACACGTCGGGTCTCCCGGCCCGGGGGGAGCGGGAGAGGGGGCGCTCCGCGGATGCAGGAGGTGAGGAACTCGGGCTCGGGGAGAGCGACGGGAGGAGCGAGGAAGAGCCGCGCCGCTGCACAGCCGCGGAGGGAGGCTGGTCCCCTCAACAATCGCCAAGAATCCTCCGGTAAGCTCCCGATGGCGCTCGGGCACCTCTGCGTGCGGGTGCGCGCGCGTGTGTGTGTGTGTGAGTGTGTGTATATGTGTGTGTGTGTGTGTGTGCAGAGTGTGTGAGCCGGGAGAGAGTGAGAGCTAGAGGAGAGCAAGGAGAGCAGGGAGCGAGAGGCGGGGAGCCCGAAGTCCTGACACGGACTCAGCTAGGGCTGAACTGGAGTCACCTCCCGCCTTCTCCTCCTCCTCCTCCTCCTTCTTCTCCTCCTCCTCGGCAGTCCCCACCCCCAGCCCGCTCAGCCCAGGACTGCTAATCATATAAACATATGAGCGCGGACCGCGGCGCAGCATCCGTCTCTCCCTCCCTCGTTTGCCAGCCAAGGGGCTTGTGCAAACTCCAAAGAAGACAGGCAGCTGAGTACAAAACGCGGAGCAGATAATCTAGAACTCATTGCGCCCAATGGCCATTTTCCACTCCATTGGAGCAGCTGCGGCAGCGGGGCGCCCGAGCGCAGGGAAGGAGCAGGAGGAGGAGGAGCGAAGGGGACACTTACAATCGATCTAGCCTTTCGGGTGGCGGTGGCGACGGCCTAGCAGCCGCCCCAAGACTGGCGGGCCCGGGCTCGGCCCGGTGGGGCGGCCGCAGGGCTTTCCGGGAGGTGCTGGTGGCGGTGGCGGCGGGGGACGCGCGCACGGCCGCGGAACGCGCCCCAGAGGCGCCCGCGCAGGCTCGCGCCCCTCCCCTCTCCTCCCCCTAGCAATCGACTGGCGTACCTTCCCCAAACACCCCCAGCCAGGTCCCGGGGTTCCACATCCAGCCTTCACCCTCCGCACCCCGCCCCCCTCCCCTCCCCCGAACTCCACTCACGGCGCGCCCGCTGCACGCTCTGCAGCCCGGGCGCACACACGCACTTTCCACACGTCGCTTTTATTTCGGGATCCCGGGGCAGGGCATCCGGGAGAGATCGCGATCCGGCCACCCGGGGCCGGGCTTGGGGCCTGCAGCTTGAGACCCCGCTCCTATGTCCCTCTTCCCCTCCAGGCCCGGGGGCTCCCTCCTAGCTAGGACTGCGCCCGGGCGCTCTGGATGCGTGGTTTACCCACCCCTTCTCCAGGTTTTCTCTGCTCCGCGTGCCCCGAGTCGGAGGCCCCGAAACTTTTAGTTTCCGCAGCCCTCCTTTTGTGTGACTGCTCGCAGGAGAAAGGAGGTCTGTTCGCCACGGCTGCCTCCGTCCGGCGGCGGCGCGCAGGGGACGCTCCAGGGCTAAGGCGTCTTTGATACCTGAGATTTCCGGCGCGCTCGTTAACGAAAGTTACATTTTTTTTTAATTGCGATGACTTTTTCTTTGTAGTTACATAGAGCTAGCTAAACTTTGACTTTATTGACTATATTTCACAAGAGCGTTCTGTTTGTTTTTGATTAAACTCACCAGGATATGCAACGGAAGGAAAGGAGACTGCAAAGGCTTGGCTTGCTAGAACATTCACAGTCCTCTTAGGTCTGTTTCCCTCGTTTCCTTATATTGAAACTTGCCTGGTCCTCTCGAAATATTGCCCCTCACTGCTGACAGTGTCAGCAGACGACAGAAACAAGCTGAAAGGACCAGACCACAACAGTATTGTGCCAGGAGAAAATAAATAAATAAATGTTTAAAAACTAGGTAAACGTCTACTGCCCTGGAGGTAAATAAATAAATAAAATCTGTATTTTTTTTTTTAAATTATAAGATTTCTGAGCAGAAAGCAGTAAGTTTCTCAATGCGTTCCTAAACTACCGGGTGAGCTAATGAATGCAGCCATTTGCCTTCGAGATGCTAATTCTCCCAGGTTTGAGACCTCGAGAGAAGTGGGGAAACTTGAGCTTGTTTGCTTTCAGAAACAATCTGTACTTTTTGTTACTGCGGGTAAGCTGCAGTCAGCACACTTCGGAAATCATTCCAAACAGTGTTATTAAAATGTCAACAGGAGATGGCTCGGAAGACTCCCAGATTCGGAATATCAATTAGCATTTGCATTTTGTCACAAAGCCAAATATTTGCAGCACTAAAATCATTCAAATACTGGTCAAATGCATTCTTGACTGGAGAAAACCCGAAGTTAAATGCACATATATCCAAATCACTGACACATTACCATTCTCAGATTAGGAAAAGATTCTCCCGTGACCCCCCTTTCTTCTACTGGATGAAGGGTGTTGATAAAATGGGGGTGGGGAGTCCCCAGAGTACTTGTGCGTTAAAGGATAGACACTCTTCACTTGGAATTTCTTAGATACATCCATTCAAATACCATCCATGCAGAATTAAAATAGCCTGGAAAACACACACCTTTACAGAGCTCCTGCAAAACATTATAGTGTGCTTCGATTTTCCACTGGTCAAAAGCTCTACAAGCGCTGGTCCACCTAGGAAAGTTAAGTCAGCCTGCTTAAAGTAGCTGAAAAGAAGGCAGACACATGCTTCTCAGACATCAAAGATCGTTAATATCACATTCTCCTCTTTTAAAAAAATGTTTTATTTGTGAGTGTAAAACACAGTATGTCAAACTACTAATAATTTGCATTTGCCAAAAAAATTTAGCCAGTTCTTTTGTTTAGCTTTGAAGGTTTTCATTCATCTGGCCTGATTCACAGGAAGCCCCAGTGAGCGCACAGACCCGTCTAATCCTATTTTCTTTGTGGAAGCAAAACTTAGCCTGAAGTTTTTATTTAGTGAGCTTAGTGAGTAATCAATAGACATTTTTGCCTGAATTAAGCTGGCCATATGTTGGCTCGTTTATTTAATTCTCTAAGAAAGAATCTCTCAAAGAAACCACTGTCTACATTTCATAGGTCTGATATTCTTTGATGCCCAAGACATAAAGTGAGTCACTCTCCACTATGTTTCTAAGGAGACAACATCTCACACACACACACACACACACACACACACACACACACACACTTAAAAACAGGAACACTTGCCAAAAGTGAGTTAACACTCTAGGGAATATAAAATGACCCATAAGAATTTCCAGTCTTGATTCAATAGGGTGTGTGTTTTCTACAGCTCAAAGGTTCAGAATGTTTTCACCCTGAGAATGTTAACACACACACACACACACACACCTAACAATGTATATTCTTTAAGCTGTCTTAAATATTTAGGAATTTTAATCTTTCTTCCTTATATATCATAAGAAAGAATTGGCAAGAACAATCAATTCACTTGAAATGTTCAAGATGAAACTGTTAGCCAGCGCCCTGACATGGAAAAGGGATCAGTCAGTTGTGTGGTACACTCCACAGAGCCTGTTCGGGAACAGTCAGTTGTGTGGTACACTCCACAGAGCCTGTTCGGGAACAGCCAGTTGTGTGATACACTCCACAGAGCCTGTTCGCATCCAGAAAACATAATGTACCTGATACTTCAGGACTATCCAAAACACAACCTATAGCAATACAGGTGTTGTGGTCATAGAAAACTGTGAGTGAGGGCTTAGTGTCTACAGATGTGAGCAGCACCAGGAAAACTGAAGTCTGTTACTCCTTCAAACCCAACGGGCCAACTACTCAATTTATATTATTATTTAAGTAATGGCGAAATCATTGACTGCCCCACTGTACTCATTAATTGTTTTTGTTTTTAATAGATTCTACAAAGGACAAAGAAACACCCATTTCCATTTGTTTTATGTTAAATCAACATCTAACCACTCATGGTGATTTCATTCAAAGCAAACAGAAGGAACTCATTAGCTCATGTGGTGGGAGAGATTGATGGGCTTCAAATGTCTTACCATACATGTTTTCCCAACTGTAGAAACGCATGTTTTTAATTTAAACAACCTCAAGAAACTAGAGATTATTCTATTCAATAGGCTCGTGTATTTCTGATACCGAAATCAGGTTAACTTTCAAAGCTATTTGCCATCCGTGTATCTTTGCTTACAGGGAAGCGATCAGGTACTTGTCAAAATAGAAGTCTAAATAGTAACAGTTTTGGTAACAAGCTAATGGATTTGAAGAAATATGAAGATGGTCATAGTGGCAAAATATTGCGATTGGTATAAGCCAGTAAATCCAGCTTCTTCATTGTCCTATTGGAGCAAACGTGGATCTAAATAAACTAAGTCTAAAAGGGGCCGCACAGGGCTTCGAGGGAGAAGCCGGGGACAAAAGAACACATCTTTACCTCAGAAGTTGAAAAAGGTATGGAATAAACCAGGCATAGTGGTGACACCTTTAATACCAGTGCTTGCAAGGCAGAGAGGCAGGCAGATCTCTGTGAGTTCAAGGCCAGCATAGTCTACATAGTAATTCCCAGGACAGCCAGAGCTATATAGTAAGATCTTTGCTCAAAAGGGAATAAAACAAACAAACAAAAAGTATGGAAAACTACTCCACTTTCTATTTCAAAACTAGGAGCAAAACTAGTTAGATTATATCCTAAATTTGAGCTTGGTCCTTTTTCTTGATCATGCTAGTTAACGGTTAGGGGAGAAGGTGGACTTCCTGCTCTAGAACACTCTCCACCAGAACCGTCTAGAGCAGCTCAAAGCAGTGAGAGTCACAGATTTAAGTAGAGCTGCTTGAAAGCTGCTAGCTTTTTTTTTTTTCCTGCCTTGCTATGCATGGAGCTAAAATGAAATCAAAACTCATTTTCCATGAGACCAGAAACATATGAAAGCATTTGGCAAAGCCAATACGTTTTTAATTATTCTCTCAGCTCTCTGGGCTCAGAAAAGTTTGTCCAAGAAGGCCAAACATTCCCTAAGAGGGTGTGAAACAGCCTGGACAGTCAGAGTAGTAAAAAGCAGAATATAAATATGATTACGGTATGCTATGCTTAATGATATTATTTAGGAGATATAATCATATGCATTTTTAAGACCATCATTTTATAATTATTAGTTTTTTAAAATATCCACCCATATAAGTGGCTGTATGAGTTCTTCTATATACATCAAGTGTTTAAATATGCATAACTATCTCTAAAGGATTATACAATTTTTACACCATTACAATTATGATACTTGAAAGCAAGAAAATTAAAAATTATATCCCTTGGAATCATTGTTCTACTGAGTTTCGAATAAGTCAAAGTCTTTCTCTTCCATAGATTGTTCCCATAACTCTTGTTAATCTCTGCACCGTGAGGAGTTTCTCTAGTTGGGTCTTATAGATCTTCCTCTATCAATGTTTCTGTCAAACCAAGACTGATAATTGCACTGTTTTTGCAAAGCTCTCTGTCCTAACTTATAGTCATGATTCTGTTCATAATACATACCCTCAAGCATCTTTCCTTGTTAATGTGTATGGTTAGAGATGGACACTCTCCCATTCTGTTTAACACATGTAAACCTTACCGCGTCAACTATGAACATGAGATTTCTGAGTTTCTTTAAAATCCTTGAAGCTAAACCAACATACCAGTCTCTACACTTTCCATTCCTCCTAAATCACCATGCATCTATCACTTGGGTGCAGAACAGAAGCAAACAGATGTTAACTGTGGCAGCAGCTCTGTGCTGAACAACAGCCTCACAGAATCCTCGCAATGGGATTTTCCATGGCTTAGCGAATATGACTTTGTCTCTTCATATTGCTGTCCACCACAGTATGAGCAAACTTGCTAAAGACTCTAAGTGTCAGAATAAAAACACCACATAGATGCCTCTTGTAAGTTATGGGATGTCAGAGGTATCATTCTACCATTTTCTGGTCTGTTCAGATTAAAACTGAGTTCTCATAGCTGTCCAACATGAAATACAGTTGTTTAGATACCCTTAATATTTTTAAATAAATAAATAAGATGTATTTCCTGTTTGAAAACACTTTGTGGTTTAAATTATGAAACATGATACTTTTTACTCTGGCTTTTTTGATCCTCTGATTATTTCCATTAGCTTTTACTGATCTTTCTTTCCAGCTTGTAGCTGAGGATAGCCCCAGACTTCCGATCCTTCTGCCTCTAGCTCCTGCGAGCAGGAGTTACATTGTATAGTCATGGCCTCCTCTAGCTCCGGCAAGCAAGAGTTACATTGTATATCATGGCCGTCATATGCGGGGATCACTGAGTAATAAGCAAGCACTCTTCCAGTTGAGCTACAATCCTAGCACTACTTATCGTTTTTTGAAAACACTTATTTATTTTTTTATATTTTGGTAAAGAGAAATCTGAGCATGTGAGAAACAGAACAATGATCTGCAAAGTCAAGTGCTGTATGGATTCTTCATAATATCATACAGTCTACTGATAAGGTATCAAAAGGTCCCCATCTTCCCACAAAATGTTAACTCGTTCCATTGAATTTCCACCCCACTGTAACTCTCCTCAGCTCACCACGAAGGCCCGAGACTGTGCAGTGACGTCGTCGGCGCTTGCCATTGTGATATATCAAAGGATAGTAGATTAGAATTAATGTCTCTCTGAAACTAACACTCAAATTTAGAATCGTATTAAAATATCATTTGTATCTCAAAAGAGTGCTGAAGTGGTGTGGTAACGACAATATTTTATTGTGTGGGTGTTTTTTAAGTATTTTTTAAAAATCACCAAATATTTTTTGCTTTAGATTAAAAAATAAAACACTATTATAACGCACCCAACCACTGTGCATTATAAAGATGCTGTTGCACTGTTGCCTGAAGAAATACTCTTGGGATGCTTTTGTGTGTCTCTCTCTCTAAATTATCTACCCTCTAATTCAATTGTCCTTCCTACCAAAATCACAGATCACAACAGAACTAAAACGGACGATTAGTGTGCCAAGAGTCCCCACCTTCACTATGGGGATGTAATTATGGCACCAACTTAATTGCTATTGTGTCCTTCCTACTTGAATTAATGGCTCCAATGCAAACCATGTATTTTAAATTGTTCAGACAATATAGTACAAAGTGCAAAAAAACAAAACCAATTTCCTGTTTGTTATCTAATGGTAATTGAAACACAATAATTCATTATGATACTGGGTTATTATTGTATGTGAACTGACAAGTCTCAAAGATAAATGCAGTAGATAATAATGAGAAAGAAAACATTTTTAAAAATAAAATCAGAGAGACTATGACTACACTCACCAGCTATGAAATATAAATGGACAAGGGACCCAAGATCCAGTCGTGTTTGTGAATAATATGAATCCCAAGGAAAACATCACTCCCTGGGATGCTTCCGTGTGTTTCTCTGAGTGTAGGCATACAATAAATAAATCTATATGTAGTCAAATAAAGAATCTGTGAAGTACCTGAAATAATGAATTTTGACATTTTCATGCCATTATTCAATGCATACTTTCTCTCCAATACCCTACCTACTGTAAAATGATTTTAAAGTATATTTACATATAAATACATGTATATGTGGGTATGCATACCAAGATATTTTATGCAGTACAGATTCAAGATTGTAAGGATAACATATGCTTATATACAGAAAAAAATTATTTAATGTCAAAAGTAGATATTGAATTAAATGTTTAGGAAACTATCTTTAACTACTTGAGTAAATATGTACTCAAGTATGAAATTTCAAAAATCAGTTATAAAATACTATCCCTTAAAATGGAACCAAGTTTATCTTTTCTTAAATTTTCCAGTTAATGAATGAAATGTTTAAGTACTCTATAGATTATTAACGTCTACAAAACTGAAACAAATGCAAGTCTTAATATACCATGAAATTTATGATACACATAAAAGCCTTGCATAGAGCTGATGGAGGGTGGGGACGCTAATTTGCTCTAGATTTATACTAACCTGATCTGGGTTTTGTAAGTACCGAAACCCTTTAAACAAAATGAGAAGGCTGCTGTGCTTTGTGTGATTAAAGATGCAATTCCCGTTGGGGTAATGAGAAAAGTTGGAACATGTTTCTTCCTTTATGGATGCTTCTATAATAAACAAGACTTCCATACATTATATTTTTTGTTACTATGATTTCCTTGTTTTTAATTATAAAATAAACCAAATGAATTTCAGTCGAGTCTCAAATTGAAACTGTGCCAAAATTGAGCTGAAGAATGTGCACTGAACTTCATAAAAGTCCTTAAAATTGTTCCCAGGGTCTTGGGGTCTTATTGTGAAAATACTAGTTCATGATTTTCTAGAGTAAAATATTGTTCTGATTTAGACCCATGCAGAAGAAAGTCCTGCAGGCCCGATACACTTTAAACCTACACAGTGACATGCATAAAACTGTTCATGAGTAATGACTGCTAGACTCATATAAATTACAAACAGGAAAAAAAAAACAGTTTCTTTTATCTCTTACACAAATAACTTTTGCAGCACTATTTAAAGGTTCACTTGGTAAATTGTAATACATCAGCTTCTAAGCCTTAAATCTATAAGAAGGGTTTGCTTTAAGTAATGAGAACACTGTTTCCTTTAAAAAACAATCAGTCAGAAAATGTTAATACAAATATCAATATAAGCATATATGTGTGTATTTGTGTATATGAAAATAAGTGCATGCAAAAGTATTAATTCATTAAAAGTTTATCTCTCATAAAACCTTTATTAGCCCTTGAAGACTTTGCCACTTCATATAAAATGATTTATCTTTTGAATAACAAGGTTCCATTAATCTGTTTGACAAAGGAATTTTTAAATCATTTAAATAATTTATTTGGATGAATTATTTACATTCTGTAAAATATATATTTGACCATGTATATGTATATATCTATATCTATATATTTGTGTTCTAACACAATATTGTTGAGAAAATACAGCCTAGGGTTCAGATGGCCTGTCCTTGACATCACCAGTGTAGCTTGGTGTGGCTGCCGCAGAGGAGGTCTTTGATCACCCACTGTTGTCACAGGACCCCTGTTAGAGGGCCATTTGTGCTCCATTTGGCAGCACACGGTGATTTCATGTCAGAGAAACGTACACACTATTTTCTATATTCATTTTCAATTTTGCATTTTTGCTGAAATTGTAGGCTGACATAATTTTCAACATGTAAGGATAATAAAGGCAATTATTGAGCCGTCACAGAAAACTGATTTTTCCCCTTGTGCTGCTGTAGGTGCTACTGAGGAGAGGCAAATATAGCCCCTCCCCAGAGAAATAAGTTGTCTGTATAAACAGAGAGGCCTGGAGAAGCAGTGAAAACAGGTACCAGCCAGCAGAGCGAACAACACACAAAGCCGTCGGACACAAGCAGTCCCAGACGGTGCTCAATACGAGTGCCGTTCAGAAAGTCTCATTCTCCACTATGTCTTCGTAGATTATTCACACAATTTTTCTCAACTAAATCTTGTTATTTTTCCTCTGAAGATGTGGTGTGTGTGTGTGTGTGTTTTTTTAACCTTCACACATAATGCAAACAATAATTCCACAAATTTGGCAAAGTTACAAAAATTTAAAACAGCTTCTACTCGATTTTAGTTTTAAGCATGCAAGGAAGTCAGCTTTTGTTGAAGCCTCTCCTGTGGCAGGTGAATTCGTTCTTTTCCGAGCTTGGTCCCTGCTGTGGGAGAGTCTGCCCGGCTGTTTTTTATTTATTTATGGTGTTTTTATTTGTTTGTTTACTTTTGTAGGGCAGTCTTCTCTCTGTTATCCTGGTTTCGGGGTGAGTTCATTTTGTTGTCATTTCTCTTTGGGCCCACAGGCCTCTCAATACATACTCAGAGAGGTCTTAATTTTACACATAGATTGCAATGCACCATTGTGGTATTTGGTAAACTCGCAAGCCCCCGTCTCTCCCTTACAGAAAGCCCTCCTGTTAACACCTGACAGTTCCCACATGTTATCTGCTATGCTCACAGGCTGAGAAGGACTCCGAAGGCAGTTAAGTTGATACAATTGTAAAAAGCCCTTGAGTAGCAGAGTGGGACTGTGACATCTAGCTGTGACAACAGTCTTTAAAGAAGTCTTTATTTTTAAAGCATACGTTTTTAAATTATGAAGAGAGAGTAGGAAAGAAATTCCCCCTCTGGAATTCCTTCACTGCCCCCCCTGGCCTTTTGCCCATATCCGGAGATGGAACCTGGAGTCTTCTGAGTGCTCCGCCAGCCACATCTTCAGCCAGCGCACATTTTGTAGACTTGACTCTATAAACTCTACATGATGTAGGAAGTCGTAGGATTATCTACCACTCAGAATAGAATGATGTGCACCAACCGCTGAGGTCATTTGGAAGCACATCACCTGTTCTGAGAAGCCCTTGAGAACCATGGCTTCCAAAGCACCTTTGCTGCTGATGGGATACATGGGAGTCAGGATGCTGCCAGTGTGGACTTATATATGTTACCCTTCGGGTCAGCATCAAGGTTATACAGCCCATCCGTATGTGACAGCACTTTAGCTGACATAGCCAATTAGAAGTAAAATGACCCAGAAGTCTTCCAAGAATATATTTATTACCATATAAGCATACATACCATTGTTACTTATTAACAAATGGAATAAATTTACTTAAATAGCTTGTTTTTACTCAGCCCACTGAAATATTTTTGTAAGCTATTTGTAAATTTCACATATTGGTGATTGCAATCAAACTTTGAGTGATTTCCAGAAATTAACTTAATAAAAATGTTCTATTTGGATGCCTATGTTCTTTTTAGTAAAGAACACTTTTTAGAAATATCACAAGTAAGGGCAATTTGTTGGAGGGGTTTCTAGTTTTTGTTATAAATGATTTTATTGTTTATATGCGTATATGTACATGTGTGTGCATGCACACGTGTGTACTTATTGGCATTTGTACCAAGCTCAGCAAAGTTGAAATACTGGCGGCCATGCCACTTTGCAAAGAGCAGCCTTTCCCCTTGAACCTGACCATCATGGCACAGGAGACCCTCAGATACTGTAGTCACCGGGACTTTCCACAGTCTCTGTTTCTAACCTCAGCACTCAGGATTTGTTTAAAGGCAAGACATTTTGGACACATTATACATTATGCTAAAACACGTCATACTGCCATCTTGGCTCACTGTGACTTACTGATTTGTCAAGGTCAGAAACTTACAGCCAAGAACCAGAAATGCATTTTTTTTTTAACATTTTTGGGGGTTTTTTGTTTTCTGTTTTTTGTTTTTTGTTTTTTTGTTTGTTGTGATGGCTTGCCAAACAACTACAGTTTGTATTAATGTCATCTTAAAGAGCAGATTAATTAATGGAAATTTCCAGAGAAGTAGACATTGTGCTGTCACTTTACATGCTGACTTTGTTTCCATTCTTGCTTTTTTATTCTAGCTTTTTCATGAAATTCTCTGGGAACACAACAGAATTCTAGTTCATAGTGTCAAGAAACCTGTACTGAGTCTCCCTGTTCCTGTCTTTGATGATTGGGAGTGCTGGGTCCTTGAGAATCATTGTCATGGCCATATTTAACATTGCTAGCTGCACATTTCTGCTGTATTGGTTTAATTTGTTCTCCGCCACAAGAGTTCCTTAGACTATGCTTATATATTATCAGCAGCCCTCAGATGTTACAGACTGCTGGAGCATAGCAAGGCTAGCCAACACATGCACCTTGTTTGCCCCATAGATAGATAGAAGATCACATAGTCCTTTGCTTTTTAATCTGTTATTTGTCTACTTAAAACTGAGATTCGGGTGCTGGGAATGTAGCTCAAGGGTGGAGCACTGACCTGCCCTGTGTCGGGTCCTAGTTTGGGGCAGGGACAATTAAGAGGTTATGTATTTCTAGCTTCTGGGGCTTGAGGCAAGGGTACTGAGAACATGGTATATTCTTAACCTCACAGCAAATGTGCAGGCACCTACTTACAGCATACTCCATGAATCCTATTGCCTCTTGCAGACCTACCAAAGTATCTCTTTCCATGAGTCACCCAGTTTCTGCAAGGATCTCATGAGATTAAAGGAAACAGAAGTGTGTCTTGACCCATGTCTCTATCCTGTGCAAAGTGGGAAGTCAGAGCACCAGGACTGTATGGGAACTAGGGAGAAGGTAAGAGGCTTGCAATGCAAGCTTGAGAGCCTGTGTGGATCTCACAGAATTCATGGAATTGCTAGCATAACAGTATGTGTGTGCAGTCCCAGGCTGGAGAAGCAGAGGCAGGAGGATCCTAAGTTAGCTCTGCTAGCCACACATCCTAGCCGTGTTGGCAAGCTCCATATTCGCGGAACCACTGTCTCAAACAGCAATGTGGAGATCAGTTCAGAGCACTGACCTTGACCCCTGGCCTCTACCCACATGTGAGCTTGCACACACACACATACACACACACACACATCTGCATAAGTACACACACAGATACACACATACATATGAATATATATGTACACATAAGCACACAAGGACTTTACTTTTGACCCACTTTCCCTTCATGCATTTCCTTTTTCTCCCGGGAACCAACGAGCCTCTTATCTATATGCTTCAGTAGACACTCGTTTATATTCTGAGCAAGCATGTGACTCGCAGGTCCCTGTCTAAGACATGCAGAAATGTACTAAATAGCAGCAAGCGTGCTTTCCTGTGTTCAGAGGGTTCACGTGACACTGGCACATTAGTTCCTCGTTCCTCACAATTCCTACTGTGAGGCTTGCTGCTTACTGGCTGGCTGAAGTCCTCAGGCCTCCGTTTTCTCCTCTGCAGGCAGGCTGCTCCCCCACTCCACCCCCACCCCTTTGCTGTCTTCCCTTACTCTGTTTTCTTCTCTGACTTGTTTGCTTTCCCTCTGTGTTTATCAGAAGCAAATGCTATTTTTCATTACTGTTGCACCGTGCCATACCCTGTAATTATGTTTCACCAAGGAAGGACACATGAAAGAAATCAGACACTTCCCACCAACAAACAGAAGCCAGCAACCTTCTGAGGACTATTACTAACTGCAGAGTTTAGTAGCCATCGCTCAACCAATGAGTAAGACTCACGGCAGAGACAGCTAGACACAAATGGTTTAAGGCAAACAAGCTAGACTTTTGCTTAAAACCACATGGAATTGCGCATAGCCCCACACAGGCTAAGATTCTATTTTTCAAAGGAGAATATTTACTTAGAATCTAGACAGTCTACAGAACCTGAGTTAAGAATCATTTTCAATACCCCAATTAGGCATATTTCCTGTTGACACCACTGATGTTACTCTGTTTCTTTGTTTGTTTGTTTGGGTTTTGGGGTGTCTGTGTGTGTCTGTGTGTGTGTCTTCTGTGGGTGTGTATGTGTGTCTGTTGGGGGAGGGTCTGTGTGTCTGTGTGTCTGTGTTTGATTGTTTGCTTTCTGTTTTTGAGAGTGAGCTTCTCCATGTGGCCCTGGCTGTCCTGAAACTCACTCTATAAACCAGGATGGCCTTGAACTCAGAGATCCACCTGCCTCTGCTTCCTGAATGCTGGGATTAAAGGCGTGCGCCACCACTGCCCAGCTGATGTTACTCTTAATTTACTTTATAGTAAAATCTGTTTCCCAATACAGATTTCTAGTATGATTGCAGGTTAAGATAGATTCTCATGCAATGTTACTGCATCAGGTTATAAGCTGGAAAATTTGATCGTGAATTTCTACACAACATGAGAGCTATTTATATGAAATATGCTCATTTTTAAATCATATATCCATAAATCATATATGTGTGTGCACATACACAGACACCAATACCCACACACCCACACACACACACACACCCTCATACCCACACCTACACACCTGTACGCATGCGCACACACACACACCCCTGAACACACTTACATCAGACCCATACACATACACACACATGTGCACACACACACACACACATATATATATATACATATAAAAATAAAATTTGGATCACCAAATACATATATATATATATATATATATACAAATACATATATATACAAATATATATATATACACACACATACATATATAATATATGTATAATTTGGTGATCCTGGATATTAAGCCAAGGATCTCACATTTAATGTGGCCTCTCCTTCACTAAGCCAAATCATACATTGCTGACCCACAAAATACCTTTTATAACATGTTGAAATATGGGATAATATGTAATTTCTAAAATAAGAAATTACTGTTGGACTACTTACTGTTCTCTTCAGAAAGTTCCATCGACTTTTAATAACTGGCACTTTCCTTACTTTTGTTTCGAAGCACATGATACCTGCCAGCCATTTTGTTAAAGAATTTCCCAGCAACTTCACTATTAAAACTTTATTAGAACAATTATCCTGTTAATTGATGGGTAGATTCCATTAAAGGGAAATCATTACAGATTCTTTCCTGTTTGGAAACTGATATTGGCATCTATGATTATGTTGGCCTAGTCTAAACTAAATCGACTGAGAATGATGGCTCCCTCATCCAATCCCAGGATTCAGGACATGGAGACAGGGGTGTTCAAGACCAGCCTGGTCTACAGAGTCAGTTCAAGACCAGCCTAGATAGCTGCAAATAACTGGACTGGGGAGACAGCTCCAAGTGCAAAATACTTACTGACGAAGTGCATTCTGACTTCAGGTTCCTCAGATTCTTATCACTCTAGACACGGCAGAGCCAGGCGGGAGTCCCCATGCTTACTGACCAAGTGCATTCTGACTTCAGGTTCCTCAGATTCTTATCACTCTAGGCACTGCAGAGCCAGGCGGGAGTCCCCATGCTTACTGACCAAGTGCATTCTGACTTCAGGTTCCTCAGATTCTTATCACTCTAGGCACCGCAGAGCCAGGCGGGAGTCTCCATGCTTCCACAGTGAGATGGGAAATGGAGACGAGAAACTGGAGGGCTAGCCTGGTCTAGAGAGTGCTGAGAATTGGGAGGCAAGGATCAACCAGGGAAGAACGTGAGAGTCAGCAGCCGTGGTTGTGCTGATTCCTACACTGTCTGTCTGTCTGTCTGTCTGTCTCATTTACACACACACATTTAATGTTTAATTTATCAAGACCCTGTCTCAAAAGAAATACTTCTTTCTTTTCATCAGGCAAGGGTTTTAATATTGACATTAATAAAAATACATTTTCATTAATGATAGTACCTATTTTCTAATTTTTTCATCTTATTTCCATTAATGTCACAAACAAAAATAACAGATAAAAGTCGGTAAGTTGAATGAGTGATTAGACCAATTTCTTAGTTCACACAAGAAAAATGGGAGGAGAGGAACCTGTTCTCCGGTATGGTTTGTGTTTGTAGCTCTCAATGGAATGTGTATTTTACAAAGGAAAGTTTCATCTCCTTATGCTTCCTAACGAGCCAATGAATCTACACCTGGCTGAGTCCTTTATGTTCACTTCTTACTTAACTTCTACAATTTAATTCGGTCTGCATTTGGTAATTTGAAGTCATTTGCTCTGCAGAAGTTTGAGAAACATGACAACTGAGTTCTGTAGTTCATCCTTTCAAAGGAGCCACAGATGCTGTTTTTCAAGATAAAAATTAAATGGAAGATTCATCAGTTTTGCTCACTAACTTTGAAAAAGATCTATTAAAAAAAAAAATCCATCTGGGCAGTGGTGGCTCACGCCTTTAATCCCAGCATTTGGGAGGCAGAGACAGACAGATTTCTGAGTTCGAGGCCAACCTAGTCTACAGAGCGAGTTCCAGGATAGCCAGG
>NW_022196898.1:96369632-96402349 GCF_008632895.1 Mastomys coucha
AGAAAGAGAGAAAGAAAAAGAAAAACCAATTTAAAAAAAGAAAGAAAGAAAAATAATCCAAAAATAGACTCATAATATGAAGTGCATGTTTATTTACCCTTGGTTAATGTTAATTTTAGGCTTTTGTTCATGTTCTTTGTTTGCGGGGAAGCATCTTACTGTGTGCAGCTCTGGCTGCCTGACTCTGGAGTGCTGGCATTGAAGATATTCACCATCATACCGTCATACCCAGCTCTGATAGCCATCTCCCACTCCCCCTTCCCTTCCATTCCCAGTCCTTTTCCCTCCTTCTCCCCCTCCCGATTCCCCCTCCTTCTGCCTCCCCCCACCTCTCTCCAAGAGTCCTCTGCATGCTGTGTGTTCCAACACTGAGCCAAGTTTGCCTTCCAACTTTCCAAGAGCAACAGAAAGGGGAAGGCTCTTAAGAGATTGCCAACACTGAGGAAAAACAAAAAAAACAAAACTAGTGAGGCCAGGAAGAATTCACTGGATCCAAAGCTGCCCAGTTATCCCTCCTTCACACCTGGCCCTGATGTCCCTGGGTCTCTTTCTGCCCGTTCCCGTCAGCAGTAAGTAATTTGAGTCCAGGGTTACCAGTCACACAGGCCCTCTTCCTCCCCAACAGTGATGCAGTTCCCCAATGAAGAGTTCAGCCTTTTTAAAGTGAAACCATCGGAGGCATCAACCATGTTCTCCCCCTTCCCATTCTAATAAAAATTCTTATGAGGAAGAAGGGTCTCAGTCTCTGCTAAGTACGGATAATGAAAAATCTCCCGTGGAATGTTCCAGGTTTCCACCATCAAGTCTAGTGATACATTATAGGGCAGAAGATGGAACTACGCCATTCGTGGACCAACCTTCCCTTCCAGATAAAACAATCAACTCAGGAGAGAAAGACCTCAGGCCAACTGGGCATCACTAAAGTATGCGGGGTGTGGGGGGGGGGTCCAAATGCAGAAATTAGTTTATAATTAATTTTTTGAAAGTCTAGTCATGCTCTGTAGTAACAAAATGAATCTTGGATTAGAGTCAGTTCCCCCGTTGGCATATTATAGAGATAAAGTAACAAGCTAGATTTCTTGGTTACCTGGAGATACCTTTTTGTGGAGGTCCCACTTCATGGATTTAGTCGGGATGGAAATCATGGGCAGGTCGAGGGAGGGACAGTAGCCAAACACCACCTCAGTGTCGGATGCTGACATTCTGAGGCTCCTTTCTATCAGGACTGGAGCTGTGCTGGCGTGGGCTGGGTAGCTGCCTGCTAGTTTAGGGCCAGCAGCTCTTCAAATACTGATGTCCACGCCCAAGCAGATGAGCTATGCATTATTAAATACTTTCTTGTTTTCTCTAGTTTAATCTTCCTCCAAGAGTGCTGTGGAGTAGGAGGAACCAGCATGGGACCTCTGGCTTGATCTCTGTCTGTTCCTCCTAATCCCTCCTAGAGTAGGTGTTCTTGCCTGGAACAGTTTGTTTCTAGAACCAAGAGAACCCTGGGTTTCCCATCACCACCTTACATGGCAATGTGTAGACTGTGGGTATAAGTTCTTTAGAAAAGTGAGCTAGAGTTTTTAAAAAGTGTGTGTTTCAGCCTTGGCAGTGGATTCTTTGGCAGTTGAGTGGCCCAGAGGGAACCAGACGTAGAGAAAAAGTCAAGCCAGGTATGTTGGGCCTGCTTGCACCTGCTTCTGATGTACCCTACTGCCTGGATCCAAGTCCTGTGCACTGGGCTAGAAAAATATGGAAATGGCAGGTGTGCATGGAGTATTTGTCTGCCCATCAGCTCTGTGATAAATTGGGAAAATAATGACATAGAAATGTTAACTTGCCCGAACATATACAAATATTAGAAGCTGCATCTTTCAGACTGTGTAAGCATATGTTACAGCTGGGCACAGGTCTCATTTCAGCTTTCAAAAAAGCAGCCTTAGGCAGCAGCCTGACCTATCAGTTACAAGCAAGTATATTTGCCATGATTCAGGCAGGACGACATCAGCTGCATCCCTCCTCATCCTCTCTACGGCTCCTTCAGCACTGTCCTGTGGTTTGGCCTGCTCTTCAGAGAGGGAAACCCGGTGACCTACAAAATGCCGTAGCCTCAGCCCCACTCTCTGCTCTTCACCTTGGTAAATAATTCACTCAACAAACATACTGTGTAGCTATTGAGTGCTAGACTCAAGGAATACAAAGATAAATAAATACTGCCTGTCATGAGGAAGCTCGGAGGGAGGGAGAGGAAAACAGGGAAAACTCAAAGTCACCGAAGAAAGCAGGAAACTGTGGCGACAGGATCCTTCTGTCATGTCCTTCCACCCAAGAGGTGGGAGAAGTAAGGGCGGGCGGGCCCCATCGTGCACCTCCTGAGAAATGCAAAAAGGAGTAACACCTGGTCTCTGGAATGCCAAAGCCTAGGGAGTGCAGCCGGCAGTCTGCTGTAAATCTACAGGAGTGTAAACAGGTCTCCAGACAGAGCAGAATTCAACATGTACATCGCTCCAATAAAAAGGAAGACTTCCATAGAAACCTACAGGTTAAGCTATTAAAAGTATGTCCATTGGAACACCGCCCTGCAGAACCACGATTAAACTCCTATCATCTCTATCCTTTTTCAGATACAAGGGTAGACATTCAGATTTCCACTCCACTGAAGTAGAAGCTAGCCTCCTGGCTATTCGTAGAGAATAATAAGGTGTGGATGAAATGTACCTGCCCGAGAAGGGGGTTGTCTTAACAGTTGTAATGAGCTGTGTTGTTATTCCCAATGAGCTGTGTGTGAGACCTTAGGCAAGTCAATTAACCTTTTCTGGCTACAATTTGCTCACCAGTAAAAATAGAGGTGTCGGACCTTTCATTCCCAAGGGCTCTTCAGGCAAGACGTGTTCGCATCAGCACCTTGAGAGGACACTCAGCTGAGTGTGAGGCCTCAGCAGCCTCAGAATCAACCTGCCAGCCCAAACCATTCTGATTATACCATAGGCATGTCAGTATTAAAGCTAGACGGAACCTTCCTGATGTCTTGGGCACAGAGTTTCATAGCATAAATAACTTAATTTGTGTGAGTGTATGTTCATGTATATGTGTGGAGACAAGAGGTCAACCTTGAGTTTCACCTTGTTTGTTGAGACAGGGTCCTTCTCTGACCTGGGACTTGTCAGTAATAGCTTGACTCCTCCCAAGCCTCAAGGGATCTACCCGCCTATCTTCGCATCCCCAACACTGGGATGAGTGCCTGGCACCCTCCCTGGCACTTTTGAATAGGTTAGAAACAGTCGATTCAGGGCCTCAGGCAAACACTTTATAACTGAAGCATTAACCCAATAAATATTAATTGATTTTCAGGCCTCTGTTTTAATTATAATTAGGCCAAGCAGATTGGAAGGTTGGCAAATAGGCTTTACTAGTTGGAAGCTATGAACCTGCATATACCTCCACTGACCCATGATGGAGGGACACTGGAGAAAATACTCTGCGAATGTAAATGGCAGGCCCAGACATGATAAGAATTTCGGACTGCACCGTAGCCTTTCTGACCAGGAGAGGTAAGACATTCTTTTCTCCTACAGTCCACAAAATTGATACAGCAGCAACACATCTTGGCATGGGGGATTTAGTCCCCAGGTATCTGCAGAAACTTGAATTCCTTGGAAAGCAAAACACTCACCATTTCTTGACCAGCCTTGCTGATAATTTCATTTCCCAGAAGGCAGAGTAAGCATTATGGAGACTCCTGCTCAGGACCCAATTCTGACAGAAAGCAGTAGGTAAAGTAGAAATGATTGGAACCTTGGGGGAAAGCAGCCATGCAGGCTCAGAGTTTGATTTAAACAGTGTTCTGCCTATGCAAACACAAATGGTTCTAATGAGCAGGAAAACGGGGAGGAAACTAAAGAAAGCGGCATGCCACGCGGGGACTCGCTGACAGCCTCTGAATCTCAAGCAGCATGTGCCAGAGCTGGGAAGAGGGGCACATAAGAGGGAGCAGGAACGGAGGAAGGCACCGTGGACCGATAGGCCCTCAGTAAGACTAAAGCACAGAATGAGCCAGGGCTCCTGAAGGATGCTGGGAAGAAGCAAAAGAAAAACGCTGTTTCTTGGCACAGAATCAGGGAAAACAGCAACCAAGGAACAGGCCCAAATTTTGAAGTAGAAGAAAAATTCATTCATGAGAAAAAGAAAGCAAAGGGTTTCCATTTCTTCTATGCATCTTCCCTTTAGGTCGCCCACCTCTCGGCTCACATGTCACCTCCTCAGAGAGGACCTTGACTACCTTTGGAAAACAGTTCTCCCTGACATCTTTTGCCCTTTGACTTTTCAGTCTCATGACTGCTGGTGCCGTTATCTTACACACTGAAATGTTTGCTTTCTGCCTTGGAATTTAAGTTCTGCAGGGAAAGGGACCGCTGCTCTCGCTAATGCGTGTCTAGGGCCTTGCACACAGCCAGCACTACTCAGTGGACATGAGCTCAGTGAATGGAGTCAATACCATGAGGGTAGCTTTCTAAAAAGAAATAAATGAAAGCATTGTACAACGTACACAGAACATAGACAACTTTATTGATGTGCTGGCAGGTATTATAAGTAAGTACTTACGTGCTCTAAGTACCATCCTGATCCTATGAATCATGTAATATTCCTGAGTTACTTCTCCATAAGCATTCAACTGCAGACGTGCACACAGGTAACATGTGAGCCAAGAGAGTTAAGATCAGGTCTCAATATAGAAATTATATACTCGGCCCGAGGAGCTGACTGGCCGAGCTGTTATAGCATGGTTCTTGATCTCTATGAATCATCACCAGACTTAGGGGTTACCTTATCAATGGTTGGGTGAAAAGTGTAATCTGCTGCCTTTATCAAATCAGAGTTGTCAGGAGGCATGTGGAAGAATGTCCCTGATATTAGAAGAAAAACAAAAACTGTACTGGCTGGTTTTGTGTGTCAACTTGACACAGGCTGGAGTTATCACAGAGAAGGGAGCTTCAGTTGGGGAAGTGCCTCCATGAGATCCAGCTGTGGGGCATTTTCTCAATTAGTGATCAAGGGGGTAGGGCCCCTTGTGGGTGGTGCCATCCCTGGGCTGGAGGTCTTGGGTTCTATAAGAGAGTAGGCTGAGCAAGCCAGGGGAAGCAAGCCAGTAAGGAACATCACTCCATGGCCTCTGCATCAGCTTCTGCTTTTTGACCTGCTTGAGTTCCAGTCCTGACTTCCTTTGTGATAAACAGCAATGTGGAAGTAAGCTAAATAAACCCTTTCCTCCCGAACTTGCTTCATGGTCATGATGTTTGTGTAGGAATAGAAACACTGACTAAGACAAAAACAAAACAAAAAACCATGCAGAGCCTGAGAATTTAGGTCTAAGACAGTGGGGTTATTTTAGGGAGAATAGCTAAGTTACATTTATATAAACGTGAGAAATGTTGAGATCATTTTATAACATTAAAAGTCAGAAAAACTATTCCACTAAAAAAGAATAAGCTATTTTGTTTGAGTTTATATATCATTTCCTGGAAAAGTTAGTAAACACTTTAGCTTTGCAATGGGTACAGATGTGCGGATTTTGGCCAGACATTTGAAGTCTTTGTATCCTTGTGAGCTGAATAGAAAAGTTCAGGCTTCGGGATAATTTTGTAGTATGTTTTTATAACTAGTGGAAGGACCACCCCAATTGCAGTGTTAATGAAACGGCATCCATCTAGAGAAAAGTTTCAGATTGATACAAGGCCTTTGTCCCTCTACTGTCTGATGTGAACACGTGTGTCAGTGACTGAGATAAAGCAAGAGGAAGGCATAGCTATCAAAAACGAGTTACATGAGAAAAAGAAGTTACATTAGATTATGAAATCAGGGATATAAATGTTCTCAACAACTGAAAGATGCATAAAATTTAATAATATATAATTTGGTTAGAGTAATTGTGTGGGCCTGCCTTGGGACTAAAACACCAACTGCCTAAATTTGGTTTGAAGTCTATGTGACTTAGCAACAGTACTCCTGGGGGAAGAGAAGAGAGCCTTGCCTGGCAGTGAGCCATGGGTGTGATGGTTGCAAACAACAAAACAGAAGTAGTTGAGACTGTGTGATAAATTTAGAGCGTTCATAAAATAATGGAGGGTCTAGCTAGTCCAGCTTCGCTTTCTGTTGCTAACACTGCCATGCTTGTCTCTTGGAACAGTGTTTAAAGGAAGGGGCCAGTTTAAAGGAAGACACAAAAACCCCAGGATCCAGAAGATGGAATGGTAAAGAAACTTCGCTGTCTCCTGTGAGAAAAGACTGAAGGAGTTGGGAGTTTTTATGCCGAAAAACAATTACACTTAATCATTTTATCTTAATAGTGTAATGATTTTAATCACTATTGAGGATTTACTATTTTCTAGATGCTATGTTAACCATTTTGCTTTAATTAATGCTCACAACAACCCTAGGACCTGAGTTCAGAACTACTTTTATATTCGGTACAAAGTGATTTTAGGTGCTAAATGCTAAACAGACATTAAAGCTTAAATTTTAACCCATTGTCTACTCAATCCTTAAGTCATATTTTCCTCACCAGATGCAAACTGACTACCCATTACATAGGCCCAGATAGTAAGTATGTGTATACATTTATATTATATATGATAAAATTATGTCAAATAACAGAAAATGAAAATAATGTCCAGAAAAAAAAGAGACTGGAAATAAACATATCAAAGTTTTAACCACAGTTGTACTAAGAGACTGAGAAAAATTACCCCTCTTTTGTTTATTTCTTTTAATTTTAGAAAACTTTTTTACTAAGCTTATCTTGATTTTGGAAAACTCCCACCTGCAGCTTTTGAATTAAAAAATAATTACTATGTCAAAGAGGAATTCGTTTATTTTAAATGCCCCCAAAGAAGTTGTATTAAGATTAAGACACCTAAAAGCATTCTAAGTCATATTTCAATATAAAAACAGAACTGCTTATATTCCTTTTTTTAAAGAGTTGATTTTTTTCAGTTAATTAATTTCTTTGAGACAGGGCCTCATGTAACACATATTCACCTTAAACTTGCTGTATAGCTAAAGACGCCCTTGGAATTCTTACCCTCCTGCTTTGCATGTTGAATGCACCACAATTCCTTTATACAATGCTAGAAGCTGAACCCAGGCTTCAGCATTCGGGGTAAGTGTCCTCCCAGCAGAGACACATCCCCAGTTCTAGAGACAATATCTTGATGACATAAACCTTGCATTCCTTTCTCAGGAGATGCTGACAAAAGTCTGGAAGCAGCTCCACATCATTTGATTCCATCCAGATTACAGTTTATAAAGTTCAGAATGTTCAAAGTACATGCCAGGAAAAAAAAAAGAGAGAGAGAGAGAGAGAGTGTAAGCCAAAGAGTGATTGTTGAATATTTCATTTTGTACGGAGACCTTTCAGACTGGAAGTCGATTTAATAACATATTTCTCTATGGATACAAGAGACACTCAGACTTGGGAGAGCACAACACAGGTAGCTCTGCACTTGTATGGCAGTCTGTTTGCACAGGATGCAGCGATGGGCAAGAGTAGCCATCCTCACCTGCTCAGTCAACTACCACGTGGCCCCTGGCTTCTGGGATCTGAGTGCAAGGGGCACCCGTCGGAAGTGACCTGTGGCATACCTTGTGTCCTATGCACACCTTTGCCTCTATGCAGGCTCCCACACAGGCCATTCCCACCTTCTTGGTTTATAAATAGCCAAATAAGCATATTCATTTACATATTGTTATGGATCCTGAACTTAGAGTCTCACAAATGTTAGACAAACGCTCGACCACTGAGTTCCACCTTAAACACACACATACACACACACACACACACACACACACACACACACAACAGAGAGAGAGAGAGAACTAAGACTTATATCGTCTAAGTCAAAAGTTCTATAAATACAAAAGGGATGCCTTTTTTTTCCATTTCCCTAGATTATATAACACTTAAAATACTAAGCACAAAACAAATATTTAGTGACTTAATCAGCTTGGCAGATAGGTGCAACAAGCTTTTGTTTTTTAATCTAAGCATGATCAACAAGACTGTCTTTGATTTTACACAGAGTGAAGTTGAGTGTATCATGATTGTATTCTTTGCTGCTCTTTTAAAAAAAAAATTATTTGTTTATGTAAGTACACTGTAGCTGTCTTCAGACACACCAGAAGAGGGCATCGGATCCCATTACAGATGGTTGTGAGCCACCATGTGGTTGCTGGGAATTGAACTCAGGACCTCTGGAAGAGCAGTCAGTTCTCTTAACCACTGAGCCATCTCTCCAGCCCTCTTGTTGCTCTTCTCTATAAACCCACTTTCCTATCTTGAGTAGATACTAAAACCTATTCCTCATCTCATTAAGCCAGGTATCACAGCTTTTGAGTGCCTATGAGTCCAAAATTTAAGGCAGAAACGGGAGGGCAGAGGTCAAGGTCATCTTAGACCAGCAAGTGAGTTCCAGGCCATCCTTGTATAAATCAGATCCTATCTTGGCATCAGTCAGTCAATTACCCCAAACTTTTTGAGGCACAGCTCTAGCTGGGAACTGTAGACAGCAGACTGCAGCTGGGTAAATAGTGCAGAGCTGGTTTTGCTGCCAACGATCCAGGGAGTTTACTAGAAAGCTATGGATGCTTTCCTCAGAATGGAGAAATGCTGAGTCCTCCTAGAATACTTCAGGCATGGAGAGCAAAGCCTAAACTAAGGCAGTCCTCTTGAAAGTGTAGGATCTTTGTGCAGGTTTGAGAAGCGCTCTACCTACTTAAACTCCATCATCAGCCACACATTGTTAATGTAAAGCATTAGTTTCTTGTTTAAGCTAAACAACAACAACAACAACAAAAAATGTTTTTTTAGTTCTTGTTTATTTGTTGCTCTTGGGTTCTGCCATGGGAGCGCTCAGCTGACTCGAATGCTCTCCATATTCCGCCTCTCCAGCTTTGGAATCACAGGCTTGTGTGCTGCCTCACCCCACCTAGACAGGACTTCCTTTTGATTCACAAGGTACAATTTAGGGACTAATTTGAACTATATATTTTCCCATCAAGATTGGGACTATAGCTTAAGGTCATGGGCACTTTGAACAAGCAGTACTGGCCACTGAGCTACATTCACTGGTCTCCAAGGTCCTGCAGTAGGACCTGGGGTACTGATTGTCCCTTCTGGGGATGGCATTCCCTGTTGATGGACATCAATGCTCTCCCATCACAGCAAGCGGTGTTCAACCCCTCAGAGCTTCAAGGCTAAAGGTGTTTCAGTACTCAGCTACCTTTTGGGTAAAAAGTTAGTCCTTAAATCAGTACAGTGAGGGGATCTTATGACTCCCAATAGTCGTGAAAGATGAAAGCTTAGAGCAAGTAAATGAGAAGGGAAACACTTCTAACTCAGTGTAACACGTGTTCAAAACACCTCTCACTTAATGGGGAAATATCGGAAGCCTTTGCTTTAAAAGTCAAGACAAGACAGCTATGCCACACAGTACTGGAATGGTGGTTGACCTAGGGTAGAATACATAAAGATGAGGAAAAGCAATTCAACAGTAGTAGGATTCTTCTATCTGGAGAAAAGTTATAAAGATGAATAGAAACAGGTTTACTGAGTAGAAATTATTAAGAAGTTATATTTGAATGTTAAGAAGGAAACTTTAGACACTATTATATCAACAAATAAAGAATCTGAAAGATGTAACTGAAAAATTCTTTGTAAGAAAGTAGATGTAAGTTTAGTAAATATGTGTTAAAAATAAAACCTTTCTAAAGAACATTCAAATGTTTGGACATGATGGCAGACGCCTCCAATCTCAGCATCATGCTTTCTTGAATCAGGGTGGTCATGAGTTTGAGGCTAGTACAGGCTATATATGAACCCTTAAGTCAAGAAAGAAGCAATGAAGGAAAGGAGGGAGGGAGTGAGGAAAGGAGGGAGAGAAGAAGGGAAAGGGAGGGATTATAGACAACATAAATACTTGGGATATAGAGCATATAGATGGATTGGAGCAGTACAGATCATATAGGGATTATTTTATCTTAACCTGTAGATTCTATAATCCAATCAAAATGATGATTTTAATCTGACCACCGTGTGTGCGTGCGTGTGTGTGTGTGTGTGTGTGTGTGTGTGTGTGTGTGTAGGCCAGAGGACAACTTCTAGTTCTCCTTTCTCCTTTCTCCTATGTGGGTCCCAGGAATGGATTCGATTCCAGCTGCCAGGCTTTGGGGCAAGCTCCTTTTTCTACTGAGCCATCTTCCCTTTCTCAGTCTGTCTTTGTGTCCATAGAAGAAGGCAGGAGACCCACTCTTTCTAAAATCTACCTATAAGAGAAAAAGACATGCTACCAAGGTACCTCAGGGAGGAAGGAGACACACTACTTACCAGAGAGCGCAAAAAGTTATTAGACAGGCACAATAACTTAGCAGTGTGACATTGGCAGAGGAACAGACAAATTGACCAATAGAGCCAAACAGGGAACCAAACGTTAGATGGAAAATGTGTGGACATTTGATTTACGAAAGGCTAGCTTTGACAAATCACCCGGGAAGAGAACAAACCATTACAAACACAGCACAGAGGCCGTAATTTCCTATTTTTCAAAACATATTTCTACCTCAGACATGAAAGTTGACTTCAAATGTATTAGATACTCAGATACCAAAAGCAAAATGCTGAGACACTTAGAAGACAGAGGAACATTTTCTGAACTCAGATGTCAAAGGGAGAAGTAGAGAAAGAGATTGTGCAGAGTGAACTCTAATGAGGAACTCATATCCAACATGGCCCTGAAAACCAAAAGCAACAGCAGCAACAACAACAAACCCCCAGAAACAAACAAACCAAACACATTTATCACCCAGTTAAAATAATCAACAGATCAGTACATAAGCCACCTACAAATCAGTCAGCCAAGGATCACTCATGTTTAGAAGAGAGACAAGAAACCCTGTTGCCAATAAGACGACTGCCTCAGTAATCAAGGCATAGGGGATTAAACCTAGGGAGAGTTTTCATTATCTAATCAGCAATTTCAATGAAAATGCCACAACCCTCCCCTGCCCCCCCCCCACAGTATTTATTAAGTGCTCACTGGGTCCCCAAACACTTGAACCTTTGTGCTCCTGGTAGGACTTGGACCTTGAACCTACATGACAGCCATGAGACAGTAAATACCATCGGGGTCCCCATACCTGGGGAGATGTCATTTGCCTGTCCAGTAGCTTTGTAAAGCAGACTCCCTCAGCTTCACAATATTGGCCTTTCAGACAAGTGGCTCTGTGCAGGGACAGTTTAGAATCGTCGTCCTCCTGAGACCTTGTATGTTTCTGCTTTCAATATATAAGTTCTATATTGTTCACGAATGACTATATATGATAGTTCTAGTGAAAAATGAAAGAATACAGGAAGCAGTACAGATGATTGGAGTAGAATATTATATAACAGTATACATGGATATGTGACGTAAAGGGTTGAAAATATATTATTGTGTGAAATAACTACAGACAGATTTACTCTCTTATGTTACAAAATGAATAATTAAATGTGTTAATAAATAAATAAAGCTTTTTGGGGGGGAAAGCAAGTCATAATATTGCTTTGGATAAGCAAGAGATATAAGGGGTTGGGCTACAGATAATGTCTAGCTATGCTTGAAGGGAGGGATTAAGGAAATGTAATTGACAGACACAGGGATGATGTCAGAGGTCATCGTAGTTCCTGTTTTCCCCCCAGCATTGGCTGGCATTGTGTGTGTGTGTGTGTGTGTGTGTGTGTGTGTGTGTGTGTGTGCGTGTTTGCATGATATGGGTGTGCGGATACAGGTGCTCATGTGTCTTGCTCATGTGTGGAAGTCATGGGCACGTTTTGGCAGTTTGTTGCCTTGTTCCACCACAGACTCTGGGGATGGAAACTGGGTTGCCATTTCAACTAGAAAGATGAGTTCTTTTATCAGTAAGTTCTTTGTCTGCAGACCCATCTTGCCAGCCCCCTCTGTTTTTAAGTACTTACTATACTTATTTCAAGTTTCAAGTCCACAGGTATTATAAACTCTACAAACTATATAATGTAGTTGTTGGCGGACTAGAAGAGCGTTTGTGTAGATTTAATAGGGCTGTTTGTATATCTGAACAACTCAAAGCAATTATAAATTATTTTAGAAGCTAATTTAGGACAGCACACAGAGAAGTTCCAATGTAGCCAGTTATCCAGCCAGCCTGACTTCTAAAGCAATGGCTACTGGGGAAGGGGGGGGGGAGGGGAAGGAGGGAGTGGAGTATGCACTTTAATCCCAGCACTCAGGAAGCAGAGGCAACTGGGTCTCTGAGTTTGAGGCCAGCATGGTGTATGGAACAAGTTTCGGGTCAGTCAGGGCTACACAGAGAAAGCCTGTCTTGAAAAACCAAAACTAAACCAAGCCAGCAAACAAAAGACAGTGGCTACAAACACCTATCCTCCTTGGTTTTAGTGGCAGACATCTCAGTGCACAGAGAAAATGTTCTAAAGAGCCCATCGATTACTGTTTGGCTAATAGGGACAGATATATTTTTCTGTGACATGAAAATTTCTGAGTTGATAAGGAGAAGATTAGGTGACTGTGGAGAAGGAGAGAAGCGGCCTTGTCGGCGGCATTCCATTCCCCTGGCTTCTCTCCTACTCTCAGACACTCAGCCCCTCAGCAGCTAATCAATGCTATATTGTATCTTTCCATTTCTTCTTGCCTCAGCCTCCAAAGGGCTAGGACTATAGATGGCTGCCGCTGTGTCCAGACAGACCTTTCCAACCTCAAAAATGTTTGCACACTTCCTTGACTTTCTGCAAGAGTCAGGGGTGGGGGCATAATTCGCTCACATTATTTCGGCCACAGTCAGATTCTCTCAGATTTCACTACGTGTTTTGATACGGACTTTGTCTTTTCATCCCATACCGTAAGCAGGCTTTCCCACAAGGGCTTCTGGGCCTGAGGAGCACTTACTTGGTGTGTGAGACGCCCTAGGCTTGATGCTCAGCCCTACCCAAGTAAAACTAAAGTTGCAAAGATATCCGTAGTCTTTGTAAGAGCTTAGGGCAGAACCCATGCCTTTGCACAGGTTTCTTCAAGTGTTCTGAGCAAAACTCCCAACCTGACAGTGGTTTCCACAAGGGAAAACCGCACCCTGGGTTATAAATGGAGATTAGTTACTGTTGAATGTTGGTCTGCCCATCTAATGGGCTGGAGTGTTTCATCTTCCTGTCCAGCCTTTCCTTCTTGTGAGCAGTTACTGTTACCATTAAACAGTAAAACACCACACTCGTCTCCACTAAGCGCCAATGTGAAATCACAGAACATGCCTGAATACAGGGAACGCATTTGTACCAGAATTAAAATGGTTTTTAAAAGAGTAGTTTTCGTCACTTTAGATACTTGAAAAATATATTTTACCTAATTAATATTCATTTATATTTTAGTTCCTCCTGGAGTTAAATATATATTTACTTTTTATGTGGTTTTAGTTTCTCCTGGAGTTAAATATATATTTAATTTGATATGAATATTCTAGTTGTAAGTTTGGCATAGAGAAATGTTTTTCAATTATATCTGTATATATTTTTATTTAATACTAAACATGTTCTCTTAAATAGTTTATTATTCAAGTAATGTTTTTCTTTTGTGAAAAATGATATACATTTATTACAGGAAATTCAGAAAATGAAATATGAAAAGTACTCATTGCGTCATATTCCTAACAGTCTGTGGAGCCTCTGAGTCTCCCCCAACCCCGTAAGATATTATCAGTCTAGTTGTTCCCAGCACCTCGCATTTATACTGTTCTTTCTCTGCCTGTTCTCTCACACTTTCTGATGCTTAATTATTTCAAGCTGATCTTTTTCTTCTGTGGAAATTTCCTTCCTTTCATAGTTAATGCTCAAGAATCTCAGATCAGGACATCACAGAATAAATGCTAACTTGTTAAGAACTGCTTCTCACTGGTGCTTCTTATTCGGTAAGATTCATCTGTTTATTATTTAGATTGTAAAGAGGTCATTATCCAGACCATAATGAAATGACTTGCTGGGTCATAAAACCTTGAAGACAGTCAAGCCACATATTTGAATAAAATCCTGCAGTAGCTAGTGGAAGTTGTGATATATGGTTTAGAAAATACACATTTTAAAATTCACAGAAGCTTCAAAGCCCTGGTCAGACATAAATTCCAATCCGTTTTTCTGTAACGGTAAAAATCCAAAGGACTCTCGTTCGCCACCTCTCAGTATGTGTCACAGGTACACGTTCTCTCTCTGCATGCAGAACGCAAACGCGTTTATTTCTGCCTCGGCGTATATTTTAAAATAAATTACCCCAGGAAACAAAATGTTGAATACACTGTGTTCAACTATGATCCAACAAAGGAGGCAAAACCTTCACTTCCTTTCAAAGAGCCTGTATCATATTTGGAGAGAACAGTGGGAGGCTCGAGGGATTGGAAAGCAACCCTCGGCTTTCCTCAGACCCTCCTCTAGAGTTAGTGGGCAGGGTCCCCCTTCATCATGTCTGTGTGCTTCTTCTTGCTTTTGCTCAGGAGTTTCAAATGTAGGGAGAGTTCTGTACTTACCATTCTGGGAAAGATGAAATTCATCATTGAATCATAAATGCCCTGAAAAGCAAAAAAATGTATGTATTATTATTTATTATACCTTCATCTACAGAAGCCCTGACTGCCGAGTGACTATATCAGCAGCAGATCAAATGGAAACATGGCTCAGAGGGCCAAGGGTTCTCGAACACAGAGGACTTACGGACAGATTGCCTGAGGATTGAGTGTTGTCCTATAATAGCTGCCTTCACGTGTGTAATGCAGCTTTTTATTTTCTCAAAACAAATGCTACTGAGTTGAGAGAATAGTCAATATATATTCGTGACTCCCTCATGTTGCTCAGAAGAATGGATATAGAGGTGACAGTGGTACCTAAAATTCGGGGAAACCTTGGGGTGCGTTCCAGTTTGCTGCTGTCGACATAAATGGCCATGCATTCTGTTTAAGTACAAGTTTCTAATTGTAATCTTGACCTCAAAGATTGTATGTAGAAAGTAAGAAATGAAGACTGAAGCAAATTTCACTTGCTTGCTGCTTCTTATTGATTAACCTATATAATACAGGATAAAGGTTAGAGCTCTCTGTAAGCCTGCCCCCAAAACCCCGAAACACACACACTCCCTGAAACACTAGAGAGCAAATGCCAGAGCTTTATCCATGACTCCGGGTTCCAGCCCCACAGGTTGGCTCTCCAGTTTACTGTGTTCTTTACCTTTTATTCTCTTTTTTTAAAGACAGAGTTCCTCTATGTAGCTTAGGATGTCCTGGTACTCACACTGCAGACCAGGTTTGTCTGCCTGCCTCTACCTTGGAAGTACTAAGATTAAAGGTATATGCCATCACTGCCTGGCTATAGTTTCTAATACACATTTACTTTTATGTTTGTTTGTTTTTGCTTTTAACACAAAATAATTTTTCCTTGTGTTATGTAAACATATATATATAATCATATATCAGAATATGAGGAAAATACGCTGGGTCACACCCTAGTAAGGTTAGTAAATTTTCTTTTGTTGTCTTTTTTAAGTATTAGAAACATAGTTTAAGGAAAATACACAGTTTTTGTTTTTTTGAAATTACACTGTGTCTAAGGGGAATGGAAATGACAACAGAATAAAGGAAATTTGCTGGACTCTGTTAGATAACAGTGTTTCAGATCCTAAAATGTTTTCTACAGAAGTAGTAACTAAGTAAGTAAAACTAGTCTTAATATACATTTAAAGTGATTATTCCTTAAAATATAATTTTTCTGTAGATAAAAACTAAAATTTCAAATATAGATTCTAATGTTTATCATTATCTAATGTTTAAAAGACCTTTGGCTAGAAAAATAAAATTAAAATTGATAGGTGCCTGTCATATTTGTATTTCTACAAACACCTAGAATTGTCTTAGATTTATAAAATGTTTGCTTCCCTAATTATTGTGTTATGCTTCACAAGATACCCATTTTATTACATTTTATTTTTGAATAAACATTTGTATTCTGTCACTACTCACAAATTTTCCTGATTTTAAAAACAAATGAAGAAAAAATGTAATTTTTTTTTTTTTATCTAATCATTGGTGTTCATAGTCTAGCTGGAAACTTTTTTATTTATTCGGTTTCCCCAGAAATTATATTTAGAAAGGCATTACTGCATTATGTGCGTTTCTTATTCACATTAGATTATTAACAGAGGTTTTTGATATCACTACTCAAAGTTTCAGTTTCTAAACTTGCATTTTGGAAGCATTTCTAAGCGGAAGCTCCTGAAGAGGGCAGCACGGTCTAGATAGCACAGAGTTCCACGCCTGGATGTGACAGATCGGGGTGACGGCACTGCTTTATATGTTTTAAGAACTAGCAGGGAGGGACTGGATCTATTTCATAGACATCTGCTCCCATAATACAATGAACCAGAGGACAGTCTACGCCGTCGCACACCAAGGTCAAAGCTGCATTTGCTTATTTAAAAGGAACATTCAAATTAGCTCGTGTTTAGGGGAGGGACAACAAAATGCTAGCAGGAGACTTCATATTTGGAATATGTTTTATCTTAAGGCCCTGGATAACTTCTACTGGCAAAGTGTTCCCTGTCAAGCCTACTAAAGGGTTAGATTTAATTCCCTCACTTCTTGAACACTTCATCTCAATTGCTATGGCAACATTCACTTGCCTCTGCAGCAACGCACACTTTAATCAGATGCTTCCATTTTTTTTTCTAAGAGCCCAAACTGTATAGTCAAATTTACAACAAGTCCTGGTGAATCTGATAACACAGCTTATGGTTTATTGTGTCTTGTCTTCAAGAACACATACAAATATTCCCAGAGAGGTTTAAAGCTGTAAGACAACTGTGGGACTTGATGTTTGATCTTTCCTACTCTGCTGATTGGCTTTTATTTCATTTTTCTATCACTTGTCCTTCTTCATTCCTTTCTTTCCCCGATCTGTCATCTCTAGCCAGTCAGCACTCTAAGTAGGAAAGAGGACGAGAAGAAGAAACAGCCTCCAGGGCTTAGATGGCAACCCTCCACAAGAGCCTGTTGCGGTATTTGCCTCTTTCTGGAACACACTCTGTGTTGCCATGTCGAAGACCCCTCCTTTATTGCTTGAATACAGGATTGAGAGGGAAGGGAAATAATTAAAGACTGTACAATATGAAACATGTAAACTATCAGATTCAAATAGACAGCTCAGCATGAGGAAAGCAGTCATGTTCCAGGTAGTGTGATGGTTTCAATGAGAAAGAACAACAGAGTGTTAGTCTCGGGATGCCCCTTGAGTAACCATGCACCATCAACATAGTCATGCAAATCGACGGCACTTTGCAGAAGACTAGAAAATAGGTATTTATAAACTCTACTCAGACGGTTTTTAGTTTAATTCGATGTTGTGTAATAATTTACTTTAAATTGGATTTAAGACGTAAAGTGAGCTAAGACCTTCCAGACAATTTAAAAACTGCAACACTTTGGCTTTACATAAAAAGTGTTTCATCTTGAAGTTGTGATAAGTCCCTGATAAAATGCTTTATTTCCATGGACAGCTGTCATATTTTAGCGTGCATTTACAAACACCATTTAGTAGTAGCTAGTAAAGCTTCCACTAGTGGAAGTAGCCAAAAAGATATTGGCTGTCATAGCGTTCGTTCCCTGGTTTGATGTTTGAACAGCAGTTTCTAGCTGGCATTTTATACATTGCAGATGACGACAGCAACCAAGACGTGAACATAAAAGACCATTTAGAGAGTGTTCTTATGTACTTTTAGCTTTAATTGAGCTCCATATTAGCAGGTTATCAAAATGTCATTATTGAAAAGTTAAATTCTCATTAATGATAAAGTTCAGAAGCTAGATAACTCCAGAAGCTAAGGGAAGAGCAGGTGCTTAATTAAAAAGAGAAACCTAGAAGCTGAGATAAGTACAGATGCTGTCTTCAGATATCTGAAGGACTGCTTATGTAGGGCACATAGGGAGTGTCTGGCAAAACTGCCAAGAGGGAGAGGTAGAGAAGTGGATTTGTATGTGTAAGAAGAAAACCCCAAAACAATGAGTGGTGCTTAAATACCACCCTGAGCCATGAAATGCCAAGTCCCCTGTCTAGGCATTTTCCACAGCTCTTCACTTGGTAACTATTTTCTCTTGCCTGAATTCTGGGAGAGCACTGTAGGACACATGTTAGAGCCTCTCCAGGATCGAGATCACAGGTACAGGGGCTCACTTCTTAGTGCATTTTTCTTTATGGAAATGTTCTTTGTCCATGGCTGCTCCAAGAGCACACTGGAAATCCTGGTCTGGACAAACAGGGAATGAGAAAAACAAGCTGGGAGAGTTCTACCAATCCTCCAAGGAGACACGCAAATTGGTTCTAATTGGCTTCTCTTCAAGAACCTTTGGAGTCACCAGGGGATGAAGAGAGGCGAAGACTGAGTTCCCCTCTTGGTCTTGACTTGGCTTTTTGAATTGGGGTGCTGCTAGTGTTGCCTCTCTTACTGCCTACGTCAGACTTCCTCTCCAGATGAAAGGGAGATTTTTGGCGCTATCCACAAACTCTACATTCACTTAAGAAGCAATAATTGCTCAATTAAGGGAAACAGAAGCTTTTCTTCTGTGTCCAGAGAAATTAAAAGTCGGAGAGAAAATGACACACCTCATAGGAATACTCACCTTTGCCATGATTGCTCTCTAAGATAAAAGGAAGTTGTAGCTAATTTAGAGATTATAAATATAAAGAAGTCGATGATTCTTGAGTCAAAACAGTCTCTATTCCTCATGCAACATTCGATTCTATAAAGTTCCAGTTTACATTAACTGGAAGTAGTATTTTCATTGTTTGGTTTTGAAGTTTCCTGGGGTGACACATCTTCAAATCCCATTGAAGGAAGGGACTGCCAAAAGCTCTTGGGTACTACTACTACGTAAGCTTGTTGTGTTCGTATGCTGTGCTGGAGAAGGCAGTCTCTGAAGAGCGGCTGCTCACCAGATGGGTGCCATGATACCTACAGCATTGATCTTGCAGCTGCCAGAGAGAACTTTTACTTTGGCCATAAAAAGAAATACAGACTGCTGTATGTTTACTAATTATTTTACCTCCTTTGTCCTTCCTGATCCGTTGTCATCAAACCGTGCCATTAGGGCATGCTGGTGAGGTTTCTCCTGCTGGGATGTTGCTAACCAAATGGCCCCTGAAACTTGCCTCCAAAAGGCTCACCTGTAAAAGCTTTTACAAGCCAACCCCATTTGGCTGGCTGTGATCCAGCAGCCTCTGCTGGATGCAAACCTCAGCTACAGAGAAGCAGAAACTTCCATGGCACCCCGGAGGAACTTTCTGATTCCCCAAATGTCATCGTGAACTCATGAATTTTTCCTTATGTCTTGAAGACCAGGAGAAGAGGGCTGCATTCGTGCAATGGTTTTTCCATTTGTAAACCTGGTCCCTGACCCCAGACCAAAACTGGCTTCAATTAACAAGTATTTGTTTGATGTCTGTCATGTCCAAACTATTAAGGAGCCAGGAGAGGACAGACAGGAGCTATTTTTAATGGTGATCTTTGTTAAAAGAATGAAGAATTATATATTGCTGGCATATTATAAAACTGATGGCTCAGTTTTATATTATAAAACTGATGGCTCAGCGGTTAGGAGAGATGACTATTCTTCCAGAGGTCCTGAGTTCAGTTCCTAGCAACCACATGGTGGCTTACAACCATCTGTAATGGAATCTGATGCCCTCTTCTGGTGTGTCTGAAGATACTTACAGTGTACTCATATAAAATAAATAAATAAATAAATAAATAAATAAATAAATAAATAAATCTTTAAAAAAAAAACCTGAAGACTCTCAAAAGATAAAATTGACATGAAACAATGTTATGAAAAATTCAATGTCTTTTGATTTTTCCCCTTATTTCATACCACAAAAGTCTTTCATATAATTCAACAATGTTAACTTCATTTAAGTAGTTTCCATAATAAGAGGGGGAAAAAAGAACACATGGTGTGGCATAGCCATTCCAATATGGCTTCCATACCCTTCCTTCTCCTACACGGCCGTCTTGCTTTAAGATGTTAAGGCCTCTCTACGAAGCCATCAGAGCCCCGACAGTGAGCTGACAGAATGGAGGAAAAGCCTGTCCTGGGGTTTGCAGTGTGCTCTGTGTAGCAGTGCTGATAACGATAAACATTTAGAAAGTGCTTGTTCTATGCATAAGGAATGAGAAGTTACTAAAATGATTGCAATGGCCCAAATCCAAGGCATGTTTAGCAAGAATAGTGTCATTTGAAATGATCTTAATTTTTTTTTTTCATGAAGTTATGGGGCTTTTCACTGGCAGGAGAGATTTGACTAGTGGGTATGAAGGAGGCAGAATTAAGAGCATCAGAAGGCTGGGGATAACCCCAAATTAGTGAAAAGATCTAATTCTGCAGATGGAGGATTGAACTCAGAACCTTGTGCATACTACACGGTCTCTCTAGCTATGCTGAGAGACTGAGCTATGCTGCCGACTCAGTCTCTCCCTGAAGAGGCCACGGTTTGTGATTTCTGTGTGGTTTAGATTAATGTGGGTTGTAGAGGCGTGCTTCTCTAACTTCCATCTGCACCCCTCGCCACCTCGTTAAGACGAAGACTCCAATTTAATAGGTTTGTGTGACAAATGTGATTACCCGCTTTTAACAAGTTCCCAGGTGGCTGTAGCACTGATGCCACACTTGGAATGGGAATACTATGGAGATGCTGAAAACTGGTCAGCGTCCTTCAGACGAGAGAATGGCTCTGCTTTGCCTAGAAGAGAAGGCAAGATGGGGAACCACCTCCGAGGAGATGAGCCTGTTACCACCGGGAAAGTCCTCTGAGGAAGAGGGAGATGGATAGAGGATCGAAGCTGAGGGGCTCGGCCTCCACTCTCTCTGTGCCCGGCCTTGCCTAGAGATTATCTTCTAGACACTGTCAGTTTGGAAACAGGTTCTCAGTGCAGTTACCTCGGGTCTAGTGACTTTGAAAACAAGTGAAATTTAGGGGAAAACATGGAGAATTCACGAATGCTTTTCCCTTCCTTTTCCACCCAGAAAAATGTACCCATTTCTAAAAACCCTGAGATTTTAGCTCTTTTCTTCCTATCCTATGTAGATGTGATTATGTCCTTCTATGCATCTCTCAAACTCTGAAGCTACTACATCATAACGATGACAGTAATAACAATTAGCAAGATGATACAACTCGTGTTCCGAGTGCTCATTAACACTGTCAGGCAAATTGGTTAAAAAAAAAAAATTATAATTAAATCTGGGTAGCAATACTATGAGAAATGTAACTGAAACTGTCTCCATTTATACAGATGAGCATAAAAATAAAGCAATACTCATGTGTGTGAATTTTGTGCCTGGTACATACTAAGTAAATACATTTATCAGAAAAATGATCAAATGTGTTCTACACCACAGATTCCTTTTGCTTGATTTTTTTTTTTTGCTTTGTTTCTTATCTCCAATAATTATAACTATGACTAGCAATTAGTGCTTCCTGTGCCTTGGGTACCACTGTAAGCAATTTGCATGTGTTGTTCATTTAATGCTCATAATAATCCTATAATTTAAGGTGTTATTATTATATATGAGGAAAATGAGGTATAAAGAAGCTAAATAATATGTCTAAGTTTCTACATCTATAGCAGGAGAGTTAGAACCAATTAAATTGTATTACTGATGATCATCCAACTTCTACATTTACAAATGTAGAGTTCTGGGTACTTTTTAAAAATAAACAACATCAAGTCACAGAATTAGTAAAACTTTGACTTGGGGGTGGGGCAGCAATGCTGTTGGGAAAGCATTTGAGTAAGTCTTACCCTGAGTTTGAGTACTGAACCCACAGAAAGATGGAAAGAGACACCTGTACCATAAAGTCATCCTCTGACGGCCAAACATGGGTGTGCCCACATACATACAGCACGTATGGAAACAATAGTAGTGACTAGATGTTTAAGTTAATTTTTCTACCATGTTAAAAAAAAAGTGTTCATGAAGTTTAAGAAGACACTGCCATCTCTGGGTCCTCTGAACATACCTTACATCTAGCTAGTCCAGGGGCGGACTCTTTTCTAAAGCAGTCAAATAGACCAGGTCCTGAAGGTCCTTGCATTTCTCTAGCTATCCTTCAAATCCCTTTCAGGGCAACTCAGGAGTAAAGAGTATAATGAGCCCTCCTTCCGACGTGGAATGGCCTATTGAAAAGAAAGTCTCTTTTATGAATTTCTGCCTTAGGGGAAAGACAATCTCTCTGACACCTTTAGAAACAGGAACCTTCTAATTATCACACATAGAACTTGGGTTAATCTCGTTTTTAAATATGTATTATTCATGTTTATTTTATGTGCATGGGTATTTTGCCTGCAACATGATACACCTGTGCATCATGGGTGTGCCTGATGCCCATGGAGGTTGGCAGAGCATCAGATCCCCCTGGAACTACAGTTACAGATTGTTGTGAGCACCCTGTGAGTTGAACCCAGGCCCTCTGAAAGAACAGCCAGCATTCTTCCAAGCCTTTCAATCTAAAACTTTAATATATAAATCCAGGCTGGCAAGCTAGATTTCAAAATCTCTAAGATTGTGTGATTCTTTGTTAAGTTTGGCTTTAAGGACAATGGCTTTCTGCAAGTGTATCAAAACACTATTGAGCCCAGTGCTCTAATGGCGTGACCAGCCTTGGTACGTGCATTCACATGTTCTGATATGGGCCGTGTTTGTCCCAAAGCCAATTTTACAGGAGGTTGTAACTGGCCTTAAAGTTGTAGGCTCTTCTGTTCCCACAGCTCCCCATTGCTGGCATTCCAAGCATGTGCCACCTCACTGGGCATAGATTTAACACTTCTAAAGAACATGTGTTATTTTGTAAGATGACTGGGTTTTGGAGGGTCTTTAATTTTTTATTTTACATTTATTTATGCATTGTCTGCTGGGCTATGCATACCATGGAGTACATGAGGACTTCAGAAGAAAACTGGATAGAATCAGTTCTCACCTTCTGCCATGCGGGTCTCAGGGATCAAACCCAGGTCATGAGGCTCACCAACAGACTCCTTTACCTGCTGACCCATCTCATCAGCTTCTAATTTGCTTTCTCATTAGATTCAGGTCATTGGGTTTTTGTGGGAAATTGTTACAGTGATTCATTGTTCTGTATCCTATTGGGTGGCACATTACTTGTGATATTAATATTTATCCTGTGATTAAAATAATCACTGTAAAATGGCTCTTTCTCATTTTATAAGTATTTTCAGAGCAGAACATTATGTTGTATTTATTTATAATAGCATAACTCGTGAATGTTCATCTCATTTAATGAGTTATAATCTGCTATGCCAGAACATTCTAATACTCCTGAATGTGAGCCCATCCCAAGAGGCTGGAATTGTGTCCTATAACTGAAGGGAGGGAGACAGACAGATTTGGATTCTAGAGATCAACTCTTCACTAGGAAACTTACTGACAGAATATAGAAGATAGAAATACCAGGTGGTCCTTGACATTTGGGTCACACGGAGGGGCATGGCTATTGTTTAAGACAAACTTTGTTTCATTTAAGTACTAATGTACCTGGTTTATCTTAAGCTAGACGTTCTTTTGGAGTCACATCCATTTCTGGCATCAGAGCCCAACTGTAAAAGTCCCCACAACAACCTAATCATGACATCATCTAGTTGTTCACCAGAAAACCTTGTGGAGCAAAACTGAGTAGGGTCACCCTAGATAGTCACAGGTGGCTGGGCCTCATACTGTGTGCATTTGTGTCTAGCTGAATTTGTATATCTCTCTCTGTTATTATTCATTTGGAACTTTACATCATCATCTCAGATGTGATCACAGTCATTCTTTCTAACGTGACTTTTTTTTTTTCAACATGTTCCTGGAAATCGTGTAAGAACATCTGTGCCTTGACATAACACAATATTCCAGGCTAGTTTTGTATTTTATTTTCCATGCCACATTCTCGTAATTAGCCCTTTCTCTGAGGAGTTCCCTTTTTTTTCCATTAGGAATGGTGGTTAGAAACAACGTGTGGGAAGAGAGTGTGCCCACTGCCTGAGGGCAGTCTTCTCAGGACCCAGAAATGAGGGACACATGGCATAAAAATCTATCCGTCTATCGACATACTCAGATCTATATTTATGTCTTATGTATTTACGAAATATTGATATCCCATTTCCAAACCAGGCTTATGGGGACTCACATGACCTCTAATTTCATTTTTACTACTCCTTTCTTTGACACTGAAAGTCTGTCTGTCTTCCATTATGTTTGATGTAGTTCCTTCATTGGTCAGTCACCTTGAGTTGAGGCAGTCTACCTTCCGGCCACTGAACAGTCCCAGTCCCACCGCAGTGCTTCCCTAATCCTATCAGAGGTCCAAGAGACTGCTCAGGTTCTAGGTTCTGTCCCACACCGCCTACATGTGCCTTTTTCTCCACTACCACCTTGTGAGCTAGGACTGACTTGTTCAGGAAAGAAGTAGATGAACAGAGGGAACGGGAAGGGGGATGGAAGAAGAAAAAGAGAATGAAGATCAAGACAGACCTGCATTTAAAATCATGTCTCCACAGTGTGAATCCTAAAGTTATAGTAAATTTTTATTTTCTATTTTTATCCGAGGAACTAAAAACAAAATAATCCTCCTTTAACTAAGTACACTTCACATACTTGACTGATATTTATCGAGTGCCTACTCCGTGGCAGTATAATAAGTTTTAGTAAAAGCCCAATTAACTGCAGTTATCAATTAATCAATATATTTTACTTACTGACTTTTCAGGGAAATTGGCCAATTATAAGAAACCACATTGAGACTGACGATTTATTCAAAATAAGGTCACTCCCGAAGCCAGCATGGATTTTGCTCTAATTTGTATGACATATATTATTCTATGCAGTGATAGAAACTGTAGAATTATGAAGCTCAGAAAGATATTAAACTCAATCACAACTGAAACATCAGGGCCTGATTGTAGATATCTTAGAAACCTTTACAACAAATACAATTTTATACAACTAAGAATAAAAATTTTATCCCCCCTCCATATGTGGATTCTAGCTTATTCATTTAATGTATATGAAATATTTATATATTTAAGTGGTGACCAAGAAAATTAAACTCTAGCTGGACATCATGGGTGGGTTGTACCTGTAACTGAGGAACTCTGAGGTGGAGGTAGAAGGACCAAGAGCTCAAAGTTAGCCTCAACTACACCGAGTGTACAGCAGCTTGAGTGACCTGAGACTGTCACAAAGAAAGATTTTTCTTTTGTTTTGTTTGAAGATAAATGATGAGGTTGCTGTCCTGCAATAGGGAAAATGATAAACATGCAACATATGGAATTTTACAAGGTCAAAAGTGGTAAAAAGCAGGGCTGGAGAGGCAGATGGCCCAGTGCTTAGAGCAGATGCTGTCTTCCAGAGGACCTGAGCTTGGCTTCTACTTCCGACACTGGGCAGCTCACAGCTGCCTTCAACTGCAGCTGCCAGGGTGCTGGTACTTCTGCTTCCATGGGCACTGATACTGGCATACACACCCCCACATGAATCCCTGGTACCTCTGCTTCCATGGGCACTGGTACTGGCATACATACCCCCACATGAATCCCTGGTACCTCTGCTTCCATGGGCACTGGTACTGGCTTACATACCCCCACATGAATATATACACGTGTACATAATATTTTAAAATTTAAAAATGGAGTAATCCAAAGAAAAGATGAAGAAGGCAAAGGGGACAGAGGGTGAAGAGGGGGTGCCGTTTTCAGTAGAAGGTTAGTTTAATTGGGTTTTCTTATAATCATCACTCTCCAAGAATCTCTACTAAAATTTATCATATGTGTGTGTTGTTTCCCTTTAATATATTTGGGTTAGTTTTGTAACAAACTACCAGATGTCAAAATTATATTGTGGGCCAGAGAGATGGCTTACTGTTTGAGAACTGACTGTTTTAGCTAGCACAGATGGGAGTTCAAATCCCAGGATCAGGTAGTCCACATGCATCTCTAATTCCAGCTACAAAGGATCTAACAACACAAAGATGTGCATACACATATCACATGTACACAATCACACATGCAACACATACATAAAATAAAATAAATCTTTAAAAAATGGCCATGTAAAGATGGGACACAATTTTACCATCAAAATGGTAAACTGAGGAAGGAAAAATGGGAGGAAATGGCATTGGGAAAACAGTACCTACGGATTCATAAACTTTTTTGTTTGGTTGGTTGGTTTTTGGTTTTTGGTTTTTCAAGACAGGGTTTCTCTGTATAGCCCTGGCTGTCCTGGAACTCACTCTGTAGACCAGGCTGGCCTTGAACTCAGAAATCTCCCTGCCTCTGCCTCCCAAGTGCTGGAATTAAAGGTGTGTGCCACCACTGCCTGGCAAGATTCATAAACTTAAGAGGGAAATTTTAATATTGCTTTTTAAACATAATTTGTCTTTATTGTTTTTAAAGAAGTGTTTTGTGGTGGTTGGATTCTAAATTGAGCAGAACGCTGAGAGCTCATTTATCTTGGAATAAGAATCAATGAGAAACAAAGCAATGGAGACAGACACACAGACAAAGTGAAGAGACACTGAAAGAGGAAGGCAGCCTCCCTCTCCTGAGCTGTGTGCAGCCTTCAGCTTCACTCACATCACACTGTCTCTGTTTCCATGATTTGCCAACGTGGTTCAGAAACTTTTCTGTTTTGTTAAGTAAAAGCCATATTTCTTAGCTTAATCACTGTCTGTCTGTCCCAGTGATAACACCATAAACTTCAAGAATCGCTGTGACTACTTAAGAAAGAAAGAAAGTGGACTTGGCTGAATGCTAGAACACTGCATAAGTAGGAGTCACTCTTTGTTCCATATAGAAAAGAAAAATCATCAGATACAGAATTTTGAGATAGGGCTTAAGCCCCTCCTAGGCCTCAGCTGTTTCTTCTTCCCTTTCTCTCCCCTTCTCTCCCCTTCTGTCCCCTTCCCCTTCCTTTTCTCCTTATCCTTCCCCTTCTCTCTCCTTCTCTCCCCTTCTCTCCCCTTCTGTCCCTTTCCCCTTCCCTTTCTCCTTTCCTTTCCACTTTCTCCTCCCCCCTTCCCCTCCTCCTTTTCCTCCTCTTCTTGCCCTTCCTCTGCTTCTTTTTCTTCTTCTTCTGCCTCTGTCTAAAGTCACCATTTAGAAAATCTCACAGACCTAAGCAAGCACAAAGCATTCCACGGGGGATCTCTGTCCCTTTGAGTTTCTGTATGTACACACTTCCCATCTTTTGCCTCTCAATCAACACCCCACCCCCAGCCCTGTACATGTAATACTGAAAGAGAAACTGTTTTGTAGTCAAACTATATGTCATTAGGATTTCTGTCACTGACAATACTGCACTATCCCTTTTTGATCACTTCGAAAGTGCAGTAATTCCTTAAAGTGAAGACAATTCAGAAACAGTAGAGCAGGGAAACAAGCGTCATGCTTTCCCCTTTTTCTGTGCACCTCTGAAATAGTATGTTTAAAGCCAGACACATCTTTTGGTTTTTGTTTGTGTGTTTGTTTTTGTTTTTGAGATGGAGTTTCTTTGTGTAGCCCTGGCTGTCTTGGAAATCTGCCTGTCTCTGCCTCATGATTGCTGGGACCAAATTTTATAGAAAAAAAAATTGTGGTACTTTTAACCTTTTTCATAGATTTACTTATCTTTCTTGTGTGTGTGTGTGTGTGTGTGTGTGTGTGTGTGTGTGTGTGAGAGAGAGAGAGAGAGAGAGAGAGAGAGAGAGAGAGAGAGAGAGAGAGAGAGAAAGAGAGCTGCTGGAGACTTGTACATTTCAGGCAGCATTATATCACTGAGTGTTCTATATCATAGAGCTACATCCCAGCACTAGATTTTTACTTCTTAAATAAATGGTCAGCTCTGACTTTTGAACTGGGATACTAATTTTCACAGAAAAGAGTGGCCCAGACTACTATTACAATATTTAAATTATCAGGAAACTTTTATCCAATAGTGTTGCTTAGTTAATTATAATCCTTGACTTTAAATAGCACACTAATTTACAGGAAAACACCTTCCACAATATTCACACTGTCTTCATATATTCATTTTCAAATGTTTCTTGTACAATATAGAGTAAATGGTTGTGAGGCACTTATTTTTCTAACTCATTGCCTTTAAATTGTTTGTTATCCTGTGCCTTTAATATGAATACATTGTTCTTTTACTATATGCAAATTCAATATAAACACAACCCACATATTTGCAAAAATAAATATCCAATGGTAAGAAACTTAAATATGTTATTTTAGAAAAATGAAAACCAAGGGCTGGGAGATGGCTCAGTCAGGAAAGTGCTTGCTGCACAGCATGAAGACCTGAGTTCGAATTATCTGGAGAATAGCCAGAGGTAGGAGTGCTGTGTACCGGTGACCTTGGGACTGAGGGGGAGGATACGGGAGATTCCCTGGACTCACTGGCCAGCCAGACTGGCCAATTTGTGAGCTCTGTGCTTAGTTTGAAACTGTCTCAAAAATTAAAGTAGAAACCAGTAGGAGAAGAGAGCTGACATCAATCCCCCAGCCTCCATATGCACATGAGTTGGCATCCACACGTGCATACACTCAAACACATGCTCATATGTACAGTACACATATACACAAAAATTGAAAGCTATAAAAATCAAAATGGAAATATTTCCACAAAATAATTATTACATATATGGAATTGAACTATCTTTCCATGTGTATGTATCTGTACACCCAAAGTTACATTACAGGGCTGGGGAATGTGGGTCAATGGGAGAGTGTGTTCCTAGTATGTGTAAAACACTGTTTAACTTTTTCTGCTTATGTAATAACTGCACCATGAAACCCCTCTCTGCTTTGATGAACCTCAGCCTCAAGCCATTTTTGAGGTAAACAGTCACAAAGTATTTCTTCAGCCCTCACATATAGAACTAGCCAGACATGTACAGGAGATGGTTGTACAGAGAAGCAGTACAGAGATCTCACCCCCTCTACCCCCCGGACCCCCAGACTGAGCTAGGCTGTGCAAACAGGAGCAGCCCGACAACACAGCCAAGCTGGACACTAGCTGAGGAGCTGCTGCTTGTCAAGCCACCTCCTCCCCATCCCTACATACATCCAGACACACCATTTGTGGACTTTTGCTATACATTTATAGCCAAAGAAAGAGAACCTGACACCCATCAGTGATACCATGAGGATGGCTCGAAGCTTCACCGGAAGGATGACATCAGCCGAGAGGGCACCATAAGCTAAGCCCTGTTTCCAGTGCTACTCACGCTGTACAGGAGCAGACTGGAACACAGAAACTTGCTGATTCTGTAGGTGACCATTACCAGCCAAGCTGTGCTCTAACTGTACAGTACTGACTCCTGCCCTTTTGTAAGTGAAGAAACTTAGCGATCTGGATGAGGGAGAACATGACTTTTCGTCTTATATAAGAATGCATGTTGGTGCTAAAAAAAGAATAAGACCTCTCCAAAAAAGTAGCCAACTGCTTGCTTCTTCAGAGACAGATATTAAGAAAGGTAACATCTCCATGTCAGGGCTGGAGCTATGACTCAGCAGTTAAGAACACAGATTGCTCTTGTAGAGAGCCAGAGTTCAGTTCCGAGCACCTCAGACAGTGGCTCACAACAACCTCTAACTCTGACTTCATGGGATCAGATGCCCTCTTCTGGCCTCCACTGGTACACACACAAACACACACACACACACACACACACACACACACACACACACACACACACACACACACACACACACACACACACACGCATACTTGTCGCAGGATTATCCCTGTCCAATTACATTAGGACAGCAGGAGGCCTGTGATTGGACAGGGAAAAGGGAGCGAAACTAAGAGTTGCAGAGACAGAGAGCTTCTTAGGGGAGAAAGGAGAAAGGAAGATGAAGGTAGACGTGAACCAGTGTGGCTTTAGCCAGCCACAGGTAGTTATGATATCATAAGGTTAGAATACTTGGGATAAAGCTTTTATCATTATCAGTTGGTTCTGAAATTATTGTATTGGCTTCTTGTAAATTGAGAATTTATTGATACATAAATCTGATAGGTTAATTATAAGGTTCAAGAGTTTTGCTTTACTTGGTTCCTGGAATGTGGGAGCACTGATGGTGGAGAGGGAGCTAGCAGCTCCAGGGACAAGCGAGCCAGATGGGGAGTTGGCAGGCTGAGAGAAGCAGGAGCTCGGAGAGTTGGTGGGTTCACTTTTTAATATTTCCCACAACACATACACTCATGCACACTTCAAAAGTAAAATAAAAAATAATCAATATTTAGATAGTTTAACTTGAACTTTTTAAGTTGTATCGACACATTAACTTTTGTGTCCTTATAAAGAAGTCACCTTTCCTAGTCCCTCGATGAATTTCTCCTTCCCTATGAAGGAGGATTGCCAGGAATAATGCTTATAATTCCCAGGACAGAAGGCTACAGCTTCTGATACCTTCTGAGACGACCTCCACTCTGAAATGGCGGGGCGATTTGCAGTGACCCATTTTTGCATTTTCCTATCCACTCTATCCTAAATGATAAAGGCCCTGAAATTTCTTGGTTTTCAAGTTATTTCCTTCTTTGGGACAAATTACATACAAGGGCCATTGGGAATAAAATTTAAAGATCTAAGAAATATGACATCTCTCAGGGACTTGGTGAACCTATCATACAGATATAATTGTATGTGGTTTTATTTGTGCTGGAACCAGAGATGGGTTAGGAAATTATATCAGGAGACAGGAGCAACCTAAGAAGGGACATCTGCTTATTCTAGTCTGCTCTTGTCTCTTTCCGCCAACCTCTCGGGCTCTCTCTAGTAAGCTGCGCCCCAGCTTTTGTGCTGAAATCTTTTCTTTGGTCGAAGCGTAGTGTTGGGGACACTGCAACATGTTCACTGAGAGCCTGTTTGCTGCACTGCAGTAAAGGAAGAGAGAAGACCTCCAGCTCTAGAATAGAATCAACAAAGAGCCATGGGGCACACACTGTCTTCTCACTGAAGCTCAGTGCTATCAGCCACAGGGCCTGTGAGATGGCTCAGTGGCAAACGTGCTTGTATTGCGAGCCTGAGGATATGAGAGCCATTCCTGGACGTAAAGGGGAAGGAGGGAACCAACTCCACAGGACTGTTCTCCAACCTCCACATGTATGTACACTGGGACATTTGCATGCCTATGTACATGTACCACATACAATAACACAATCTTAAAGTGAAAAGTAGCATCCACAACTGTAGCATTTTACCGTAATTTCCTACTCGACACAGAAGGCATACCGTGTATGCAGCTCAGCTTACGGCTTGTCGTCTGTTCATAACCAGAGTCCACCCTTGTTTGAAACTGCTTCAACCGAGTAAGTCACCTCAGTCTACTAATCACGTGCCAACTTGTAAAATGAGCTTATCAGACTCCCCCTCCCCCCACTCCCCTCCCTCCCCAGCCCAGAAGTTCCTGACAGAGAAAATGGAAAGAAGTGTTGAAACTTCTCCAAACATGTCCAAGGTTCCAGTGGACACTCATTCCTCAGAGGCACATGACCATCTCTTAAATCAACACAGAGAGGCACAAGTGACCTCATTATGTACAAATCGAGTGCATAAACACCTATCAGAAACTTAGGCTCATATCCTTGAAGAATGAGTCACCACACTCCTAGCCTGTCTCTGATTCCTACTTAATTTCCCAGAAATATACTTCACTTCCCACGTGCTGGCATTTATATCCCATCTTAGTTTTCCCACACTGAATACAATTCATCACCAGCCAAGCCGGACCTTGAGTTTTCCTCTCCTTCAGTGTGGTCATGTGTCATATTGTTCTTCATTGTCACTGGGTGACATCTGCTCTGTTACCAAAACAGGCCTTACAGGCCAGAAGAAGAGATGAGTTGAGCACGTTCAAAGTGCAGACAAGTCTTAAAGCTTAAAGCAGTTGAACTAGGAACATATACCAAGCCAAACTAAGGGCCTAGTAATATAGCTCAATGGTAGGGCATTTGTGTGGCATGCACAAGGCCCTAGGTTTAGTCCCCAGTACTTCAAAATAAAGAAAGCCTAGAAAGATGGGACCAAGTAAATGATTATTGAGCAGATGAATCCGAATGAAAGGATATATATGTTGTATATATATATACATATATATATAATATGTATATCATATGTATGATATATGCTAGGTGGATAGATAGATAGATAGATAGATAGATAGATAGATAGATAGATAGATAGATAGATGGATGGATGGATGGATGGATGGATGGATAGATAGATAGATAGATAGATAGATAGATGATATAGGAGAATGCTCACTAATTTCTCTGTACATGGCCACAATAGGAATTTGTATGTGGACCTCATACTAGGGACACTTTGTGCTGAGAGAAAAGGTGAAGTGTGCATTGTAAGTCTCAACAGGTTAACAGAAGACAGTTGCTCTAGTTTGTCTCTTTTCTTTCCAATTCAGTTACATTTGCCAGGGCTTCCCTTCTTTATTTCCTAGAAATAATTTCTACAGTATATCCTGTAAGTTAGTCATTTGTATTTCCCTTCCCTTTAAACAAGCTGAGCAGGAGACAAGAGACAGGAGGAGGCAGCAGTGGTGGAGGAAGAGGAGGAGGAGGAGGAGGAGGAGGAGGAG
>NW_022196898.1:96402364-96403240 GCF_008632895.1 Mastomys coucha
GAGGAGGAGGAGGAGGAGGAGGACGAGGAAGAGGAGAATTAGGAGGCGGAGGAGGAAAAGCCAACTGTAATTTTAAGTAACTCCTTTGGATGGTCAGGTCAGGTGCTCTGTGACTGTCACCGCGCGGAGCCTTCATGTCTGCTCTTGCACAGGGCAATTTATCAGCTGCAGCCACTGCTGCGGGCTGCCCTTTCTCTCAAGACACCAGCCCTAGACACACAGGCCCCTGCAGTACTTCCCTTCATTCTTTACTTCTTTAGCCTAATCTAATCCCACGTCTCCTCGGAGGACCCTCAGTTTCAAACCCGTTCATTAGGCTGCTTGGAAGTACCTCGGTCTCTGCACTTCCTCTTATTCCTTACAAGGCTAGCTTTCTTTCCAAACTCATTTCTTCCATTTTGTCTCTCGACTTCCTTACTGCTGACATCACTGTTTGGCGAAGTTGGTGTCTTTTATTTTAGTTCTTTGAGGCCTTTCCTTCTTGATTTGGAAGAGCCTCTAGCTTCAGCAGAAGAGGTTAAGTGCTAGTCACGATCTGACCAAAGCATTCCAGTGATGACTCCTCATTCTATATTTGATAAGTGAGCAACAGCTCAGAACGTTGAACTCCTGGGAAAGTAATGATTCAGTGACTTAAAAATCAGAAATGCTTTGGTTTTCAAGCTGGATGGCGGCTCATATCTGTACTCTGCCATCACGTGGCAGGCTGAGGCAGGGGGATCTGAAGTCAAAGGCAAAACTGGACTACCTACCTACCAAGTTCCAAGCCATCCTCAAAACTTAAGAGTCTTGTTCACAAACAGCTACAAATTCTGTCTAAGAGTGACCGTACAACTAATAACTGAGCACAGAACTCATGCAGTGAGCCCCCTCCTG
>NW_022196898.1:96403279-96426528 GCF_008632895.1 Mastomys coucha
CCCCCCCCCCATCCCTTCACTCATATGAACTGCCTCAATCCTGCTGGACTCATGCAGTGAGCTTCCCCCCACCCCATCCCTTCACTCATATGAATTGCTTCAATCCTGCTAGACGGGGCTAATAACAGCCATAACAGGAAAACACCTACTATTTAGAGTGTTAATCTGAGGACTAAGTTATTGTTTGTTACAGTTACAAATTCTCTGGGGTTTTGACTTGGGAAGTAGTTTTGATATAAGGCCAAGGCTGACCTAGAACTGTCCACATAGCCCAGATGTCCAGGTGTTGCCAAGTGCTGGGGTCACCCATGTGACCTGTGGCATTTTTTGTTCCATTTGTAACTCTTCATGTGATGCCATTTAAAGGAAAATACACACACACACACACAAAAACAGCAAATTCTTGGAAATATTGAATTGAATTCTATTTCCCTCAAGATCTTTACTCAAAGTGGTTTGGTTTCAAGTATGATAGAAAAGGGCTTGATTTGAAAAACAATCAAATGCCTTCTTTTTTTTAATTGTATGTTTCTTCCCATCAATGAGAGGAAGATTTATTTATGCGAAGAAAAGAGGGCTGAGGAGATGGCTCAGTGCTCGCTGGACAATCTAAGATCAGATCCCAGAATGCATACAAAGGCCAAGAATGGGGAGGCACATGTCTGACGCCCGTGCAGGGAGAAGAACAGCCTCGATGGCTTCCCTGGCCAGCCAACAAGGCAAGGCAGTGATTTCCATCGTCAGAGAGACCTTACCTTTCAAAAAAGTGGGACATTCTAGAAAAAGATAATTGAAATCAAACCTCTGATTGCAGTACATTCACACACATCTATATATCACACACCTACATAGCACAGACATCTATATAACACACAGTCTACATAGCGTACATATCTATGTAACGCAATCTACATAGCACAAAGATCTACAAAACCTATAATCTATGCATCTACATAGCACACACATCTACATGACATACACATCCACATAACATACAATCTACATAGCACATACATATAAATAGCACAAATATCTACATAGCACACATCTATACAACACACAATCTACATAACACACATCTACAAAACATACAATCTATGTACCTACATAGCACACACATCTACATAACATACAATCTACATAGCACACACATATAAATAGCACAAACGTCTACATAACACACACATCTAAATAACACATATCTACATAACATACAATAAAGAAGTAGCTACTAAGGAAATAAAGACCAAAAGAAGAGAGACATCTATGTATTGAACAATAATCATTAATCAAAGAAATTGTTTTCTACATGCAAGTAACTAAACTATGTTTCAAAGGTTTTTTGTTTGTATTTTACCTGTTTCATTTAAAAGAAGATTTTGTGATCAACTAACTCCAGAGGGAGGGTACATGTTCCCAAGTTTAAAAGAGTAAAGAAATAAGCAAGCTACACAACTAGCAAGTGAAGGCAGGGGTGAGGCCTCCAAGCTCTGAACTGACAATTTTCTACGTTACAATGCATACAACAGTCTCTTAAAGAGACAGTCCAGAGGTAAATGCTCAGCCGCCACCCAGAGCTCGCCATTCAGACCCCAGTAAAGTGGACACCACATTGGTGGCTGGCTTATGTTTTATATATTTCCTAGATGATATCTGAAAACAAATTAAATTTTTATCAAAATCCTTGTCAAAGTTTAGAGTTTCCTTTTGTGTGTTCAATTTTTTGATAAAATTTTAATATGTATATTTTATTTTACAGCAGGAAAAAAAGCATCTACTAGCCTTTGGTTTCAAAGGCAAGAAAAATGTAACGTTCTGAGGACTGGCTCTGACATCAAAGTTATTCAAATAATCGCCACACTGATAACATTGATTTGACTGAATATTGCTGTCCATTTGGTTAGAAGTATTTAAAAGCTATTTTGGGTCAATTTAAAAAACAAAAACAAAAACAAAAACAAAAAAAACTTAGCAAAACAGAGTCTCCAGAGGGAATTCAGTCAGGGCATTTACTGTGGGCTTAGAAAGGGTTGCTAAGTTTGTGTGCATTTTGCATGCAGTTTTAAATTTAAATGCAAACGCTTCCAAGTTTTGTAAGAAGACAACATTCTGTAAAATATAACTACACATATCTGAGTAGGATGCTCTTATCTGATTAGGGCTCTGTAAAGTTGATCTTAGACTATGCAGGTAAAATGTACAGACATCCTCTCAAGGAACTAAGTTTCAATATTTCAGGGCTTTGCACTCAAAATATTAGAATAGGTTGCCTGGCAGTCTGTTTCCTAAAAGTACAATGACTCTTCCAACAAAGAAGGGCACACAATTACTTTTCCTGATACTGTATTTCCTTTTAATTAACCTTTCCCTGCCACCTAACCTCCCCCACCCTTCCCTACCATTTCCTACATCTATTTTGGCCTTAATCTTCAACTTCATTTCCGTTTGATTTTCTTTACCGTTGCTCTGTCTCCTAAGGCCTCCCCTTTCTCTCTCCTTCCCTCCCTTGGTCCCTTCTTCCCCTCCTCCTCTTTTTTTTTTTCCATCGGGAATGCCCCTGTGTTGGCGTCACCTAACTTTACTTGTCCTCATAACACACAGAGAAGATGTCAGACTGAACCAGGTCCTAGCAGAATGAACCTCTGCTTTCAATGGTTTTGGTTTTCCCTGCATATGAAACTTCTTTTTTCTCCTTTTTGTGGTAACAGAATCCTTTCCCAGGGTCTTTCTTCCTCTTGTTCCACAATCCATCACTCTCTCTTTCCACACTCAGCGTGCATGTTCTGACCTTCCCCCTCTATTACCGTGAGGGCTCGGCCTCTTTCATCCCCTCTGCTACATCGCCTGCATTTCTTCTTTCAAAAGCTCTGTGGTTCTGTGCACAGCAGCCGATCCTCTTGATAACCCATCCAGGGAGGGGCGTAAGGGGGAGAGCTCACCAAACAGCTTAACTTTCATATAGTAAATCTGAATGTTGGCTGCAGCAAAGAGGCTGGCTGTGCAGCAGGACAGTCCGTGGGCACTATGGGAGCACAAAACCTTTGAGTCATGTCTGTGTATGTCTGGATTCCGGATCTGCGTCTGAATAACGTGGGCTTGTCTGAACCCTGTTAGGATTATTCGGTGCACTTACTCAAGCCAAGAGGTATTGAAGTTCTAACAGAAAGGCTGCCAAGCCAGAGAGTTTGACTTATGCTCACAGATACAACAAAAAGGAATAAAAATGGTTTAAAGCTGCAGTGTGTTGATAGCCACTGCCTAGAAGCTAATAATAACCGGCCATCTCAAATACGGCTACTAAATTAAAAATTATATCAAAGCTCTTCTCTCCTGGCTCAACCCTTTTGAGATGGATATAATTTATCGAGTAGCACTATATACAGGGGTGGGGGGATCTTGTTTAACAGTGGAAAATATGGAATCATTGGCATCTTGTCAGAGAATAGTTTTGAAGGAAAGCACGGATTACAACCCCTTTCATTAAAGTGACCTCACCTCAGTATTAATTAATGGCTTACAAGGATAAATACCACTTCCCAGGATATGGGCTAACAACTGGCCTCAGCTAACCCTAACCTTCCTTGGTTGTAGAAGGTACGTCCTTCAATGAACTCAACTTCCTGAGACATGTATGTGATTACATAGCTAAAGCCATATCTCTCAATATGAAGCCTGACAGCTTTGTACAAGAGTGGAAATCAGGGTGACCAGGGGCAGTTTTACCGGTAAGGCATCTGGCACCATTAAACTTATTACCATTTCCCAGGGAAGGGCCCAGGTATGCTACTGCACCACCCCATGCCTGGAACATCCCTATCAAGAAAGGATGTTCTCATGTAAACAAAGCTGAGAAGCTCCACTCAGAGTCTTTGTCCTGAGTGGACATCCTGGAGTCTTGTCTCCCATGCTAGGTAGAGTGACTCTGACCTTGGATTCACACTGTCTGTGATGAAGTGGTGCCTCTGGTTCATTTTACACACACCATCTGCCATCCCACATCCATGTCAACATAACCAACTAATTCTCCGCTTTTGAATCCTCTCTTAGGGTGCACTGGCTGGTTTTGTGTGTCAACATGACACAAGCTGGAGTTGAGCTTCAGGTGAGGAATGCCTCCATGAGATCCAGCTGTAAGTCATTTTCTCAATCAGTGATGAAGTGGGGAGGGCCCCTTGTGAGTGGTGCCATCCCTGGGCTGGAAGTCTTAGGTTCTATAAGAGAGTAAGCCAGGGAAAGCAAACCAGTGAGTAACATCCCTCCCTGGCCTCTGCATCAGCTCCTGCTTCCTGACCTGCTTGAGTTCCAGTCCTGACTTCTCTTGGTGATGAACAGCAACATGGAAGTGTAAGCTGAATAAACCCTTTCCTCTCCAACTTGCTTCTTGGTCATGATGTTTGTGCAGGAATAGAAACCCTAAGACACAGGGTAAAGATATAGTAGAAAAGAGAGCCCTAAGGTTAACCCTTTAAGAGACTTCCTGATGGCTTCTTTCTGTACTCCAGGCAAGAACCCTTTCTTTACTAAACTGTTTTTTTTTTTTTTATGTCAAAAGTAGAGAAAATGAATTGGTAGAACTGTGTGAAACCATTATGAATATTTTGAGTAGATGAACATTGTTCAGTATGTCCTTCATCTGAACACTTGGGAAACAGAGACAGGCAGAGGAATGTTTAAGCATCATTAGGTGCCAACAGTATTGTAGCTATGTTTACATGGGTTTACTGCACGCGCGCACACACACACACACTCACATCATATATATTTTGTTTTTCAAGTCAGGATTTTTCTGGCTTCCTGGAACTCACTCTGTAGACTAGACTGGCATTGAACTCCAAGATTCTCCTGGCTCTGCCTCTTGAGGGTTAGGATTAAAAGTGTGCACCACCACGACCCGAATACCTGGCTGTGTAAGCATATTTTAAGATTTTCAACATAATTATCCTTTTTCTTCCCTGGGGTGGATGAGAAACCTGAGGTATCAGTCAGTTAGATAATATACCCAGGGTCCCACAGCACATGCTAGAACCAGGGCCAGTTTGACCAAGGTTGCACCCTCAGCAACTAAGCTTGCCATTGGATAACTGAGCTACTTAATGCGACCCTTGTTGTCTAGTGTTGTGGTTTGGTTTTGTTTTTATTTCTCTCTGCCAGGCTTGCTCTACTGGATTGGTCCATGGCTGAATAACGGCTTTGTCTGTGGTTGCTAGCACAAAAGCCTTTTCTATGAATGCTCTTTCTCTTGGCCTGATTATTCCAAAGCAGAAGCACCTGTGTTATCTGAAGGGCACTAGGCCACTGGTCCCTGGGGCAACAGGCTTGAGAAAGCACCCAGTGGAATGAGTGTGTCTGAAGGAGCCCAAGCCCTGCTGGCTGCAACCCTATAACTGGGTTAATTGTTATGATGGCAGCATTCAGAGCAATGATCTCTGAGGTCACGAGGCCAAGGGTTTCTGGTAAAGAGCCCAGAGTTCAGGGTGGAAGGCGAGGCCCAAACAACAAGAAGAAAATGAGGTCAGCCACACAAGTCTTAGAACACGAGGCTGTACTAGAAAAAACAAATGCAAAAAAAAAAAAGTCGTTTGCTGTCAGGCTCAAGGTAGAGTGGAGACGGCCCCAGCGTTAGGTGAGTCACGGAAGGACACTGGACTCCCCTGGGATGCGGGATCTCTTCTGCAGGGCATCCTGGGCATCCTAAGGACCATGACTACCTTTGGTTACTCAGCCTATTCTCCTTTCCTGTGATCCCTGACATTACCACTCAGCTGAGGTTCCCTCTACTCTTCTCTGGAAAGATTCTAGTTCTCCAGTGACATTCTTACGGTGTGCTGTCCTTGTGGATTGGGAGTTAGGCTGAGACTTCAGAAGCTCTTCACAGCCGCTAAAAGCAGTCCTGGGAACTGTTGGACGCTAGCTCTGAGAACCCACCAGTGCCCCCATTTCGAGAAGCATCATTCAGGAACACGTTCTTTCCTGTCGTGTTGCTTATCGGTTAGCTTGGCATTTTGTCCTGACCCAATTCCAGATCTGTGGCACCGTAAAGCCAAAACTGGACAATGTTGATACATTTTCTGCATTGCATGATACATGGGTTTGTTTGCTTTATGATTTCGTTATTTATTTAAATTTACTTCTAAGGCTGTTGTGGTCTGTCTTTCTAGACTGTTTGAAATTTTGAGTTCCAAACTGGGTTTTTGTCTGTTCCCAAGTTTCTAGTTCTATCTAGTGTATCAAAGGCTTATTTGGTGATTTGGACAAAACCTATTCTATAAGGTAGGTATATCTTGCTTGTCTTGTTGAATTTAGATGCCTTCTGGTTTTTATAACTATAAATAGAAATGCACACATATTGTTCTGATTTTAACCGTGGTCTAACCATAAAAAAGTGCTTTTTACCAAGGATTTCCTATGGAAGCTCTGGAGCGAGGAGCTGACTCCTGGTCAGCTTCTCTTTGTACATTCAGACCATACTGGTAGTATTTTAGGATCCTGAGCAAATGGAAAAATAAATGGAACTCACCTTGAAATGTGTAAATATATTAAAGAAAGGTGACCCATGAGAATATATTCTTTTTTCACAGGTCAGACACATAAATGAGAACAACTTGGCTCCATTTCATGACAGAACCTTAAAAAAAGGAGCCCCGACAAATGGGTAAGATTCTAGGCTGAGGGAAAAAAGCCTTAAAACGTCTATGGAACAAGAATGCTCGTGGATTTCAGCTACCATATCTGGGATTATTCATGATTTCCTGCACACACACACACACACACACACACACACACACACACACACAGTGAGCATTGTTCAGCAGAGCCAATCACAGGGTAGAAGCAAACAGCAATCAGACATGGGTTGCTAGGCAGACACATCTGGGTCTGAGGGAGCCTCGGATGTTGTTACATGCCTCTAGTTCCAGCACCTGGATTCATGAGTACAGATGTTGTCTTTGAGGCAAGCCTGCCTACATTCCTAGTTCCAGGACAGCCCAGCCGGAGCTGTACAGTCACAGACAATAAGCAGAACCTATAGATTTATCCAGCAGAATTCGAAGAAGAGACATGAATGGCAGGAGTCCAGTAGGCAGAAGGGTTAGAGAAAAATGACTTCATTTCTCTCCCTCAGAGGTGGGCTGACACTGGGGAAGGAATTCGGTTAGAATATCAAAGGAAGTTGCCTTTTCTACCTGCCTCTTCTAACCTTCTTAGCCACCTCCACGAAACCCTGCCTAAGCCCGCACAGAGCTCTGGTCGACCTGGAACACTGTGTAGACCAGCCCCGGCTCGAAATCACAGAGAGGGCACCCACCTCTGTCTCTAGAGTACTGTCACCCCTGACTGTGGCAATCAGGTGACTCCTGACTGACTCTTGCTGCTAGTGCTTCTCAGGGACAGTTACTCATATCTCTCCAACACGGCTTTCCACAATGAAAGGTCTGAGAGGAGAGTGAATGGCCCTGTGTAGCAGCGCAGCCTGTGTTGGACAGGAGGAAGTCAACAGACAAGGAACCTATGTTTAGGATTCCCCAGGACCAGAGGTCCTTGCTTTCATGTAACTCCATTTAAAACAGAGAAAAACAAATAATCGAGAAATTGATTGTTTTAATTAAAAGAGTGAAATATCCATCCTAAGATACACCACAGCAGTTACTTTATTTCAGATTGAGACCCATTGTGACTTCTATTTTAGTTAGTTAGTTAGTTAGTTAGTTAGTTAGTTAGTTAGTTAGTTAGTTTGAGACATGGTTTCTCTGTGTAGCTCTGGCTGTTCTGGAACTTGTTCTATAACAGGTTGGCCTTGAACTCAGAGATCCACTGCCTCTGACTCCAGAATGCTGGGATTAAAGGCATGTACCACCACTGCCTGGCTACATCTTTTTATTTACTGTCTTCAAAAGACCCAAAGCTCTCACACACTATCTTCCCAATGCTGGCTTATGATGACCATATTGCTGTAGTTAGCTGTCTCATTGCTCTGGGATTTTGATGAAAGGATATGTTATTTCTCATTTGTTTTACCACTGTCTTGGTCATTACATGTAAGTGATATACAACACATGAAGTATTAATAATGATATCGGCAGAACTCTAAAACAAACTGGATTAAAGGAGCTTGCCCCCTCACACCTTTCTCTGACAAGGATAATTTCACTTATATTTATTGTCAAGCTATTCATCTGAAGGGTTTAATTTTTTTTTTACAGCTGCATACCTAGAGATTTTAGGAAATACATCAAAGAGTGTTGCGGGGGAGGATGGCACATTGTGTTCCGTTAACAGTGGTTGGCAGCAGGCCGCATTCCTTGCCTGTGCGTCTACTCTGATCTGCTCCAAGGTTAAAATAAGGAATATGTGATCCACTGCTCACTTCCTTTAGAAAGCATGAGTTTCTCACAGGCAGTGAAACCTACATGCCCCCTGACTGTGTAAACAGCAACGACTTGGCTACTGAGAAAATCAAGAGAGACAAGCTAGTGATACTCCAGTGTCTCTGGAGAGCATATTAGCATCCTGCCTCAAATACTTTGATCAGAGCATCTTCTCCTAGACCATAAGCACTGCAGGGCTCTGTCTCTCTCTCTCCTGCCCCTGGCCTCAAGGGGCTCTGCACAGTATTACATACTAGCAAGTGATCTTTAATGAAGGGACCAACGTTAAGGTGAATAAACATTCCCCGCCTTTGGAGAAAATGTACTTGCTGCTTAGTCAACAGTGATCAATGGTAGGAAAAGTCATTGAACAAAACTCAGAATCAAAGTGAGACCCAGGACACCTAGGCTGCACTGTTCCCAGCTGAAATAGTCCTGTCAAACGCCCAGAGCTGGCAAAGCACCTCAGATGTGGTGGACTACTCAGCCTGCACAAGGTTCTAGGGTCGGTGAAAATCAATCAATAAATAAGCAAATGTAAATACAGACTAAAGCAATTGTGAAATTAGGTTAGAACTGGCCACACACACACACACACACACACACACACATGTGCATGCACATATGCAGGCACCGAGACACACATAGAGAGACACAATTCGTGTGCATTGCAGACCATAATCTAATTAAAAATGGACAGGAACAAAATATATCTGTTGTAGTCAAAATTATAGAGTATTTGAAATATTAAGGTAGTTTTAAAACAAGACAGAAATTTATAGTAATTGTTTGGAAATGTCTCTTGTTGAGGAAAATAGATTTTAAATCAAATTTTGAGGAAGGAATTTGCCATATGTGGTGGCACACACCTTTAATCCTAGCACTCAGGAGACAGACAGAGCCAGGTAGATCTCATCTCTGAGTTTGAGGCCAGCCTGGTCTACAGAGCAAGTTCCAGGACAGTCAGGGCTGCACAGAGAAAACTTGTGCAACAAAACAAAATACATTGTTTTGAAGAAGGAAAGGGACATTATGTAGAAAATGGTTTTTGATCTTTTTTTTTTTAATGTATGCGTGTATATGTGCACACGTATGTATGTATTGGGTCCCTAAAGCTAGAGTTACAGGTGGTTCTGATCCACCCCATGTTGGATCTGAGAGTCAAAATCTGGCCCTCTGCAAGAGTGGCCAAGTGCTCTTAACTGCTGAGCACTCTCTCAGGCCCCATGGAAAAGATTTTTTTCTTGAATGCATGTAACAAAGAAACACTTAAACAGGAAAACAGGATGTAGTATATGTGCCCATGTTCTAGGAGTGTGCTAAGTATGACACATGGGCTCATTTCTGTCGATAATAACCTTGAGCCGTTCCAGGAGGGAGGCTGGTTCAGATAATGGGTTCCTAAAGTCAGATCATTGTACTTGCCCACACAGGCCTTCTTAGTCATTGTTCACGGCAAAGCTACCTGTGAGTGCGCTCTTGAGGAAGTCATAACAAGTAGGCTGTCTGACTGCATCTTGGGGAGTACACTTAGGATTTTGCCCTGCCTGAGTAGTGGAAGGGTGATTGTGACAGCTTAGATGGGGTTTCCTCTAAAACCACAAGTTCTGATTCTACGCCTTAGGAGAATAGAGAAACAGGCCAATCAATATGCTATCTGGACAAACAACAGCATAAACCTCCAGTTCTCTCAGTCCTCAGGGGAGGAGGGGCTTGCATCAAGACCACATTCTTTCAGGCCTGTGGATCTTGCTTAGCTTGAAGCAGGAAGGACTGTATGTGAACCAGACAAATGACACTTGACCCATTTGGAACTAGGGTAGGTGCTGTTATAATTAGGAAAGTCAGAAATGTGTGCACAAATCTTTCACTGTCAAGTATAGTCAAAAGCTCAGCCTCTGTAGACATGGGGGCAGTTTTCTGAAACATAAAGAAGCCGTTGGTTAGAGTGGTGTAGAATACACGCTACCACGGAGTTCTTCAACCACACTGTATGCACTCTGTGGATCTTCCACCTAGAAACGTTTGGGGACCACAGAGGCAGGCAGCTGCCCAAGTCTGTGTCGATAGCTGTGGCTTCCTAGGATCTCAGGATTAAAGAGCTTATGGGCAGGTGTGACACCCATCGGTGGCTGGGTGATAGATGCTCACTTAAGTGGAAGGTGAGCCCTGTCAGCCATGATGGAAAGTTTTCTCTTCACGTGTGCTTCCACAACTCGGAGACAAATCTGTACAAGGGAAGCCACGAAGCCCAGCATGGCCTTTTAAATGCTGGGTGTTTTTTGAGGACACAGCATTTCTGTGTCCTAAAAAAAAAAAAAATGAGAAAGAGAAAATGGCTTAGTTCACCCTATAACAGAGTTTTACTACAATAAAATCAAACAGAGAAAATACAAAAGTAATAATCATGAAATACAAAGGAAAACAGAGGAAACACTGACACATCATAAGACCACTCGTCCAGATTAATAATTTTGCTATTGTAATCTCTTTTGTTTGCTTTAGAGGGTGTCTTTTGCAACACAGGGTAGCCATGCATTCACCATGGAGCTGAAGATGGCCTTGACTTTCTGATGCCCCAGCTGCCCAGTTAAGGCCCCACACTACCGTACCCGGTGTGTGCAATGTTAGGAATAGACAGGCTGGCTTTGAGCACGCTAGGCAAGCCTTCTACCACCGGAGAACATCCCTAGCTCCAGTTTCATCCTATAGAAGGCACAGATAATAATGGTTTCCATTTTTTAAAAAAAATAAAAATGCCTAAAAAGGCAGCATTGTAAGAGGAATTTCTGTCTGTTTTGTTTTTCCAAAGTCAGATTAGATTTTGGGGGTGGGGTGGGGGTACTGTAAAAAAGCAGCTACTAAAATTTCTACATATAGATGCCTCTTAAAATATAATCACAAAGAGGGGTCTTATATTTAGAACAAAAACATGAACTTTTTTTTTGTTTTGTTTCGTTCTTAAAATTGCTCCTATGGAATCAAAAATGCCTGGCATAAGCAAAAAAAATAAATTAAATTTAAAAATAAACACAGAAAATCTTAGGATTAGAATTAAAACTGGTATGTTTAGAGACCCTTGATTATACCATAAATAATTTCAAAACATGGTAATGACTGGAAGATTATTTAAATTATATATTCCTCTGATCTCTGAATTACTGGCACACAGTAGGAATCCCTTTCTGGCTCCAGTACATCTAACAAATGCGGGCTTTGTTACATGGCCTTTTAGAGGAGGTTACAATCCTTGTCTGTCTTTGAAAGCTAACTCCCTGTCAGGGATGAGCTCTTGGCCCTCAGTTGAACATCACGGTCCTTCCTTACCATCAGAGAGTATTTTGGACTTTTGGCAGAGGAGAGAAAGCCATGCTTAAGAAAAAGTGGACCTGATTCACTTTTTCTAGCGAACTTGAAACATGAGCTCAGGTTATGAAAGGCTACAAAGACCAGGGTTGTACTAAAGCTGAGAATAGGAAAAGCCATAGGCACCCAGAGGGAGACCCAGCAGGGGCAAGTACCAGAGAAGGGCCGAGATGCTGAAGAGAGCTTCGTTCAGGAGAGGTTGCCTCGGAAAGCATTCTCATCTGTGACCTGGTTACTGCTCACCTAAGATCTGTCTGGAGTTCCTACCTTCATTTCTCCCATTCTGAGATTTCGGGATTTTTTTTTTGCTGGGGGATGGGGTGGGGTGGGGCAATAGAGAGTTACTGGGATAAAACCTAGAGTCTTGAGCGAGCTGTGTCAGTGCTAAGATCTTCCTCTGGCCTCCCAAGCATAATCACTTGAAGTTTCACTTAAGTACTAGGCTGTTGGATACATTTAGGACATGGAGTAATGGTAAGGTTTTGCTGAAGGGAGAAAAGAGTCCCATATGGAAGAAAAAAATAGCTACATTTCTCTTTTAGGGTTCTCTATTTGGAAATTTGTTAAAAACATAAACTCATAAGAATATGTATGTATGTATGTATGTATGTATGTATTATGTATGTATGTATGTATGTATGTATGTATGTATGTATATTAGGGATTGAACCCAAGGGCCTCATACATGTTAGACAGGAGCTCAACTATAGTGACCTGAAACAAGGTCTTACTTCGTTGCAGGCAGGCCGTGAACTCTGTAGCCTAAGGAGGTGTGGGTCTCCTTCCTCAGCCTGTCCTGGCTGTTCATATCTCAAGACACAATGAGATAAAAGATGGCTAGTAACTTCTCTAGGCTGCATGGATTTTAGTAGATTAGAGTCTGACTCCAAGCTTGGAACTAGATTTTGTTTAGTCAAAACTTTAAAGTTCTGAGACATTCAGCCAAAATTCAAAGCTATGAGTTTCTGCGTGTATAGAAATTGTTTTTGCCTAAATACAGGTGATTTGACACCAAGAGGAATAAGTTAAAATAAATCTGTAATGAGATACTATCCTGTCTACAATGCTAAAGATAAATCAAGAGTCTTTGAGTTGATGAAGATTGTAAAGAAATGAGTTCATCTCATGCTTGCCTGCCTGAAATTTGAAGGGAAATGCATCAATATGCACTCAAGAAATACTTACTGAATGTATCCCAGATGTCAGATACTGTTCCTGGCTCTGATATTCAGCATTAAATAAAATCCCTGCCAGATTGCTCAGGGATTCCCATGTCCTGTAACAGAAGGGTTGTCCTTCTCAGCTGTTTATTGTATCCTTGCGATAGAACAACACTCGATCAGTAAGCAGGTTGTTCTTGAAGGACACATTCACAGAAGTTACTAAGGAGTCACTGCAGTGGGTCTCCCTTGTAGGAAAAGCACAGAAAAGGAAAGGGTGTATGGCTCGGTGTTCTAGCAGATGGTTGGCATGCAAGAGGCCCTGGACCCAAGTCCCAGAACCAAAGACCCATTGCCAAAAGAACTTAGTTTTAGTGACACCAGCCACATTGAACAAAACCCAAGGTAGTTATCTCTATATGCCGGCATTTAAAATAAGCTTTCTTCTTATTATTCATGTATGGTTACTTGTTTGATTTTTAAAGACGGGGTCTCATATAACCCTTGCTGTCCTCAAACCCACTATGAAGTTCTGTAGCCAGGGATGACCCAGGAAAGGGACCATGGCAGAATTATCATTGTACATGTTTGATGCTAACAGGACCTACAAGATTTTTATTATTTTGCCTTCAGCTGAATTCATTGTAGTGAAAATGAACTAACTTAAATTTGGTCTCATCTATTGTATTGTAGGGTTAGGGGTTAGTGTTAGGGATATTAGGGTTAAAGTTAGGGATAGAGTTTTTCCTTGAAAAATACAGGCTGGGTATGGGGCTGAGTAAGGAGTTAAAGGCCATCTATAAATGCTGGCACTCAGGAGTTGGAGCTTAGAAGTTAGAGCCTAGACCACTTAGTGGGAGCCATCAACAGTCTGTTAGCCTGGCATACATAGGGAGCCTTTCTCCCACACCCTCCAGGAAGAGTGTTCGAGGATAAACATGAATCAGTAAAGGCAGTAAATGCCTAACAGAAGCTTACAGTGGCATATCATATACACTATCTGACCACACAGTCCCTTCTGCATCCATTTTAACTAAGGAATAACAAGACAACAGAAAAATTGGATGTTACATGATGCGAGCCATATAGCAGGAAGTTCAAGCATCCCTTCTAAAGCTGTTAGCATCTGAAGGTTGGAGGCGTTGGAGGCGTGTGGCATCTGAAGGTTGGAGGCGTTAGAGGAGTGTAGCATCTGAAGGTTGGAGGCGTTGGAGGCGTGTGTGTTCTGTTTATCCCTTTTTGGCATCTACATGTCCTTGGTTTGGAAAAGTAGATTGACTCCCCGAAACCATTCCCTATGCCATGAACTCAGTGTCGTTGTTGTTGTTGTTTTTGTTTTTTCTAAAACTCAAACTGTAGAACTGTCTATACAATCATATCTATTTCATTCAAAGTTAAGTGACCTGAAATAGAATTTTTCTTTAGCTGTATTGGGCACATTCCAAGCCACAGAAACCCTGGATGACTAGTAGCTACAGTACTGGGTGACTGAGTACAGTAACGACCCTCATCCCAGAAGGCTCTCTTGAACCAAAGTGTGGAGCTCCAGTAAAACTCAGAGGTTCCCACATGGTTGACTGGTAGCTGAAGGACTTGCAGCTCAGCTCAGGTCAGCAAGAACCAGGCCTGTGGCTTTAGAAAGGGGAGGGAGAGGTGATCTCGGGGCTGTTGAAACCATAGATAACAGAGGCAGCTGGACGACCACATCCTCCTTAGCTGACATCACCTGAGTGCTGGTTGGAGCAAGAAGACTGCTGTGATGACTGAAGATTACATCCGTAAGATATGAGAGCTAGCACTATCCCTCCATGCTAAAGATAACATGGGCCCGTTCTGTGATTCTAATGTACAAGTCGGGGATATTGACAGAGTTTAGCATGCATGAATTGAAAAGAAGTTTGATTTCCTGTCTTTGATACCACCTGTTCCTTGAGTCTCTTCTGTGTTTCTGACTCTCGTTTTTTGAGTCAAATTTTGATTGACATGGAAAGGTCAGCGAGAGGGATTCGTATGACAGATGGCCTCTTAAATTCTTGTACTGATTTGTATTTCTATTCATATGTAAAGGTTGGAGGACTCCCCCCCATCCATTGGGCATTTCAGTTCACTAGATTTCCTTCATTGGTGGTAAAGTGCCTTCTGGTGATGTCTACTTTATCTTATGACTGCACTAAACAGGCCTTTATGTTGAGTAGTAGTCATTAATTTATTTATATTTCTGGAGAGTGAGCCTAGGGTCTCAGGCATGCTAAGTAAGTAATTTACTGAGCGATATGCATTGTCTTTTTGGATTTGGACAGGGTCTCAAGTTGCTGAAGTTGGCCTTGAACTTACACTGTCTAGCCTTCCTAGGCCTTGAACTTGTGATCTTCCTATCTTAGCTTCATGGCTAGCTGGAACTACAGATTTGTATTCTTTTGTTCAGATTAGTGTAGTACAATTTATGGCATGGCCTAAAGAAATTTAAACATAGTTAAAATTGTGGAATATCACATTTAATTCCCCCCCCCCCCACACACACACACTTTTCCGTTTGTATCTACTATGAACTATTCTGATGGTCAGGGAAACACTTAAATGATTTAGTGTGAATGGCTGGACCAAATGCAAAGAGCCAGCTTTCTGGGATTAAATAAATCCTGCTTTCATTTCGGTGAAGGCCGGTCCAACTACATTTTTCAAGCATTTGTCAAGCAGTAAGGAGAAGCACAGGCCCTAAGCTGAATTCTCCACTTTCACTCTGATGGTCTCAGAGGCAATCCTGTCTGCATAGGCCGTCATGATGTTTCCGTAACAAAGCACAGTTGACAAAAAGGAAAATGCCAAGAAAATAGATTTGTTTCTGCAGATGGCAGGAGAAGGGATGGGGTACCTGGACATGTCTCATGACATAGTTCACAACATCCCATTCTCTCTGCTGTTCAGTCTGTCATAGGCCAGAAGGTAGAAGATTGCCTGTTTGCAGGAGACTCCCCCAGGAATCAGTGCGAGATGTTCAAATGCACTCGGAGTCAGCGTGCTGACAATGATCAGGAAAAAAAAGATGAACCCCACAAGCATCTGGGTTGTGTACAAAGAGCTATCACGTCTCAGACTTGGGAGTGATATATGACCCACCTGGAAAAGCGCATTTAGCTTGGATAAGCTCGATTCCAGAAGTACAGGGACCATTGGAGAGAGTTAAGAGAAAACTGTTTTGAATGATGAGGTGACTGGGGAGGTGAGGTTGGGAAAGGGGCTTGGGGGGAAAGATTAAAGCAACCGACAGAGGGACTTTTAAGATTTGACATGATAAAGGCCAACAAATATTTGATCACAGCAAATACCAAAGACATTATTTGGAGTGCTAAAATCCATAGAAAGAAAGCAATCCTGCAAATACTAACAACCTGCCCCCATGTGAGGGGAGGAGAGGGAATTAAAAAAAAAATCTAGCAACTCTGGAATATTCTCTTGAGAATTTAAGACGCTTTAATTCACATCCTATTTGTTACAAAATACAAAGAAAGCCCTGGGTGTTGGGGAAAAGATGATTATAAGGGATGGGTGGGGGATTATGTTACTAAAGACGTTCTCTCCTGCTTCGTATTTCTATAAATCTATTAAATATGAAACACTAATTTATGTGGAACCTTGCAGTACAGTGAGGTTTAAAGCAAACTTTGAAAGAAACCATTATTTCACAGTTTGCCCTTGGATCCCTGACTGTCACAGGGGAGAAGTCAGTTTTTAATCTGCAGTTTTCCAAAAACAATTCAATTAAAAATAATAATAAAAAAATCCTGCCCATAAGGGTTAATAGCTACAGAGGTGCCCAACTGATGTTCAACCGCAGAGCCTCCGATGCTCTTTTCATTAAGCCTCTGGTGTCAGGTCTTTTTTTTTTTTCCCCCCTAGCTAAAGCAAGATAATTGTTTTGGGGCTAATTTCTGAGGCTATTTAATAACACCTCCTGCTAGACTTTCCATGTAAACTCAGCAAGTAGATGCATCCAGAGTAATAGAAAAAATATGTGTGCTCGTTTTATAGCCCAGATTCATACTTTCCTTTACAAAAGAGAGCTTGCTGTTCAAAAGTGGCAACTGTGTCCTGACGATGCCAGGGAAGATTGGATTAGGAGACCAGCTGACGATGCAGGAAAGACCTCACTCTCCAGCAGGATTTGTATGTAAATTCCACCAGTTCATATTTCTCTAGATAATGAAATGGATACAAAACACTTGACTTTTTTTTTTTTTTCAGTCAGCAAAATAATGAACAGAGCACCCAAAAGACGCTGTCATACACTTTGACACTGGGCCACTCATATAAGCTGATTTTGTGGCTTCTTTTCTTCTTCTTCTTTTTTTATTTAGGTTTTTCTTTTCTTTTCTTTTTAAATACTGTGTTTTCATGGCTAATGGCTCCATGGGTCATGACTAAAGTATGAACATGGACTGCAAACACGGTCATCACACCTTGAGTATTGTTAAGGGACAAACTTTGCATTATGTTTCCTTAATGAAACCATTACCCATCCTTTGGAAGAACTGCTATTCTTTCATCTTAAAGGAAAAGCAGCGTACATCCTCCAACCTCTAAGCCAGGCCAGGAGGGTATGGATGCTTCTGTAATCAACTAACCACAACATTAAAATTATGTAGACCGACCTGAGATTATTCTTCTGTGTAATTTGTGATGACATGTAAGGGTAAAAGTATGTTTTTGAAAAGCTGGCCTCTAGAGAACATATGTTTTCAGGTTTGCAAATCCGCCTTTCTCAGCAATAGTCAATGACTATAACAGAAACAGTCCGGAAAAATGCTCTGTGGGGCAGCAGAGAAAATGTGTCCTTCTCATTCGGCTACTGTCATCTCAGCTCCATATATTGTCCTGTGAAATTCCCATTTGTGTCGATGAAGAATCCAGGCACTGGGAAGAGGAAACCCAAGACTCTCACAACAGTAACAGAAATCTCCAAGCGAAGCAAGAATGTGAACCAAGTATGCGTTTTAAACCTGAAGTATTGTGGCGATCCATTATCCTGCTAGTGCAGCTGAAGCTCAGGCCTGCGTGTTCATGTGTACCCAGGGATGACTAGCACACGTGGGATATTCCCTTTGGTATGTTTAATAATTTTAGTCAAAATAGGAAACATACCTATGGTTCACCTCATGCCAAATCAAACAAGATTAGTCATATGACCCATGTCTCCCTGATAGATGAATTCTGACGGGGAAATGTCAAAACAAGACGCATGGCTTTTGATTTGCAGTTGGTCTGCAGGGAGCCCTGGCGTGACTCTCTCCAAAGGAGAAAAACCCCTGGCTAGGGGTTCCCTGGAAACTTCTACAAGAATTCATACGTACATAACCGGCCCGCAGCTGTCATTTAAAAGGCCTCTCCTCTTGGAGTATACAGACACACTCGAGTGTCCTCAGACTGGCCATTTCAGCCTTCCTTTTGGGAAGTCATGATAACTCAGAGCGACAGCCAGAAATGGAAGCAGAAGAATGACAAGGACGAACGGGATGGGGGTTGGGGGGAGCAAGGCCCACACGTACTGTGCGGACACTAAGGCTTCCTTCCACAGGCCTCTATCATCACCCGCAAGTCATAGCTGGAACAGGGCTCCCAACAGCCCTGTGAGGGAACTCTGTTGTCCCTATTTCAAGGGGAAGACTTAGGACCTTGTGTGGTGTGTGTGTGTGTGAGTGTGTGTGTGTGTGTGTGTGTGTGTATGTGTGTGTGTGGAGGTTGATACCGAGTGCCTTCCTCAGTAGATGACTACCTTATCTTTTCGAGACAGGGTTTTTCACTGAAACTGAAGCTCACTGTGTTTATAGACTGGCTAACCAGTTAACCCATGGACTCTAGAATCTTCTGTCTCTGCCTGTCCCCAGAAGAGGGGTGACAGGTGTGCTCTGTGCCTGTCTTCTACATGGGGTGCTGAGGGTGGAACCCATACCCTCAGGGTCTTCTAGTAAAAACCATTGCTCTGCCCTATTTTTTTTTTAAAGTCCAATGCTATGCTATGAAGTTGGACTTGAATCCACATCCAGCATTCTTGACGACTTCAGACATGGCCCTTCTTACTCTTGCTCCTTAACATCACAAGATGACGAACCTTATATACATATGATACACACACACACACACACACACACACACACACACACACACACACACTTTGGGGGACAAATGTTGATTTTCTTGTGTGTTTTTATCCTTTAATGCCATTTTTGGTGGTTTTAGGCCACTTTAATATAGGTTTTAGATTCTAATTTTGTTGGCGGTGGGGATTGGGTGGCTCTTTTGTGTGATCCTGATAAATCACAGTTGCTTGTACTGCAGTGACTTTTTACTGAGATTTTTTTTTCTCCCTGAGTGCCAACCACAAAGGGAGTTTCTTTAGCTGGATTATACAACTCAGACATGAGCCAATAACATCATGAAGGATGGCAATATCCAATCAATGCAGAGCTCATTTGTCAAGCCCAGTGTTGGATGGTTTGTGAACAGGAGTATTCCAGAGCTCATGACATGCAGAGCAAAGTGTCACTGTGACTGTTTTACCAATCACACAGTGGCCCTAACCCCCCGAGGAACCCAGTAAGGTTGTAGTGAGTCTGTTGTGGGACTAATCTTATGCAGACTGGACCTCTTTGGTTTTTCTCCTTTCTGCACTGTCAGCCATGTTTAAAAATGGGGTTGGGAGTTCAGACAGGTGACTTTATTTAACGTAACAAATGAACCTTTCCTGACATTTCAGGCTGAGTGAAGGGCATTGCTAGGAAGACATAATTGTCTAAGCCCCTTTCTTCCCTTCTTATGCTTGTATCTTCTTACTAGATAGTTGAGGATGGTCTTGAATCTCAGGTCTTCCTTCCTCTGCTTCTGTTTTATAGATTATAGATTATAATTATAGGTGTGTTTTACCCATTCAAGCTGTGTTGGGGTGGAGCTTTCTGCAGCTGTGTCTGTCTCATCCTGCCAAAGGTGAGTTGTGGGGAATACTGCAGATACTGTGCCACACTGACTGTGCACACACACACACACACACACACACACACACACATACACGCGCGCGCGCGTGCGCGCGCGCGCCTCCTCAGCAGATACCATAGTAATTCACACACTTTCAAGAGAAGAGCCTCCTTTGAAAATGCCCAGACAAGTGAAAAGACTCTATAAGCATGATTTTAAAATATTCAAAGATGATGCTAAGAAAAGAGAAAAGAAGGTTGGGCCAGTGAGATGGCTTATCGACCTTGCTGCTGAACCTGATGACCTGAGTTTGATCCCAGGACCCTCATGGAAAGGAAAGAAAAAACTGAATCTGATACCCACACATGAGTTGTGGTGTTACCTACACACACACACACACATACACACTCACTCATAGACTCTACACACAAACACTCACATGCTCATATACATACTCACATACTCACACTCATGCTCACACATTCATACACATACTCACACACTCAGATACACACTCATATGCTTAAACACTCACATGTTCATACACACACACTCACACACTCAGATACACACTCATATGCTTAAACACTCACATGTTCATACACACACTCACATACACACATACTCATACACACACTTATAATCTCACACACTCACATACATACACAATCAATACACACTCAACCACACATACATATACACACACACTCATACTCACACACTCATACACTGAGACAAAGAAAGTAAATGAAAAACATTAAAAGAAAATAAAGGTTGCAAGATTCACATGTACAAACAAAATCTTCATAGTAATAAAGAATACTGTCTGGGCTATAGTCTGTCTTATTTGTATCTAATGTCTGCTCAGGCACTCAGTATACACATCTACATTAAAAATATCCAGTAGAGGTAACACATACCGCTAATCCTCAGGAGGCAGAGGCAAGTGGATCTCTATGAATTTGATCTATGAGCCTGGTCTACAGAGCAAGATCCAGGCCAGCTAGGACTACATACTGAGACCTGGCTTCGAAAAACTAGAAGAAGGAGGAGGAGGAGGAAAAGGAAAATGAGAAGGAGGAGGAGGAGTGGAGGAGGAGGAGGAGTGAAGGAGGAGGAGGGAGGAAGAAGAGGAAGAGGAAGAGGAAGAAGAAGAAGAAGAAGAAGAAGAAGAAGAAGAACAAGAAGAAGAAGAAGAAGAACAAGAAGAAGAAGAACAAGAAGAAGAAGAACAAGAAGAAGAAGAACAAGAAGAAGAAGAACAACAACAACAACAGCAACAACAACAGCAATCAAAAACAGAAAAATGAAAACCCTATCTTTTTTGTAAACAAATATGATTTTTTTCTTCTGTTTTGTTTGTTTGTTTGTTGAATGGTCTGTTTGGCCAAATGTTTATAGCACTTATTTTACAGAAGAAAAATTAAATAATGTTTTCCCTACACTAACTTATTTTAGAAAATAAGCCTGGTCAGAAGCAAGGAAAGCAAGAAGCCCTAAAACTTAAAAAGCAATGCCACAGCTCCAGTGCCTGTGTGTAAACCCTGCAGAGGGACAGGGGGTAAGACAGAACGGAGAGGAAGGCTGAGACGGGCAAGTTAAAAACTGGGAGGAGAGAAATCTTGCATCAAAGAAAAACAAGCAAAAGAAATTATAAGCTTTTCTTTTCTTAGAAAGAATCGAAGACTCGGGACATATTGAATCAGAAGCACCTGTAAAAGAAGAAAGCCGGCGAGCCCAAACCTGGGTAGAGGGGGTGGAGTCGGTGTCTGTCACAGTCATGTAAACGTGCCTCTACTAATACATGCTTTTCAAAACACTCAAGCATGCAAGAGATTTCTCAGAATTCCTACTCTGAATCCGTAAGTTTTGTGTCACATTCATTAATTTTTAATAAAGAGCGAGTCTCCTAAACCCTCATTATTCCCTTTTAGACTTTTGTGTGAGAATTCTGTTTCATTGTGTATAAAAATATATCAAAATGATGCTGATTGTTTAATCTTAGCTTTAAATTTCGAGGAAAACTTGGATATATCTTAGATATTAAACATACGTAGGGGCATTCTCCCTTCCGTTAACTTTACTTAATTTAAAATGATCAGCCACAAGAGAGACAGAGAGAAATGGGGGGTGGGGGGTGGGGGGAAGAGACAGAGAGACAGAGAGACACAGACATACAGAGACAGAGACAGACACACAGAGAGAGAGAGAGAGAGAGAGAGAGAGAGAGAGAGAGAGAGAGAGAGAGAGAGAGAGAAGCATGTATATTTGTTTATGTGTGTGCATGTATACATGTAGACATGTGTATGGCCATGGTTGTGGAGGCCAGAAGTCAAACTCAGATGTCTCCCTTCATCTCTCTCCCTTAGTCTTGAGGCAGTTCCCTCCCTGAACCTTAAGCCCATACATTCACCTGGGCTAGATGGCCACTGTCTTTCCTGGGTCTGTCTGTCTCTCCCCTTACCACTGCCCTGTCAACTCCAAGTACAGGTGAAGCACTGGTTTCAGCTTGATTTAAACGCTGGGACTCTGAGCTCAAGTCCTCAGATGTGGGCAGCAGACACTTCACCTACTGAGCTTTCTCCAGAGGCCTGTCTGCTCAATGTGACCGAGCAACACGTTGTTGTTGTTGGTGGTGGTGGTGGTGATGGTGGTGGTGTGTGTGTGTGTGTGTGTGTGTGTGTGTGTGTGTGTGTGTGTGTGTGTGTGTTCATTTATTATTTAGAAGTTTGAGGGCACTTAGTAATGTTTGCCTAATAATAAGATGCCATTTGTTCCAGCTTATCTGGCACAATGCAGTTATGCTCTGGCCTTATTAGAAATAGTTTGTGTTTTCACTGTTAAAGGTATCCAAGTTTAACCAAGAAATTATATGGTTACATCGACCTACCTACCCTTAAGGCACTGTGAGAAGCAGGGATCTAAGGTGACAAACCCTGTAGAATCTCTCCATATTCTATCATTCAACTTACTGTGAAGCCATAGGCAATGACCTATCCACTCTGAGACCAATTTTGCCATCAGGAGCATATGGCTAATAATAGTTCATAGAGCTGTTGAAATAACATAAATGCAATGATGTTATATCTGGGTAGGCACACAAGTGGGGACCCCATAACTACCCTGTAAAAGTCACATCCAGGCCTATTGCCATCACCCCAACATCCACCAAAGGAGATTGGACATCAACATTACACATGGTCCATTTCCCCCTCTTGATTCATACTTATGCTGCTCCAGGATGTCGTGTCTGTGGGAGATGCTGAGGCGTGTGCCTGGTACCCAGGAGGAGATGCTGAGGCGTGTGCCTGGTACCCAGGAGAAGATGCTGAGGCGTGTGCCTGGTACCCAGGAGGAGATGCTGAGGTGTGTGCCTGGTACCCAGGAGGAG